>NC_088335.1:18858750-19230000 GCF_036884655.1 Musa acuminata AAA Group | reverse complement strand
TAGAAGAAGCTAAATGGAAATGTTCATCCCTTGGCGACGTAAAAAGCTGATGTGGTGGGTTCCAGTTAATACGGAGGGATGGAGGGCCTGCAGGCCTAGACAACTAAGGAATAGAGGTTTCCCCAAGTAAATGGAAGTCCCGGAAATATCAACCTGTGCCTGCGGGGTCGCAGCAACGCATTCGAGGTAGGTTCGCAGGCCCGCATAATTGAACCCAGAGTCAACAAGTTGTCAAACCAATCAATTGGATGATCTCTCCCCCAAAACCCCACACCCACAAACACACCCCCTCCCCCCTCGCCCGCCGAGCGATAAAGATATGGTCTCATTTACGCTCGCAAAGATATGGGCACCCCTCTTCCTCTAACCCAGAAATCATATGTCCTTCCTGTGTTGTTTGGGACAGTAATACAGGTTACAGATCAAGCTTTTAAGGTACTTTTCAACTTCATTCATGAACGCTCAAGATAACAAAGTGGATTAGAACCTGACCTCTTCTCGCATGGAAAGCAGCTTAGCCTTCCTAGTCTGCAGCTCATGAATGTCCAAGGAGTAGAGAGATTGGCTCAAAGAAGTAGAGGAAGAAGAGCCTCCTTCGTTCCGCTGTTTTGTTTTGCTAGCCTTCTTCTTTGATGAGCCGCTGTCAGCAGTAGTGTTCATATTGCAGAACTCATTTAGGAGGTCCTGAGCTGCGAGCAAGTACTTGGAGGTCTTCAGCAGATGCTGGGATGGCTGGTGTAGATTCGAAGTAGTCGGTGAGATCGGTGGCCGGAAGAACCTACCATCCTGAAACAACTCATCTCTCGAAGTGGGCAAAACATCCTGATCGAACGGAGGCTGATCGTAGCTGGAGTTGGATGTCTCGGCATGGTTCAAGAACAAGGACAATCCACCGCTGCTGGACTGCCCATTCCCCTCGCATGGTGGGAATAGAAACCTTGCCCGGGGTCCGTCGACAAGCATCTGATTCGGTGGCTGCCATGGGCACAAGGGCAACCTCTCGGGTGTAACCATCAGATTCTCATTCGACGGTTGGGGGAAGCTGCAGGATGCGGCGTGGGCCGAGCTGCCGATCACGGAGAAGGAGGCTCTCCAGTTGTCGGAGTTCTCTTGAGGCTTGCAGGGTATCCCCAGCATCTCCATCCCCGTCTGCAGGCTGTAGAGCTCCTGGCTTGGTTGGAAGCTCTGCATCACTGGTTCGATCGTGGAGGAAAAGTTGGTGTAACCCATGGTTTGGTGATGGTGAGACATATGGGCCTTTTTAGGTAACTCAAGAAAGAATGCTTCAGCAAGAAGTATTCTCTATAATCTTTAATCTTATCAATCCAGAACAACAAAAAAGATCATATCAATCTACGAATGGACTAATCGAGCTTGATATTATAACCTTTGGTAATCTATATGAAACATAAATAAATGTGCAGGAGAACCATGCTTACCGATGCACTAGAGCAGAAGTCAAGTCTATCTTGTAACAGAAGTGAAGGGCTTTTCACATGGCGAGGAAACTGGGACGGGGATGATGGACGATGAGAAGCTGAAGGATGATTATGAGCTAACATACACATATAAGCATCTGCAACGCTTCCAAACCCATAGAAAGCAAATCCACTCGACGTCAAATCTTTAAAGATAAAGATAAAAAAGAAAGAGAAGCAACAACATCATATATCAGCGACGGGCATCTCGAGCAGAGAGTATCGGCATAAGGGGCCCCTGCCCTTCGACTCTTGAACTCTCTGCCAAACGCCGCATGGCCACACACACACACACTCTCTCTCTCTCTCTCTCTCTCTGGTTGCCATGTAATAGGCCATTTTTTTCGCTTTTTAGTGTTTATGGAGATGGAATTGCAGTGATGTCCAACAGCTCGGCTTCATTTATTGCATGTTTTCATGAACAGAAAGAGTGAGAGATCTCGGTTTGGCACATATCCCAAGTTCTCCAGGGTGAAGGGCAGCTCTCTTTCTTTCTCGTCCACAGCAAGCAGGGGGGCCACGCCTTTTCAGATGGGCTGCTGTTGCTCCTGCCGTTGTCATATGAACCAAGCTCATGCGTTAATTGGGTCTTACAGAGTTACAGTGTTGTTTTCATCAGCTTCTTCTCTTCCTTCCCATTCTAGTCCAAAGCTAGTGAGATGAGAGAGAGGGCGAAGGGAAGAGGAGTAACAGTGCCATAGATGCGCCTGTAAAATATTCCGGAAATAGAGTCTGGCCCCGATCCAAAGGGGGTGTGGTCCTCCATTTCCAACAAAGTCCCATGGAAACACCTATTAAGATGGGACCAATGCGACCTTGGGACCGCAACTCCATCTCTCTCTCTCTCTCTCTCGCTCTCTCTCTCTCTCACTCTCTCATTTTCTCCTTTCTTCCCCTCTCGTTCACACTATTTTACCTTTTGGTGGTCCTCCATCGTGCTTACTTGGAGGTCCTCCAGACCTCGTACCCTATTTTTCTATCATAAAAATCTTGTCTTCTAGCCTTACTTTTAGCTGCTAATCCAATCCTCTCTTCCTCTATATTAACCCCTAAAGACGTCAAACTTTCGTATGTTTTACATCATCATCATCATCATCCTGGGTTTGTCTTCCTTCGATTAAAACGTAACATCAAATACAATCCAACAGCAGTAGAGGAACAGGAACTGGTCCACAGTTGCACTATCCGTTGATAATTGATGGTAGGCGATTGCGTGTCGTCTACGTGTGTAGGGCCTGTAGGCTACTAAAGGGAAGACATTTGCGCGGGCTAAATGCCATGCATGCTTCGGCAACACCTACGTCTCTTTGTCGTCGGACGACCCAAACTGCATTCTATCGACCTGTGTCCATCACACGGAGTAAGACATCCACAACCAAAACAGACGGATGGCAACAATTGTTTCCTCCACTGCACTAATTATTTAGTAATAAACTTGCAGAATGGTCATCAAGTAACTGGTCTCCGTAAGATTTGTGTGTATAGAGATTCTAGAGCCTCAATTATTATTTAGGCGGTGGGAGGGGCTTTTAATCATCGGTGGAAGGGCCCTGGAAATTAAAAAAGCAATCCTAATAATTGAGGGATGATGCTGGAAGCACGCAATCATTGTGCAATCGAAAAGGTTCGTGTCTTCAATCCTGGTATCAACTTAAAATCCGGAAATCGACAACCGAAAGACTAACAAGTGGAAATTTCTTTTACCTCGGTCGCCTCCGAATCAGCTGATAGCCTTTTATCTTTTCTTTTTGTTCAATATCCCATGAGACTATTCTATTAGGATCGAGTCGGTACTAAAAGAAGGAGAGGTGATTACTTCTTTCGATAAAAACGTTAGTTTTAAAAATCTTCATTTTGATAAAAAATTATATCGAAAATATGTTAACTTGAAAGCGTATGAAAATGAATAAGTAAATAAAGTAGTTTATAATGAAAGTAAAGAGCTTAAAGTAAATGTAAACTGAGTTTTATAGTGGTTCGGTCATCGTGGCCTACCTCCACTCCCGATTCCTCTTCTGTCAAGACCACCAGCATCCACTAACGATCTTCCTTCAATGGACGAAGATCAATTAATTTTTTACACTCGTTTTCCTTTTCACGGGTTTAGGAGATAACCCTTACAAGCCTCTCTTTCTTATATCTCACTTTTCTCTTTAGACGAACTTCTAAATACTAGGAATAAGTGATCCTAAATCCTAAGAGAGTTTCTCAATTTTTTTCAAGTATTCTTTTCCTCTTTTTCAACTCAATTGCTCAATTCTTTCTATGCCATGCAAAAATAGATGGGGTATTTATAGACCCCAAATGACTTAAAAATTATATAGAAAAAAGGTCACATTCCGTGTTTCTCGGGTACTGGCGGTACCACCGCTTGTGCTGGGCAGTACCACCACCTACAACACTAACACTATGCGATATCACTACATAGTCTAGTGGTACCACCGCTTGACATAGTCTAGGAGATTGTGTCTGGGCGGTACTATCACCCAGACTAGCGGTACCACAGCCTAGTCTGGTGGTACTACCGCCTAACATAGTCTTAGAGACTGTATCTCATAGACTAAGCCATTGGCGGTGCTACTGCCTGGACTGACGGTGCCATCGATTGACTTAACTTTTGAGTCACTGAACGAGCCTTTCTCTTGGTCCAAAATAGCTCCACTTTGAGCCCAATTGACCCCTAATTGTGTTAGCTTAATTACATTCTAAATCAACCCAATTACGACCTAAACTAACTTGATCTAGACAAATTATTACAAGCAAGAATACTATGTTGTCTGACATATTATTGGTTTATTGGCGTTTCATCCGATCCTTCGGTGCATCATCCTTTTTTGTGGCCTTTTGCCCAATCGACATGTTGACCTTTGCAACTCTAATCTTCTTGATACAATATCCACTCTTCTAGGCCCGATGCCCGAACTCATGGCACAAAGCCTTCTACCGACACGTTGACCGATCTTCCGGCTCGACGTCCAATCTTCTGATATATTCCACTTCGGCCCAACATTCGATTCCTCCTGCTTTAATCAATTTGCCTCTCCTGATTGAAGCTAGTCTTACGTCACTCAAAATATAGATTAGATCATAACATTATCGATTGGTTTTATCATCAAAATCTAAGATTCAACAAAAATATGATTATATGATTATTATACTTTGATACCATAATGATTTGAAATATTTATGATGATGCATGCAAAACTTATGATAATGATTCATGTAATATAATGATATACACATAATGTGTTGCATATGATCATGATTATAATTGCTTTGACTTGAATTCAAGGTTCTATCAATATGACATATTGATAGAGGGAATTAAGGTTAACTCCGTCATCAATTGGTTGTCATCATAAAAAAGAGGGAGATTGCTGAATCTTGGATTTTGATGATGAAACCAATTGATAATGTTATGACTAATCTACATTTTGAGTGACATAGGATTAGCTTCGATCATGAGAGGCAAATTGATTGAAGTAAGAGGAATCGAATGTTAGGCCGGAGTGGAACATGTCGGAAGATTGGACGTCGAGCTAGAGGATCGATCAACGTGTCGATAGAAGACTTTATGCCATGAGTTCAGACATCGGGCCTAGAAGAACGGACATTGCGCTAAGAAGATCGGAATTACGAAGGTCAACATGCCGATTGGATAAAAGACCGTAAAAGAGGATGATGTGTCAAAGGATTAGACGAAGCACTGATAAACCAATGACATGCCGAATAACTTAATATTCTTACTTATAATAATTTATCTAGATCGAGTTAATTTAAATCATAATTAAGTTAATTTAAAATATAATTAAGCTAACAGGACCCTCACTATGGGTTGAATACTGGTGCTAGAAGAAGGTGTATGTACTCAATGAGGCCATGCAAACAGTAGAATTAGTTGATAACAAGAGGGAGGATATTAACATGACAGCACTTGGCCATGTGACGTTTGGAAGAAGGCTTCTCATCAGGTGGATGTAGCGTCAGTGATGTCCGGACGTCGACGGAGGGACCATCTCCATGGGAGAATATTTAGATTGGTTTGGGTGGAGCTATCCATCCTTGTCCCATGTATGCTTGTGCTCGATGCCTACTGCGAACCACCTTAACCATGAGTTAGAGATCTATATCAACGCTCATGATACCTAGCAGTATCCGATTCACTAATCTGATGTCGCTAAATGATTAATGAATAGGCATATTTATTACAGTTGATCCGCAACCTGAAGTAATTAAAAGCTTTAGTTATGGGGATTAGATGTGTCATCTTGTTCAGATAAAATTATATAATGTCGTGACAAGAATTTAATTGATCCAAGTCTTTTCACAGAGGTAACCCACTTTATCTGAGGTCAACATTGAGCCGAGATGGTTCAGACAAACATACGCTGAGATTCCTATTTGCGTTAGGAAGTGCTTATTCGGATTTCCGATGAAGTTAATATATAATAAGGAATCAAGGATAGAAAGATTTCTACCTAAAAAACATACACTCTGAGAATTAGGTTCGATTTAGCTAATCTATAAATATTCCATATATCTTTAGATATTTATGGGGGGACGTTGTGAGAAAACAGTAATTTTAGGATTTCTAGGTTTTTAATAGAGATGATTTGAGTTTAGATTTGTTGAAAAGAATAGAAGATAAGAAGAATTATTAAAGAAATTTTTATTAAAAAATTTTTATTGAGGAAGCTTGAATACATTAATATTAATGTGTCTCTCTTCTATTTATACAGATTAAAAGGGAGGATTTCCCTTAACGGAATAGAGATTTCCCTCAACAAAGTAGAGAGATTTCCTCGTATAGTTGGGGAAATCTTATTTGCTATCATGCCCCCACAAAATGATGCTCTTGTCAAGGATACCAATTTTGGATCGATACAACAGTTTATGAGTTATAGGCTTCATGAGTAGGGCCCGTGAGGAGGGCAAGAGTAGATCGTTGTTGCTATTGTTGCTATTGCTGTAGCTGCAACGATGATAGCAGCGACGATGACTACGACGGCGATGACAACAGTTGCAGCAGAGGAGAAAGCTACGGTAAAGGAGGAAGTTGCAGTAGAAGAGGAAGCTACAACAGAGGAGTAGTAATGCTACAGTAAAGGAGGTATCTGCAGCGATGCTACAATAAAAGATAAAGCTATAGTAGAGGAAGAAGCTGTAGTAGAGGAATAGTAATGCTACAGTAGAGGAGGTAGCTATAGTGATTTGGTGGAGAAACTTAGTTGATATAGGCAACGCTGATGAAGAAGAAAGCCGCATGGAGGAGAAGAGGAAAGGAGTAGGTAGGGGTTAGAGAGGCAAGAGATGTAGTGAATGACAAGCTTCGATGGTCGTGGAGCCTCACTCGTCTCACCTGTTCTGATACCATGTCGAAAAGAATAGAAGATAAGAATAATTATTGAAGAAAGTGAAGAAGTTTTATTGAAGAAGTCTTATTGAAGAAGCTTGAAAGATTTCCTCATATAGTTAGGGAAATCTTATCTGCTATTAAGGTTAACTAAAAGAAACTTGAGTTTAGATTAACTAAACATGATTTGAGCTTGAGTTTAGATATTAACTCAAAGAAATTTGTAATATGGTCTGATATGCTGAATATTTTATTTTTGCTCCATGAAGTTAGGCAACCACTACTTAAGCATCCAAATCTTTGTGTATATTGTTTCAAGATTTGGGTTTTGTTATTTTTGGAATTAAGTATAAAAGGACTTTTATATGAGGAAAAAATTCTAATGATTTAGGTTTGATTATTTTATAAATACCTCATGTATTTCTATATTTTATATCGAGCCAAGATATAAGAAGACACCGTAAAGTTTATATATGAGAGTGCAAAGGAAAACTTGTTCTCGAGATTGAATTGGAATTTATAGTTTATTATCATATTATGAAGAATTTAATTTTTTATCATACATGAAAACTAGGATTATTGAATCACATAAATCTTTGTATTTATTGTTTTTTATATCTGTGTTCTTATTACTGATTCTTAGACTGTTCTTTTTGTATCTCCACAAAGTGGTGTTAAGGTTCAAAGGATCTAAGGTGATTAGGGATTTAACAAAGATATTAGTCATCCTTTTCAAAAGTTTGAATATATCAGTTAGCCTATCTAGTAAAGGCCTTGAAAGTTGATAGCAAGGTCTTATAATTAAATTCCATCTTCATTATTTACACATTGCATAAAGAAGTTTTACATTAAAGAAAATTAATGGAAAAAAATAGTTTCACGTTTTTGACTATATAGGTGAACATTCTTGTTCAGTAATGCTCAACAAAAACTATCAGTAATTACACTTGAAAAGATGCAATATAAAAATGGTGATGATCTTTAGGCAAAAATGTATCTTTTATTGGAGAAACAGATAGGATAAAGAGAGTCTCGAAAAGAGTCGATGGGGGTTGAATTCATAAACAAGTGTCCATAGAGGATGTGAAATTCAACTATGGAAATATTTTTTTGTGAAGAAAAAAATTAAATTAAGATTTGATTATTCTATAGATATCCTATTTTCTAGTCTTTACTGGCAGGATGTGTAAAAATAATTTGTTTTCCTAGAATTTCTCTCAAACAAGTCTATACAATGAGAAAATGATAGAAAAAGTAAAGAAATTATTTATCATTTATATGAGAGGGTGTACATCAAGATTTATGCTTAAGTTGGTTGGAGAACGATAAGAAATTTTATATATATATATATATATATATATATATATATATATATATATATATATATATATATATATATATATATATATATATATATATATATATATATATATATATATTGCTGAAGGAATGATGTAAGAAAATACTGAGTGCTCGTAGGATTTTTCTTTGATAAATCTAGAGAGAGAGGATGAGAAGAAGTGTAATAGCCTAAAATTTATTTACGAAACTAATTGTAAATAAAAGATTTACAGGGACTAAATTATAAAAGTGCATAAAAAATAATAGTTTGAATCTTATTGTTGAATCTCAGATTTTGATAATGAAATCAATTGATAAATTAATGATATAATTTATGTGTTGAGATAAATGATCAGGAGTCAATGATCGGGAGTCAATGAATAGGATTAACTATGATTGTGATAAAGGTAAAATGATTAAAGAAGAATCGAAGATGAGCCGGAGTCAATGATCGAGCATCGGGCCAGATGAATCAGGAGATATATCAAAGGATCAAATGATGTAATGAAAGCTTGTCGGAAGTTCACCGGGAGTTCGTCGAAAGCTCATCGGAAGATCGCCGGGAGTTCGTCAAAAGTTCAATGAGAGTTCGGTTGAACAATTGACGTACCATTACTTGTATCATAATTGTTTTAGTCTTAACTATCATAATTAGGACTTTAATTTGAGTTAGTTATGGAAAAAATCATGCCAACTTAATTAGGGGCAGAATTGGGCCGGTTGGATAGCTCATTCAGCCACTTGGAGCTACGTCAAGCGGTGGCACCGCCCAGACTGGGCAGTGGTACTACTTGAGGCTCAGCCTCCCAAGTGGTTTGGGAGGTGGTATTACGAGTCGGCACTAAGGGGGGGGGGGGAGAATTAGTGAAGCGAATAAAAATGTTAATTCCGAAATTTTTGTATATTCAATAAAACCGATATCAGAAATGCTTAACTTTGAAAGCATATGGAAGAGTGTAATGAGAAAGTAAAGTAGGTAAGGTAGTTTGCAGTAATGGTAAAGTGCACAAATAGAAATGCAAATTGAGTTTTATAGTGGTTCGATCATCGTGACCTACATCCACTCCCGATTCCTTTTCCGTCGATGCCACCAACATCCATTAATGGTCTTCTTTCAATAAACAAAGACCAACCATCTTCTTACAACTATATTCTCTTTTTGATAGGCTCAAGAGAACCTTTACAACCCCACAACCTCTTCTCTTAAACTTCACTAACACTTAGAGTCTGAGAGGAGTTCATACAAGATTACAATAGCATTTTCTTTTCTTTTTACTCTCAGTTGTATATGTGTTAACCAGGGATGAGAGGGTGTTAGAACCCTTGCAGATTCTAAACTTGGGGTTGATCTCTTTAGGGGATCGGCCTCCTTGGAACTCTATAGGGAGTCCTCCCTCCAAGTTGTTGCTCAAAGGCTGCAGAAAAGATTCATCTATTGCCTATGAAAAGAGAAGGAATATATGACTATTTATAGGGCTTCTAAACCCTAACTCCTAATAGGACTCCTACTTAAGACTCTTACTTCTAACCAACTCCTAGTAGGACTCCTAGTCAAGACTCCTATTCCCTTACAACTCCTAATTCTTCTCTAAGAAAACACCTCCTACGTGAATGCCACTCTCAATTAGGACTCTCCTAGCTAGAGTCCTAATAGTATGTCCCTCTCAATTAGGACTCTCCTAGCTAGAGTCCTAACAGTTTTACATGAATGTCCCTCTCAATTAGGACTCTCCAAGCTAGAGTCCTAACAGACTTGCCCTCTTCAAATCAGCCTTGTCCTCGAGGCTGATGATTCGTGAATTCTGGGAATTTGATCTTCAAGTCGTCATAGTTCTCCCAAGTGGCATCTTCTATTGGTAGGTTCGCCCACTGTATTAGCACTTCATTAGTGGGTCATCGTCGTCGAGTCACGATCCGTCGATCAATAATGGCACTTGGCTGGGTCTGGAGTTCTCTTTGGGTAGTCATATTTGGTGGGTGGCTTTGGGCTGTCTCCAAGCACCTATTTAAAACTTTCGTCTGGCCGTCGGTTTGTGGGTGATATGCCATACTCCTTTTCAATTTAGTATCCTGCATATGGAATAACTTTGTCCAAAATCTGCTCATGAAGATGCAAGTAGAATTTATCGTAAGCACAATGCGTCCCTTATAGTGTAATTCTTATGAGTCCCAATTGTAATGAGCCATGGGGCTTGGTGCTTCCTCCAATTTTTTTATAATCTTACTAGTCTCTGAATCTTCCTGCCATTCCATCTTAATATCCTTAAGAAAGTTGTTGGTCGAAAGTGAAACAGCCGAAACTTCAACTTGCTCGGGTAGCTGCGAAAGCGCATCTGCAAGAACATTCTCTTTCCCCTTTTTGTAAGTTATTTCATAATCAAATCCAAGAAGTTTTATTACCCTTTTTTGCTGCTTAGGGGATGATATTTTTCACTCCAAAAAGTACTTGAGGCTTTTATGGTCGGTTTTAATTTAAAATCGTCGGCCAATCAAGTAGGGTCTCCACCTCGTTGCTGCGCGCACAATGGCGAGCATCTCCTTATCATATGTTGACTTATTTTGATGGGAGGGAGATAATGCCTTGCTAGTGTATATGAGTGGTCGACCATCTTGCATGAGAATGACTCCAATTCCGACTCCAGATGCGTCGGCCTCAATAATGAAGGGTCGGTTGAAATCTGGTAGTGTTAGCACCGGCATCATCGTCATGGCTGCCTTAAGTTTGTCGAAGGCAGCGGAGGCTCTGTCCGACCATTGGAAGACATCTTTTTTCAGTAAGGAAGTAAGTGGTGCACTGATCTCTCCATAGTTTTTCACGAACTTGCAGTAGTAGCCTGTTAAACTCAGAAAGCCATGTAGCAATTTTATGTTCCTCGGGGTAGGCCAGTTTTGCCTTGCTTCAATTTTGAAGGTCCTCTGATATGATATGCCCAAGATATTCCACCTTCTGTTGAAGAAAGCAAAAATTCGTAGTGGTTGTTGTGTGTTCAAAAGGTGGTTTTCGGTATGTCTTCTTCGCACACTCATATTTGATGATACCCGGATCAAAAGTCTAGCTTTTTAAAGATTTGTGCTCCCTTTCATCTAGCAATTCATCTGCTATTAGAAAAATATATTTGTTCTTGATGGTTATGCCATTGAGAGCTCGGTAATCAACGCATATTCGCCATATTCCGTCCTTCTTGCGTACAAGTAGCATCGGTGAAGAATAGAGGTTGCACCTTGGCCGAATAACTCCTGTTTCGAGCATTTCTTTTACAATCCTTTCTATTTCATCCTTCTGGAGATGTAGATATTGATATGGCCGAGTATTTGCTGGAGGTTTGGCTGAAAGAATCATTATATAATGATCATGCCGACGGGTAAGAGGTAGGTTGTACGGTTCGTCAAATATATCTGAAAATTCAGCAAGCAAATGAAGTAGGTTTGGATCTTCAAATTGTATTGGCTCTCCCTTAGTTTGCTGCTCAAGTTGTATAAAAAATCTGCTGCATGCTTTATGCAAAACCTTCTCCATTTATTGTGTGCAAATCATCGTTAAGTCGCCCCCACGTTTCCCGTTCAGTATCACCTGTTTCTCCTTATTGTAAAATTTCATAATTAGTTGCATAAAATTTCAAGAAATATCACCTAATGTCATCAACCATTTAATTATGAGCATGGCCTCATGATCATTAAGAGGGAGAAGGAAGAAATATGTAATCATCTCTTGGTAAGGCCTCATGATCATCAACAGTTTCACTTACGAGCGCCTACGATCATACTTCAAAATCCATCCATCGATGACATTAACGTCAAACCTGCTGCAACTTTTAATAGGTAAGGCCATATGGATAGTAACCTTACTGTTTAGAAAGTTATTAGAACTGCCCGTGTCGATGAGAACAGTGATCGGTTGTTGTTTGAGAAGGCCTCCAACTTTCATCGTTTGCGGGTTTGAGTAGTCGGCTAGTGCATGTACCGTAACTTCAGTCGGTTGTGGCTCTTCTTCTGCATCTTCTTCTTCATGATCAAGGCTCTCTTCTAGATGTTCAATGACCTCTTCTTCTATTGGTTCAATCATAAGAAGTCTCCCTTTACTACAGCGATGTTCACGACTCCACGGCTTGTCACAATGCCAACATAACCCCTTCGTATATCGCTCTCGAAGCTCTTCTCTTGTTAACCTCTTTGGTATAGGGACTTGGTTGACAGTAGGGGGGCTAAGGGCTTCAATATTACTAGTTGAGGAGTGACCCTAGTCCTCCGAGCTTCATGGTTCAATTGCTCCTCTTGATGTCGTGCGAAAGAGATGGCTGCCATAAGCGTATACGGTTGTTGCACTTTAACTTCTCCTCGGATCTTTGGCTTCAAGCCCTCAATAAAGGTTCTCAATAGCTGTTTTTGAGACCAATCATAAGTTTAATTAGATAACCTTTCAAACCTGGTTTGGTACTCCTGAATGGTGGAAGTTTGTCGGATCTTTGCTAGTTGTCCATCAATATTCTCGTAATCGGTTGGTCTGAAGCGGATCAGTAGTCCTTCTTTGAATTGTTGCCATGAAAGGACTCTATAAGTATGTTCAAACTAGTCAAACCACTGTATAGCATCCCCTTCAAGATGTATAGCTGCAATTTTCACCATAGATGCATCCGCGGTTTTGTGGTACTGAAAATATCGCTCCGCGCGCGAGATCCAACCAATCGGGTCTCCTTCTTCCCATCTAGGGAAGTCCACTCTCATGCATGGATAGTTGGGTTCAGTCATAGAGCCTCCCCTCCCTTGGAACTCATCTCTTCGAGCCTGGTGTGATTGGGCAAAGCTCTCTCCGTGATATGATTTTTTCGGGCTTAGTGGTCGGCCCAATCTGAGTTCGGTAAAGAGTGTCCGAATCTTATCCTCCATTCGCGCCTCCAAGGCTTCAAATTTAGCATTGATTGCCTCCTTAGTAGCCATAGTATATGCCTCTAAATCTATGATGTTAAGATCTCTCTTTTGTTGTCAGGTTAAAGGCATGTATAGTTGAGAGAAGTGATGGTCGAAAGGATTGGTGGATCGATGGATGTAGGCTACGATTTAGGCTTGTTTTGTGGCTGTTTTGGGTGCAGTTTGAGGGTGTGGTTTAGTGGAGTTTTAGGGCTATGGATGAATGTTTTGGATCTGTGGTAGATGGTAGCAAAGGTTTGATAGAAATCAGTGGAAGTTGCAGCAAGTATGTTCTATCTTGTAAGAGTAGAATTGTCGTCGAAGAAACAACGGTTTCTCGACGTAATTTCCATCAAAAACTTGAGAGAATTGAGGAGGGAATTGATAGCAAAATCACAGTTTATATGACAGTAAGGATATCTAATTTAATCAAGAAAATTTTGGCAGTATAATAGCAAGGAAATTGGTGCAAGTTGCGATTGCAGAATTCTCGTCGAAAAAATTTCAGCGGGTTACGACGAAAATTTGCAGCAACATAAAATCGATTTTAGAGATGAATTTCTTAATAGATCAATCTTAGATGGAAGCCAAGATGATCTATAAAGTGTATAAGAAATTTTATTCAAAAAAAGATTGCAAATAGATGGGTTAAGGCAACAATATGCGGCTGAAAATTTCTGCAGCACAGATTTTTAAGTATAGCAGATTGGTCGTAAAAGATCAATAGTTTATATTGAGAATTTTTTGATGAAACTAAAGGGAAATCCACTACTAGGAAGTGTCAAAGCTATCATAAAAATTTCGTAGAGATTTGGATAGAAACAATGTAGTATCAAGATTAAACAAACAGTGCTATGCGGCTGAAATTTTACAGTGCAGATTTTCAAGTATAGCAGATTAGACGTAAAATATCAATGGTTTATATTGAGAATTTTTTGACAAAACCAAAGGAAAATCTTCTGTTAGGAAGTGTCAAAGATGTCACAAAAATTTTGCAGAGATTTGGATAGAAAAAATACAGTAGTAAGATCAAATAGACGGGTGCTATACGGTTGGAATTCTGCAATGTATCTTTCGTTGTAGAGATGAAAACTTTATGACGAAAAGTTGATGCTTCAATATAGGAATAATTTTTTTGGGATTTTCAAATAAGGATAACTAAATTGCAGCAGCAGTAAGGTAGAAAACTAGAACCTGTTGTAATTCACAGGGAGATCAAAGGATGATCCGTGGTGGCGGAGATGACGGCGGAATTTGGCAACGATCTCCTAAGCAATTGTAGGAATTGCTTTGGGCGGTTGTGGAGGGTTGATGGATGGCTGTGGAAGAGTAGCGAGATGCCAAGAACGCTGCTCTGATACTAGGTGTTAGAACCCTTGCAGATTCTAAACTTGGGGTTGATCTCTTTAGGGGATCGGCCTCCTTGGAACTCTATAGGGGTTCCTCCCTCCAAGTTGCTGCTCAAAGGCTGCAGAAAAGATTCATCTATTGCCTTTGAAAAGAGAAGAAATACATGGCTATTTATAGGGCTTCTAAACGCTAACTCCTAATAGGACTCCTACTTAAGACTCTTACTTCTAACCAACTCCTAGTAGGACTCCTAGTCAAGACTCCTATTCCTTTATAACTCCTAATTCTTCTCTAAGAAAATACATGAATGCCACTCTCAATTAGGACTCTTCTAGCTAGAGTCCTAATAGAATATCCCTCTCAATTAGGACTCTCCTAGCTAGAGTCCTAACAGTTTTACATGAATGTCCCTCTCAATTAGGACTCTCCAAGCTAGAGTCCTAACAGAGGGGTATTTATTAACTCCAAATGGATTCAAACTTGGAGCCAAAACTAGTCTAATCTCGGGTCTTCCAGGTGTTAGGATCAAGAGCGGCACTAAGAGGAGGGGGTGAATTAGTGTAGCAGAAAACTTTCACGATTTCAGGAAAATGTTTGTTTCGATTAAAACTGATTCCGACGAAAATGGTTTTAATTCAATCTATTTCGAAGAGAAGTTGAACTTGAAAGTTTTAATAAAAGTGCAAGAAAAGATTAAGGAGGTTTGTAGTAATGTAAATTGCACAAATGAAAAGCAAACCAGAATTTAGAGTGGTTCGGTCAATGTGACCTACATCCACTTTTGGATTCCTCCTCCGACGAGGTCACCGGCATTCACCAAAGGCCTTCCTTCAATAGGTGAAGACCGAACACCTCTTTATATTACTTTCTCCTTTTCCTAGATTTAGGAGATAACCCTTACAAGTCTGACTCCTCTTTCTTGGATGGTTACAAGGCTAAAAGATGGAGGAGAACTTTAACTTTTACAACACTTTTATGACTCAAGAATTCAAGATTAAGCCAATACTTTCATGCCCTTTCATGTAGAAAAGGGTGGGGTTTTTATAAACCCTAATGACTTTAAAATTAGAGCCAAAAAGTATCACATCCCCGGAATCCAGGGTACTGGCGGTACCACCGTCGTTACTAGGCGATACTACCACAACTGATTTGATACTGGGCGGTACCACCGCTTGACAAGGGCGGTACCACAGCTTGACAAGGGCGGTACCACTGCTGGCAGCATTCACTATTGACGGTATCACCATGCAGTCTGGGCAATACTACTGCCCAGATATCTTGGGGGGCACTACTTTCCAAGCGGTGCCACCGTCGGTGAAGAATTCAAGGGCTGAATTGGCTAAATAATTTGGCCCAATTCAATCTTGTTAAGGGCCCAATTGGCCCTTAATTAAGTTTATGGGATTACCTCCCAATTCTAACTTAATTTACACTCTAACTACGATAATTAAGATATAATTACAACGCTTCTTGTTCCGGTGTGTCAATTGCTCTTTTGACGAGCTTCCAACGTACTTCCGACGAGCTTCCGGCGTACTTCCGGTGAACATCCGAGGAACTCTCAAAAATGTTCCGGTGGGCTCCCGGAAAGCTCCTAGACTTTACGACGATCTACTTGGCGAGTTCCGACGAGCTTCTTTAGTAAGCTCTTGGACTTCTCAGTTGGTTCCGGTAGAACTTCCGACGAACGTTCGGACTTCCGTCAAACTCTCAAACTCCCAATGAGATCTCGATCTTGACTCTGGCACAAACGCTGCTTTATGTCTTACTGCTATCATAGATAATCCTGCATACTTTTCTTAACATATAGATTAGATCAAACAATTTACAATTGACTTTATCATCAAAATCCAAGATTCAACAATCTCCCCCTTTTTTATGATGATAATCAATTGATGATAAAGTTAACCTTAACTCCCCCTATCTATATGCCATACTTGAGAAAAGACATTCTTGAATTCAAGACCTTTGAATTTAAGAAACAAACTGATAAGATAAGTTCATTAAACTTATCAACATATACATCATGATTCCTATCATGACCTAACATTCTCAAAATACAATGCCAAGTTTTTATCAAAATGGTATCAAGGCATGACATCTATTTTAAGTATGATATTTCAAATATGAAAGATGACAAAGATAGCAATTCATTATTCTATGGAAAGATATCAATTACAAAATAGCAAGTTAAGTTCTAGATATCTTATCACAATGAAAGAAATTTATCAATTAAACATTTCAAGTATATATGATGAAATACATTGCATACATTTGTCATCAATTTACCACATTTTGGTATTATTTCTCCCCCTTTGTCATCAATAAAAAAGAGAACAATTCAATAATTCAAGTGTAGTAAAAAAAATCAAGCAAGTTTCACACTCAAAAGTTCTCTTCATTAAATGTTATCAACATTGAAACGATAGATTCTAATAACTTCTCCCCCTTTGTTATCAAATTTTGCATGAAGAAGAGGAAAGAAGGTAAGGAGGGAATCCATTAAGAATTAAATTTGTGAAATGATTTGAATCAAGTCAAAAATAATAAATAAGTTTTCATTAAAACATGCTTTCATTTTGACAAAGAGAAAGGATTCATGAAAAGGATCGAGATATCCATATGAAATCAAATCCCCAATTTTGCAAATAATTATCACACACAAAATTTCATCTCTCAAGGATTAAGATATCCATTGGAATTCATAAAATTTTCATAAGAAGAATTCATGGGAGAGGAGTATCACATGAAGGAGAAATTTATGAATAAAACTTCATAGTGAGAAGAGCATTATATCAAACATAAGAGTAAAATCCATGAAAGATGCATTTATCAATTACTTCCATGTATCAAACATCAAGATATTTAAATGTATAAACACTTCATATATTTATAAAATGTTTCGTCATAGACTTTCATCATTACTTGCATGAGGTAATATCATTAGTGCTTATAGCACTCAAAGGTTAAGAATATGATATTGCATCATGTATGATTAAAACTTCTCAATCATAGATATTTTTAGAATCAAAGTAAACATGATATTGCATCATTGTATGATAGAATGCTCATCATTTAAAGAGATCACAACATTATAGAAATTTTCAGCATCAAAGCACATAATTCCAACATCAAAGTAAACATTTTATTGTCGTAAAGCATACAACTTTATTTACATCATCATGTAAAATTCACATCATAAGAGGAGAATATTTAAGTGAGTGGTCCAAAGAATAAAAAAAGTCCGAAAATGAAATTTGACAAATTCATGCATTTAGATAAATTAACATTCCTAATTCTCTTCTAATAAAATCAAATTGTTCTTCACTTAAGGGCTTTGTAAAAATATCGACTTATTGATGTTTCGTATCAATAAACTCTAAGATTACATCATGATTATTAACATGATCTCATATAAAGTAATGCCTAATATCAATATGTTTAGTTCTAGAGTGTTGAATGAGATTTTTTGTTAAACATATTGCACTTGTGTTATCACATTTTATGAAAATATTTTTATGATGAATCTTATAATCCTCTAAAGTATTTTTCATCCACACAACTTGTGCATAACATGCACTAGCTGTAATGTACTCGGCTTCGGTTGTAGATAGTGAAACCGAATTTTATTTCTTGGAAGACTAAGAAACAAGTGCGTGTCCTAAAAATTGACATGTTTTGTATGTGCTTTTTTTTATCTAATCTACATCCAGCAAAATCCACATCAGCATAAGCAATTAGTTTAAAGTTATCAGATTTTGGATACCATAATCCTAGATTTGCGATTCCTTTAAGATATCTAAGTATTATCTTAATTGCTTTAAGATGAGATATCTTAGGATTAGATTGAAACCTAGTACAAAATCCTACACTAAACATGATATCCGGTCTAGTTGCGGTGAGGTATAATAAACTTCCTATCATACCCCTATAGGTGTTTTGATCAAAGCTTTCTCCACTTTCATCAATGTCTAACTTAGTGGAGGTGCTCATAGGAGTGTTGATAGCCTTTCAGCTATCCATATTAAACCTTTTTAGCAAATCTAGAGTATATTTTGATTGACTAAGAAAAATACCATTACTTAGTTGTTTGATTTGTAAGCCTAAAAAGAAAGTTAATTCCCCTATCAAACTCATTTCAAATTCAAGACTCATACTTTTAGCAAATGACTCATATAGAGATTCATTCGTAGAACCAAAAATAATATCATCAACATAAATTTGAATAATAAGAAAATTATTTTTAAAATTTTTGATAAACAATATAGTATCGACTTTGCCTTTAGAAAAATTATTTTCGATAAGAAATGAGCTAAGTCTCTCATACCAAGCCCTTGGGGCTTGTTTTAATCCATAAAGAGTTTTAGTCAATTTAAACATATAATTAGAGAGATTATCATTCTCAAATTTGGGAGGTTGTTCAACATAAACTTCTTTTGAAATAAATCCATTAAGAAAACCACTTTTAACATCTATTTGAAATAACTTAAAATTATTGCTACTAGCATAAGCAAGGAGCATCCTTATGGCTTCTAATCGTGCCATAGGAGCGAAGGACTCTTCATAATCAATCCCTTCTTCTTGGTTGAAACCTTTGACCATTAATCTAGCCTTATTTCTAACAACGATACCAAATTCATCTTGCTTGTTTCTAAAGACTCATTTAGTACCAATAATTAAATGATCATTTGGCCTAGGAACAAGCTTCCACACCTCATTTCTCTCAAATTGATTTAACTCATCTTGCATTGCAATGACCCATGAATCATCTTTCAAGGCCTCGTCAATGCATTTAGGTTCAATTTGGGAGAGAAAAACGACGTTTGCACAAAAATTCTTAAGTGAGGAACGAGGTTGAACCTCTTTAGATGTGTCTCCTATGATTAGCTCCTTAGGATGAGCATCTACATACTTTCAATCATTGGGTAAGGATGTTTCAGAAGTAGATGCAATTAAGTTGCTAGATGGAGAAAGGGTTTCATTTAAATTCAAAGCATCAAAATTAACATCATCATCAAAATCATTTTTCTTAACTTCAAAAAATTCATTAAAAACAACATGAATAGATTCTTCTATAATCAAAGTTCTTTTGTTAAAGATACGAAATACTTTAGAAACAAAAGAATAGCCAAGAAAAATTCCTTCATCAGATTTTGCATCAAATTTACCTAAGGTATCTTTTTCATTTAAAATAAAACATTTACATCCAAAAACTTTAAAGTATGAAATGTTGGTTTTTTTGTTGTTCCACAAATCATAAGGAATTTTGGAAAGTAGTGGTTTTACTAGAACCCTATTCATAACATAGCATGTCGTATTCACGGCTTCGGCCAAAAATATTTGGGTAGGCTATGTTCATTTAACATGGTTCTTGTCTTTTCTTGTAAGTTTCTAATTTTTCTTTCTACTACTCCATTTTGTTGAGGACTTCTTGGAGTAGAGAAGTTATGGTTGTATCCATTAGATTCATAAAATTCTTAGAAATCATAGTTTTGAAATTCTCCACCATGATCACTTCGAATTGACGAAATCATAAAACCCTTTTCATTTTTAACAAGTTTACAAAACTTAGAGAAATACCTAGAGCATTCAAATTTGTGTGCCAAAAATAAAGTCCATGTGTATCTACTATAATCATCCACGATGACAAATGCATATTTGCTACCTCCTAGGCTTAATATAGCAATTGGTCCGAACAAGTCCATATCGATCAATTGCAAAGGTCCAGAGTTGCTTATTTGGTTCTTAGGTTTGAAGCTACATTTTATTTGTTTTCCTAGTTGATATGCATCACACACATTATCTTTGACGAACTTGATATGAGGAATTCCTCTTACAAGTTTTTAAGATGAAATTTGAGTGATTAGTTTCATGCTAGCATGACCTAATCTCCTATGCCAAAGCTAAGCATCGTCATTCAAAACTGAAAAACATATTTCATTGCAAAGATCATTAATGTCAATAGTGTATATGTTATTTTGTTTTAGTGCAATCATATACGTATTTTTGTATCATTTTTTAATAATGCAAGCATTAGATTCAAATTTAATGATGTATCCTTTATCACATAATTGACTAATGCTCAAAAGACTATGCTTTAAGCCATCAACTAACAACACATCTTCAATAGAAAAGGTAGATTTGTTACCTATGGTTCCTTTGCCAATGATTTTACCCTTGTTGTTGTCTCCGAAGGTAACATATTCTTCGTCTATGCTAGTGAGCTTAGAGAATTGAGATTGATCTTCGGTCATATGCCTTGAGCATCCACTATCAACGTACCATTTTTTGCTCCTAGCTTGTGATGGTAAACGTTTTTACAAAAAAGGATAATTTTTAGGTATCCTTTTGACCTTGGGTGTCTAAAAAATCGATCTACATAGCTTATCATGTTGCATTAAGTCATTTGAGGTTCTTTTAGGAACTCAAATCAATTTGTGTGTACTACATGTTTTAAATAGACAATGATAAGCTACATGCCCAAATTTGCAATAAAAGTTATATTTCTTTCAAGGTGAAACATGCAAAATAGGGCCTTTAACAAAGGTGGTTGGATTTTGGTGAGAGCTACTCACAAATCCGATTCCGCCTTTTTTATGAATGTGACCCTTGTTGGCAAGGATCATGTTCAAGGATTTGCTATCAATCTCAAACTTTTCTAAGGTTTTCTTAAGTAGCAAGTTTTCCTTTTAGAGTAATTTTAGTTCATCACATTTCGTACATGAAGCTAAACTATCATTGTGCTCAACTTTTAATCTATCATAATTACTAACAAGAGAATCATGCTCCTTTTTTAATAATTTATATTTTTTACTAATTGACTTGTATTTATCAAATAAATCATGAAAAGCATTTAAAAGTTTATCAAATGATAAATTTGCATCAAATGAACTTGTTACCTTATCTCTAATGGCCATTAGTGCATAGTGAGCAACTTGCTCGGTGTTGGTTGGCTTTGTTAGGATCAAGAGCACTAAGAGGGGGGGGGTGAATTAGTGCAGCGGAAAACCTTCTGCGATTAAAATCGAAAACTGCTTTCGTTCGATAGAAGTGATTTTGGTAAGAAAGCCGATTCGTAAACCACTTCAACTTTAGATAAGGCGAGATGCAGTTAAATCAAAGATATAAAGGTAGTTTGCAGTTATAATGGAAATCAGAACGTAAGCGTAAACTGAAATACGACGTTCGTATGATAAAACTGATTTGCGTTTTAAACCCCGATTCGGAAAGCACTGAACTTTGAAACACATTCGTAAAAACACAGAAAGTAGTAAGCTATTGAGGAGGTTTGCAGTAAAGATAAGATGCTCAAAGTAAATGCAAACCGAGATTTAGAGTGGTTCGGTTAATCTTGACCTACTCCACTTTTGGCTTCCTCCACCGACGAGGTCACCGACGTCAACTAGAGGCCTTCCTTCAATAGGCGAAGGCCAACCACCCTTTTATAGTTTCACTCCTTTTGACGGGCTTATGAGACAACCCTTACAGAATTTTCTCTCCTCTCTTTACTGCTAGTCATAAGTGCCCAGCAAGCCAATCACGTGAGTGATGGCACGTGTGACTTGATACAGAATCTTTTTGCTTATTATATTTTTGGCGTATATCACTTTATAACTATTGCATAAATGCATATGTATTGTGATGTCCTTGGATTTGTGCAATGGGAATCGGATCGTGATGAGATCACGATAATGAGATCGATTCACCTTTAAACACATATCCTAAATAATCCCGGTCATAGGTTACTCGAGAGGGACATCGTGATAACCGGATAGACTGGTGTGCTGTATACCCGTCCATATGATGGATGCAGCTGGTCTCATAGCTGCTCGTGTAGGGACACTAGGGATACAGTACAGGTGCTCATTGGAGAATGAGTTCACTGATTGATCCGCTTACGGAATGCTAGATGGTTGATGATGCCTTATTGTCAGACAACGATTCCGTAGTCCTAGTGGTGTATCTGGTTCTTAGACTTGAGACACCAAGGATGTCCTGTATGAGTGCTCCACTCTTTGATACCAGACTTATAGGTTTGGCTGTTCCCAGATCTAGTACAGCTGGTCATTGGGAGTGGTAGTCGACCTTACGAGGGCTATTGAGTGTCGATAGAGGATCATCCACTCTCGGTATCATGAGAGGAATATCCCATGTGTTCTTGCTCAGACAAATCCCTGGCCAGGGTCATTCGGGTTGAGAGAGAAAGAGTTCTCCGGGAGAATCCGATTAGAGCGAGACTCAAGTAGAAACCGTATGGGTCTGACAGCACCATGCTCGATATACGGTCTCTAGGATATTAGATGGATGAGGGACTATAGGTACATGGTAACTGAGGACAGACAGGTCCAATGGATTGGATTCCCCTGTATCGTCTGGGGACTACGGCGTAGTGGCCTAGTACTTCCGTAGTCGATGAGTCGAGTGAATTATTACAGAGATAATAATTCACTTAGTTAGAAGGAGTTCTGACAGGTATGACTCACGGCCAGCTCGATATTGGGCCTAGAGGGTCACACACATATGGTAGGCATTGCGATGAGTAGAGGTTCGAATATGAGATATCCGACGGAGCCCTTGTCTTATTGGATGCAGATCCAATACCCACTAGGGAAAGGACCCATTAGGGTTTTGACACGGGATCTCTATAAATAGGAGGGATTCACAGCCTCATAGGCTAGAGTCTTTGCTTGCCCTTCCTATTCTCCTCTCCCTCTCCACCTCAGAGTAGGCCTGGAGTTTTGAGGAGCGTCGTCGCAACCCTGCTGTGTGGATCACCGCTAGAGAGGAGGACGCTTGACCTCCTTCACCCTCTCCTGAGGATCTGCAAGGAAACAGGGATATACGATCTCCCTAGGTAACACAATCTCTATACGCAGTTTTGTGTTTTGCGGATTTTGCGCACCAATCTTCGCACGACGACGAACATCTTTTTGGGAATCGGGGATTTTTGTTTTCTTGTTCTTCCGCTGCGCATATGATGTCGCCCCCCATGATTTCCCAACAGTGGTATCAGAGCCAGGTTGTTCGTGCGAATGATTGGTTTTTGAACTGCGTGTGTTGTGTTTAGGAAGAATATTGACGTCAAAATCGTTGACGCAAAAGCAAGGAAGGGCAGCAACAGTTGCTGCCCTCGATCTGCATGCCTGCAGCCAGCCGCAGCCGCAGCCAGGCAGCACAGCGCCGGCGCATGCGCAAGCGCTGTGCCTGCAGTAGCCGGCCGGCGATCTGCTTGCAGCAGGCTTGCGGCCGGCGGGGCTGGGAGCCCGCTCGGTAGAAGCGCCTGCGGCCACTGAGCCCGCGGGCAGAGGCGCCGCGGGGCAGCAGCGCGGGCTGAGGCACCGCAGGGCAGCGGCGCCTGTGGCCGCTGCTCCCACGGGCAAAAACCCCGCAGGGGCGGCCGCCAGCGAGACAGCACCACCTGCGGGCGCTGACTCGCGGGCAGAACCGCCCGCGAAGGCGGCGGCGCCCGCGGGGGCGCCCACCTGCAGCGGCAGCGACCCCAGCGGGCGTGCCACCTGCAGGCGAGGGCAGTGCCCTCGCCCTCGCCGCACAGGCCGCCGCCACCCTGCTGGCGGCGGCGGCGGCGCAGCAGCGAAAAGGGGAAAGGGTATTAGGGTTTTCTGCGCAAAAGACAGTTTTGCCCCTCGAAATTTGAGAAATTCCAGTTTCTGTCTTTTGTCCAAATTATGAAAATACCCTTAGGAATTGAGAAATTCCCTATATATCCCTGATTTCAGAAAATATTAATTAATTAAAAGGTTTAGTTGATTATTATTTTTATTATCTAGTAGTCCTACATAATGACGATTATTTATACATGTGATGTATAATGAGTGGACGGATGATCATGGACCGTGTGATGTGTGTACTTGTGATTATTATTATTGAGGTCTGCGAACCTCCATTATATTTCTCGTTTATTGTCGGGCCTGCGTGCCTATGATTAAGTTGTAATCACATGAGGAGGCGCAGCGGGAGCGTGGAAGCCATAGCGGGACCCACGAGATGGACGATCGTGATGCATGAAGATGCATCAAGATGTCGACGGAACCAACGAGGACGAGATGGACGATCACAAGGCATGGAGATGCACCGTTGCACACATAGATCTTGATGTGAGTGATTAGGCCTACTGGCTCGGGCCTAATCATATTAGGTTGTGGTCCATGATCATCTGGTGTGATTGCTTATACACATACTAGATATGTATATATATATTTGCATGTGATGTAGATATATATTAAATATGTACATGTGTGACATGTCATAATAGGAGACCAAATCATAGAAACATCTCTCGATAATATTAAGTCGGTAAACGTGAGGCAATTAGATTGACCCACGTGGCCTTCCATCGTTATGAGTAGGAACCGAATCCCGGTGTAGGTTGAGTTGGTCGAGTCCCTCGAGACTCACCTATATCGCGATTCGCTATCTTGCTTACGACATAGAGATGTCACCGGTGACCTGAGGGCATGATATGCTTGGTCGAGTCCCTCGAGGGTATATCATCAAATCAGACTCATCTTGTAACGAAGGTGTTGACTTAACCGAGCATCATGGTTGGTCGAGTCCCTCGAGGCCATGGTGATTCGGAGGCCGAACAGGACGGGAATCACAAGGAGTTGTGATCGGCAAGAGTTGTCTACCTTTTAGGCTTAGTGTGATTGGTCGAGTCCCTCGAGGTTACACTAAGACGCTGATTGGATCCTGATCCCCACTAGAAGTCTGCCGGAGACTTCCGTTTCACGTGCTGAGGGTGTCGCGTGACTCGTTAGTAAAATAGTGGGAGCATATTAAGATAGAAGTCCATATCTTGATAGTTTATTTCTTGCAAAATCTGCATGTTATTCATTTTTTGCTACATCTTTATTTTCAGAAAATGTCGCTTTCAAATCCCTTACGTGGCATACTTGATGTCAACCGCCTCACTGGTCCAAATTATACGAATTGGCTCCGTAACTTGAGAATTGTTCTCACAGCGGAGAAAATCGTGTACGTCCTTGATACAGTGATGCCTACGCCCGAAGAAGGGGCAAGCGAGGATGAGATCGCTCGCTACGTGAAGTACATTGATGACTCCACTCTTGCTCAGTGCTATATGTTGGGCTCTATGACTCCAGAGTTACAGAGACAACATGAAAAGATGGATGCCAGATCCATTCTCCTACATGTCCGTAAATTGTTTGAGGAACAGGGAAGGACTCAACGATATGAGATATCCAAGAGCCTTTTCCGCGCTAGGATGACTGAGGGGACACCGGTTCAGAACCATGTCCTAAAGATGATTGAGTGGATAGAGAAACTCACAGGTCTAGGAATGGTCCTAGAGGATAACTTGTGTATGGACATTGTGCTTCAGTCCCTACCAGATTCCTTTTCACAGTTCATAATGAACTTTAATATGAACAAGCTTGAGGTGACTCTCCCAGAGCTCCTCAATATGTTGAGGGAGGCAGAGAGTACTATTAAAAAAGAGAAGCCAGTTCTCTACACTGGTGAGACCAGAAAGAAAAGGAAAGCAGAAAGGTCCCTTAAGAAGGGAAAGGGCAAGGGCAAACAAGGTAAAGCAAAGGTTGCTAAGAAAGACCCAACAAAGGACAAAGGCCAGTGCTTCCACTGTGGTAAAGATGGGCACTGGAAGAGAAACTGCAAAGAGTACCTTGCAGAAAGGGCGAAACAAAAGCTTGATGAAGCTTCAGGTACATTCATGATCGGTCTCCATTTGTCAGACTCTTATGATAACACATGGGTATTAGATACCGGTAGTGCTTATCATATATGTAATTCGTTGCAGGTTCTGGCAAGGCCTAGGAGACTAGAGAGAGGCGAGATGGACCTCAAGATGGGTAATGGAGCAAAAGTTGCTGTTTTAGCTGTTGGCGAGGTCGCCCTACATCTGCCTAGTGGAGCTTTTATTGCATTAGATGCATGTTATTTTGTTCCTTCTATTATCAAAACCATTATCTCCATTTCATGTTTAACAGTTAGTGGATATAAATTTGTTTTTGAGAACAATGGTTGTTCGATATTATTAGATGATAAGATCATCACGAAAGGAACATTGCATAATGGTTTATTTATGTTAGACACCACTCCACATATCATGAATATAAATATGTCCAAAAGGAAACGAGATGAGTTGAACAGTGCATACCTGTGGCATTGTAGGCTAGGTCACATCCATGAAAGAAGGATTCAAAAGTTGCTAAATGATGGATATCTAGATCCATTCGACTATGTGTCATATGCAACTTGTGAGCCTTGCATTCGTGGAAAACTGACCAACTCTCCATTTAGTGGAACTAGAGAGAGAGCCACTGAGTTGTTGGAACTCATACATAGTGATGTATGTGGACCCATGTCAACTCATGCCATTGGAGGTTACTCCTACTTCATTACATTTACTGATGATTTCTCAAGGTATGGATATGTGTACTTAATGAAGTACAAGTCCGAGGCCTTTGAGAAATTCAGATAGTATAAGAATGAGGTGGAGAACCAGACTGGAAAGAGTATCAAAACTCTTCGATCAGATCGAGGAGGTGAGTACTTAAGTACAGAGTTTACTCACTTCCTCAAGGACCATGGGATATTATCCCAATGGACACCTCCTTATACACCTCAGCTCAATGGTGTCTCTGAAAGGAGAAATCGTACATTATTAGATATGGTACGGTCCATGATGAGTTTCGCTGACCTACCCATCTCATTCTGGGGATATGCCCTAGAAACCGCAGCTTACCTTCTGAACAGAGTTCCAACTAAGTCGGTGGTGTCTACACCATATGAGATATGGAAAGGGAAGAAGCCTGATCTTAAAGTAGTTAAGATTTGGGGCTGCTCTGCCCATGTTAAAAGACACAACCCCGATAAGTTAGAGTCAAGGACAGGGCGATGTAAATTTGTGGGATACCCCAAGGAAACTTGTGGGTATTACTTCTATCATCTCGAGGACCAAAAGGTC
The DNA here is from genome assembly GCF_036884655.1 of Musa acuminata AAA Group. Lineage (NCBI taxonomy): Eukaryota > Viridiplantae > Streptophyta > Magnoliopsida > Zingiberales > Musaceae > Musa > Musa acuminata. The sequence goes on along the minus strand of NC_088335.1, from coordinate 19,202,606 downwards.
TTTGTAGCTAAGAGAGCAGTGTTCCTTGAGAAGGAACACATTCTTGACGGAGACAGTGGGAGAATGATAGAATTGAGCGAGGTTGGAGAACCAAGCTCAAGCACCACTCTACAGCCCGAGTCTGTTTAGGTATCTAATACACAAGTTTCAACTTTACGCAGGTCTGATAGAGTATCCCATCCTCCTGAGAGATATGTGGGACATATTAGAGCAGAGGATGTAGAGGATATTGATCCTCAGACCTACGAGGAGGCTATTATGAGTATAGACTCCGGGAAGTGGAAAGAAGCCATGAATTCTGAGATGGATTCTATGTACTCCAATAAGGTTTGGAACCTAGTTGATGCACCCGAAGGTATTGTACCCATCGGTTGCAAGTGGATCTTTAAGAAAAAGATCGGAGTAGATGGAAAGGTAGAGACCTATAAAGCAAGGCTAGTGGCTAAGGGGTATCGTCAAAGGCAAGGTGTTGACTACGACGAAACTTTCTCACCCGTAGCAATGCTAAAATCCATCAGAATTCTATTGGCTATTGCAGCACACTATGATTATGAGATCTGGCAGATGGATGTGAAAACCGCATTCCTCAACGGGAACCTGGAGGAGGAGGTGTATATGATGCAACCTGAGGGATTCGTGTCCAAGAACTGCCCAGATAAGGTGTGTAGGTTGCTTAGATCCATTTATGGACTAAAGCATGCTTCCCGAAGTTGGAACATAAGATTTGATGAGGCAATCAGATCTTATGACTTCGTTAAGAACGAAGATGAGCCTTGTGTATACAGAAAGGTAAGTGGGAGCGCTATTAGCTTTTTGGTGTTATATGTGGATGACATCCTCATCATTGGGAATGACATAGGAATGCTATCCACAATAAAGGCTTGGTTATCTAGACACTTCTCCATGAAGGACTTAGTGTTAGGATCGAGAGCACTAAGAGGGGGGGGTGAATTAGTGCAGCGGAAATTTTACAGCGATTAAAACTGAAAGCTGCGTTCGTTCGATAGAAACTATTATGATGCAAAAGCTGATTCACAGTTTGTATCTAAGTGCAGTTTGCGTCTAAACGCAGATTGCGTCTAAGCGCAGTTTGCGTCTAAACACAGTTTACGTCTAAGCGCAGTTTGCGTCTAAACACAATTTGCGTCTAAGCGCAGTTTACGTCAAAACGCAGTTTACGTCTAAACGCAGTTTGCGTCTAAACGCGGTTTGCGTCTAAGCGCAGTTTACGTCTAAACGCAGTTTGCGTCTAAACGCAGATGACAGTTTGCAGTTCTAAATGAAATCAAGACGTAAACGTAAACTGCACAGAACCTTGTTCATAAAAGCGCAGAAGACAGTTTGCAGTTGTAAATGAAATCAAAAGACGTAAACGTAAACTGCACAGAACCTTGTTCGTAAAAGCACCGAAGACAGTTCTGCAGAATCAAACGTAAACGTAAACTGTAATGTACGAAAATACGAATTTACGTCTGAATGCAGATTCGGAAGAACAGCACTTAGAACTTGTTCGTGAAAGCGCAGAGAGCAGTAGTAATGGAGGAGGTTTGCAGTAATGATAAAGTGCTAAAAAATAAACGCAAACCAGAGATTTAGAGTGGTTCGGTCAGCCTTGACCTACTCCACTTTTGGCTTCCTCCACCGACGAGGTTGCCGACGTCAACTAGGGGCCTTCCTTCAATGGGCGAAGGCCAAACTGCCCTTTTACAGTTTCTCTCCTTTTAACAGGCTCAGGAGACAACCTTTACAGACCTTTCTCTCCTCACTTTACAACTGAAAACTTGAAGAACAGAAGGAGGAGACTTAAAGGCTTTACAACACTTTTGAGCTCTTAGAATCACAGAAAAGATCAAGATTTCGGTGTGGGTCTGTATCTTTTCAGTGCTGAATGGGTGGGGTATTTATAGGCCCCAACCCAATTCAAATTTCGAGCTCAAAACGATCAAATCCCGGAATTCCGGGATCAGGCGGTTGCACCTCTTGACTGGAGAGGTGGCATCGCCTGGCAGAGCTCGAAGTCTGAGCTCAGGCGGTTGCACCTCTCGACTGGAGAGGTGGCACCGCCTGGCAGAGCTCGAAGACTGAGCTCGGACGGTTCCACCTTCTCTGTCAGGGGTGGTTGCACCTTCCTGCCAGAGCTCGAAGACCGAGCTCAGGCGGTGCGTCTCCTGACCAGAGAAGTTTCTCTTCTCTGCCAGAGGTGATCGCCCCTTTCTGCCAGAGGTGGTTGCACCTCTCTGCCAGAGGTGGTTGCACCTCTCTGTCAGAGCTCGAAGACTGAGCTTAGGCTGTGCATCTCCTGGCCAGAGAGGTCGTACTTCTCTTCCAGAGCTCGAAGACTGAGCTCGGTGATTGCATCACCAGGCAGAGCTCGAAACTTGAGCTCAGGCGGTGCTACCGCTTGACAGAGGAGGTTGCACCGCCCAGTCTCGCTTGGAGACTGAGCCCTGGGCAGTTGCACCGCCTGGCTGGAGCGGTTGCACCTCCCAGTCTCGCTGGGAGACTTAGCCTGGGCGGTTGCACCGCCTGGCTGGAGCGGTTGCACCGCCCAGTCTCGCTGGGAGACTTAGCCTGGGCGGTGGCACCTCCCTGCCTGGGCGGTTGCACCTCCCACAGCTTCTTGGGTTCGAATGGGTTGAACCATTCGACTCAACTTGAGTTCTTCAGGGGCCCAATTGCCCCAGGATTAAGCTAATGGGATCACCTCCCATTTCTAACTTAATCACCGTGCTAACTACGATTAAATCTAAGACAATTTCTGCAGCTTTGCTTCGGTACGTCAATTGCTTTTTCCGGCGAGTTTCCGGCGAACTTCCGTCGATCATCCGATGAACCCTCGGTGATGCTTCTGCGGACTTCCGGCAAACTCCTGGACTTTGCGACGATCCACTTGGCGAGTTCCGACGAGCTTCGCTTGGCAAGCTTCTGGACTTCTCGGATCTGTTCCCGCAGAACCTCCGACGACCGTCCGTACTTCCGTCGAACTCTCGAACTCCCAACGTGATCATGAACTTGACTCCGGCGCAACTCCTGCTGCTTGTCTATCTTTCATCGTAGTTAATCCTGCACACTTATCTCAACACATAGATTAGACAACAAATGACAATTGACTTCATCATCAAAATCCGAGATTCAACAATCTCCCCCTTTTTGATGATGACAATCAATTGATAATGGAGTTATCCTTAACTCCCCCTGTCTATATGCCATAGTTGAGATAAGTCAACCTTGAATTCAAGACCTAAGAATTCAAGTGACGTATTAATAAGTTAGATCAGTTAAACTTATCAATACTCCCATCATGATACCTATCATGATGTATCTCTTCAAGGATGATGTCAAAGCTTGACATTCATCATCAAGTTTGTATGATGGTGTTTGTGACTATTCATCATGTAATTGAACATTATCATTTAAAGCTCGAAGGACTATTACATGATGCACACATATTATCATTCTAGCAAGTTTGCATTTACTTCACAAAATAGGATATCAACTCAAGACATAATGCAAACTATAGCACATGTTTCATATATCTCTTGGTGATGCAAGGATGGCATTGTGCAAACATTATTTATAGCATCACTCAAGGTATTTCTAATCACAGTGTTTATCAATTCATATATTTCTCCCCCTTTGTCATCTACAAAAAGCATTGTTATACAAGGAAGACCAATTTAGACAAGCTTATAGAGGGATTTTACATAGATTGCTTTGAAAACTTCTTCCCCCTTTTGTTATAATTCATTTTACCCGTAAAGATATTACAGAATGAAATACATATTCAGGAATCACTTTATCAGATTTAATTCAAAAACTTATTTTTCATGAAAGTGTACGAATAAATCTGTTTTATAGCATTTGAACAACTAAGATGCATTTGGACAAGATTTTGTTACAGATTTTCACATATAATCATAGAAAATGGCATTCATGTGATCTGATCATTCAATATAGTTCGAAAAATAATTCTAACAAGTTTATTTATTCGGACACATGAGCATTCCTAACTCTCTTCTAATGAAATCAAATTGTTCTTCACTTAGAGGTTTTGTAAAAATATCAGCTAGTTGATGTTTAGTATCAATGAATTCTATGGTTACGTCATGATTGGTGACATGATCTCGTATAAAGTGATGTCTAATATCAATATGTTTTGTTCTTGAGTGTTGTATAGGATTTTTCGTTAAGCATATTGCACTTGTGTTATCACATTTAATTGGAATATTTTTGAGATGAACTTTATAATCTTCTAAGGTATTTTTCATCCATACAACTTGTGCACAGCATGCACTTGCTGCAATATATTCAGCTTCGGTTGTTGATAGTGCAACTGAGTTTTGTTTCTTTGATGACCAGGAAACAAGGGCATGTCCTAAAAATTGACATGATCCTGATGTGCTTTTTCTATCTAATCTACACCCAGCAAAGTCAGCATCAGCATAAGCAATTAACTCAAAATTTTCTGATTTTGGGTACCATAATCCTAGATTTGTAGTACCATTAAGATATCTAAATATTCTTTTAACTGCTTTGAGATGAGACATCTTAGGGTTTGATTGAAATCTAGCACAAAGTCCTACACTGAACATGATGTCTGGTCTGGTTGCAGTGAGGTAAAGTAAACTTCCTATCATACCCCTATAAGTTTTTTGATCAAAGCTTTCTCCACTTTTATCAATTTCTAATTTAGTGGAGGTGCTCATAGGAGTGTTACTGGCCTTTGAGTTGTTCATGTTAAACCTTTTTAATAAATTCATGGCATATTTAGTTTGACTAATAAAGATGCCATTGCTTAGTTGTTTGATTTGTAAACCTAAGAAGAATGTTAATTCTCCCATTAAGCTCATTTCGAATTCAAGACTCATAGTTTTACCAAACGATTCACAAAGAGATTCATTTGTAGAGCCAAAGATGATATCATCAACATAAATCTGAACAATGAGAAAATTATTTTCAAAATTCTTGATAAACAATGTAGTATCAACCTTGCCTTTTATGAAATTATTTTCAATGAGAAAAGAACTAAGTCTCTCATACCAAGCCCTTGGTGCTTGTTTTAAACCATAGAGAGCTTTAGTTAGTCTAAACACATGATTAGGGTAGTCATTATTTTCAAATCCAGGGGGTTGTTCAACATAAACTTCTTCGGAAATGAAACCATTTAGAAAAGCGCTTTTAACATCCATTTGAAATAACTTAAAATTATTGCAACTGGCGTAGGCAAGGAGCATCCTTATGGCTTCCAATCGAGCCACAGGTGCGAAGGTTTCTTCGTAATCGATACCTTCTTCTTGGTTGAAACCTTTGGCCACTAATCTAGCCTTGTTTCTAACCACGATACCATTTTCATCTTGCTTGTTTCTAAAGACCCATTTAGTACCAATAACTAAATGGTCATTTGGCCTAGGAACAAGCGTCCACACCTCATTTCTCTCAAATTGATTTAATTCATCTTGCATTGCGATAATCCATGAATCATCTTTCATGGCTTCATCAACACATTTGGGTTCAATTTGGGAGAGAAAGGCGGCGTTGGCACAAAAGTTTTTAAAAGAAGATCGTGTTTGAACCCCCTTTGATGTGTCTCCTAGGATTAGCTCCTTAGGATGAGCATCTATATACTTCCAATCCTTGGGTAAGGATGTTTCGGAAGTGGATGCATCCAAGTTGCTAGTTGGAGACGGGGTTTCGTTTAAATTCAAGGAATCAAAATCATCATCAAGATCATTTTTCTTAATTTCTGAAATCTCATTGAAAACAACATGGATGGATTCTTCAATAATTAAGGTTCTTTTATTGAAGATGCGAAAAGCTTTAGAAACCGAAGAATAACCAAGAAAGATTCCTTCATCAGATTTAGCATCGAATTTTCCTAAGTTATCCTTTTCATTCAAGATAAAACACTTACACCCAAAGACTTTGAAATATGAGACATTGGGTTTTTTGTTATTCCATAACTCATAAGGAGTTTTGGTGAGTAAGGGTCTTACTAGGACTCTATTTAAAATATAGCATGTAGTGTTTACAGCTTCGGCCCAAAAATATTTGGGTAGGCTATGTTCATTCAACATTGTTCTTGCCATTTCTTGTAAATTTCGATTTTTTCTTTCTACTACCCCATTTTGTTGAGGATTTCTTGGAGTAGAGAAATTATGGTTATATCCGTTGAGTTCACAGAATTCTTGGAAGTCATGGTTTTGAAATTCTCCACCATGATCACTTCTAATTGACGAAATCATAGATCCCTTTTCATTTTGAACAAGTTTACAAAACTTGGTAAAATATCTAAAGCATTCATTTTTCTGTTTTAAGAAGTAGGTCCATGTATATCTGCTATAGTCATCAATAATGACAAAGGCGTATTTGCTACCTCCTAGACTCGATGTAGAGATTGGTCCGAACAAGTCCATATGGATCAATTGTAAGGGCCTAGAGGTGCTTATTTGATTCTTAGCTTTGAAGCTACCCTTAATTTGCTTACCTAATTGGCAAGCATCACATACATTATCTTTGATGAACTTGATATGAGGAATTCCTCTTACAAGTTCTCTAGATGATACTTGAGTGATTAGTTTCATGCTAGCATGACCTAATCTTCTATGCCATAGCCAAGCATCCTCATTCATAACGGCAAGGCACATTTCATCACATAAGTCATTGATGTCAATAGTGTATACGTTGTTTTGTTTTAATGCAATCATAGATATATTTTTGTGTGGTTTTTCAATGATGCAAGCATTAGATTCAAATCTTATAATATATCCTTTATCACATAATTGACTAATGCTCAAGAGGTTATGTTTTAAACCATCAACTAGTAAAACATCTTCAATAGAGAGGTTGGATTTGTTACCTATGGTTCCTTTGCCAATGATTTTACCCTTGTTGTTGTCTCCGAAGGTGACATATCCTTCGTCTATGCTAGTGAGCTTAGAGAATTGAGATGGATCTCCGGTCATATGCCTTGAGCATCCACTATCAAGGTACCATTTCTTGCTCCTAGCTTGCGATTGTTTAATTTTCTACAAGAAAGGATGATGTTTAGGTACCCATTTGCTTTTGGGTGCCTCATAAATAGATCTACATTTTCTATCATGTTGCATAGAGTTTATCATGGTTCCTTTAGGAACCCAAATTAATTTGTTTGGACTTATTTTCTTGAATGGACAACAATGTGTCTTGTGTCCAGATTTGCAACAAAAGTTGCACTTGGTTTGGTGTTGAACATGTAAGATGGAGCCTTTTATGAAGGTGGTTGGATTTTGGTGAGGATTTCTCACAAATCCAATCCCGCTCCTTTTTGGAATGTGACCCTTGTTTGCAAGGATCATGTTTAATGACTTGCTACCAACCTCGAATTTCTTCAAGGTGTCCTTGAGTAGCAGGTTTTCTTTTTGCATAGTTTCTAAATCATGACATTTGATACATGAATTTAAACTATCATGATGTTCGACTTTTAACTTATCAAACTCACAAGTAAGACTATCATGCATCTTTTTCAGCAATTTATATTTTCTACTTATACTCTTGCATTCGTCAAATAAGTCATTGAAAGCATTTAATAATTCATCGAAAGATAAATCAGCATCTATTGAATTTGTTACCTTGTCTTCGATGGCCATTAAGGCGTAATGAGCAACTTGCTCGGTGTTGGACTCCTCTTCCTCAGATGCGCTCGAATCATCCCATGTTGCTTGGAGCGCCTTCTTCTTTGTTGTTCTTTTCTTGACTTGGGGACAATCACTTTTGTAGTGTCCCGGCTTTTTGCATTCATAGCAGATCACTTGGTCCTTTTTGGGTTCAAGTTTATTTTTTGCATCATTCTTAAACTTGTTTCTTTTAAAGAACTTTTTAAACTTTCTTGTTAGAAGTGCCAAGTCATCATCACAGTCCTCATCACTTGAGTTTTCTCTCAAGTGGCATTCTGACGTTTTGAGTGCCATATCCTTCCTGTTCTTTGGAAGGATGTCTTCTTGCTCTTCATGAGCTTTACAAGTCATTTCATAGGTCATTAGTGACCCGATTAGTTCTTCAAGAGGGAAATTTCGCAGATCTTTTGCCTCTTGAATAGCGGTGACTTTAGGATCCCAACTCTTAGGAAGGGATCTTAGTATCTTATTAACAAGCTCAAAATCCGAAAAGCTCTTTCCGAGTCCTTTTAGACCGTTGACGACATCCGTGAAACGGGTAAACATGTCGCCAATGGTTTCACTCGGTTTCATCCGAAAGAGTTCGAAAGAGTGTAATAGCAAATTGATTTTTGACTCTTTTACTCTACTTGTGCCCTCATGGGTTACTTCGAGTGTGTGCCAAATATCAAATGCAGTTTCACAAGTTGAAACACGGTTAAACTCGTTTTTATCGAGTGCACAAAATAAGGCATTCATAGCCTTTGCATTTAGAGCGAAAGCCTTCTTCTCCAAATCATTCCAATCGATCATTGGAAGAGAAGACTTTGAAAAACCATTCTCGACAAGATTCCATAATTCAAAATCCATAGAAATAAGAAAGATCCTCATTCGGGTTTTCCAGTAGGTGTAGTCCGTCCCATTAAACATGGGTGGACGTGTAATAGAATGGCCCTCTTGGTTTCCGGCGTAAGCCATCTCTCTTGGGTTTTAATCCTTTTGAGAGTTAACCGGGCTCTGATACCAATTGTTAGGATCGAGAGCACTAAGAGGGGGGGGTGAATTAGTGCAGCGGAAATTTTACAGCGATTAAAACTGAAAGCTGCGTTCGTTCGATAGAAACTATTATGATGCAAAAGCTGATTCACAGTTTGTATCTAAGTGCAGTTTGCGTCTAAGCGCAGATTGCGTCTAAGCGCAGTTTGCGTCTAAGCGCAGTTTGCGTCTAAACACAATTTGCGTCTAAGCGCAGTTTACGTCTAAACGCAGTTTACGTCTAAACGCAGTTTGCGTCTAAACGCGGTTTGCGTCTAAGCGCAGTTTACGTCTAAACGCAGTTTGCGTCTAAACGCAGATGACAGTTTGCAGTTCTAAATGAAATCAAGACGTAAACGAAAACTGCACAGAACCTTGTTCATAAAAGCGCAGAAGACAGTTTGCAGTTGTAAATGAAATCAAAAGACGTAAACGTAAACTGCACAGAACCTTGTTCGTAAAAGCACCGAAGACAGTTCTGCAGAATCAAACGTAAACGTAAACTGTAATGTACGAAAATACGAATTTACGTCTGAATGCAGATTCGGAAGAACAACACTTAGAACTTGTTCGTGAAAGCGCAGAGAGCAGTAGTAATGGAGGAGGTTTGCAGTAATGATAAAGTGCTCAAAAATAAACGCAAACCAGAGATTTAGAGTGGTTCGGTCAGCCTTGACCTACTCCACTTTTGGCTTCCTCCACCGACGAGGTTGCCGACGTCAACTAGGGGCCTTCCTTCAATGGGCGAAGGCCAAACTGCCCTTTTACAGTTTCTCTCCTTTTAACAGGCTCAGGAGACAACCTTTACAGACCTTTCTCTCCTCACTTTACAACTGAAAACTTGAAGAACAGAAGGAGGAGACTTAAAGGCTTTACAACACTTTTGAGCTCTTAGAATCACAGAAAAGATCAAGATTTCGGTGTGGGTCTGTATCTTTTCAGTGCTGAATGGGTGGGGTATTTATAGGCCCCAACCCAATTCAAATTTTGAGCTCAAAACGATCAAATCTCGGAATTCCGGGATCAGGCGGTTGCACCTCTTGACTGGAGAGGTGGCACCGCCTGGCAGAGCTCGAAGTCTGAGCTCAGGCGGTTGCACCTCTCGACTGGAGAGTTGGCACCGCCTGGCAGAGCTCGAAGACTGAGCTCGGACGGTTCCACCTTCTCTGTCAGGGGTGGTTGCACCTTCCTGCCAGAGCTCGAAGACCGAGCTCAGGCGGTGCATCTCCTGACCAGAGAAGTTTCTCTTCTCTGCCAGAGGTGATCGCCCCTTTCTGCCAGAGGTGGTTGCACCTCTCTGCCAGAGGTGGTTGCACCTCTCTGCCAGAGCTCGAAGACTGAGCTTAGGCTGTGCATCTCCTGGCCAGAGAGGTCGTACTTCTCTTCCAGAGCTCGAAGACTGAGCTCGGTGATTGCATCACCAGGCAGAGCTCGAAACTTGAGCTCAGGCGGTGCTACCGCTTGACAGAGGAGGTTGCACCGCCCAGTCTCGCTTGGAGACTGAGCCCTGGGCGGTTGCACCGCCTGGCTGGAGCGGTTGCACCTCCCAGTCTCGCTGGGAGACTTAGCCTGGGCGGTTGCACCGCCTGGCTGGAGCGGTTGCACCGCCCAGTCTCGCTGGGAGACTTAGCCTGGGCGGTGGCACCTCCCTGCCTGGGCGGTTGCACCTCCCACAGCTTCTTGGGTTCGAATGGGTTGAACCATTCGACCCAACTTGAGTTCTTCAGGGGCCCAATTGCCCCAGGATTAAGCTAATGGGATCACCTCCCATTTCTAACTTAATCACCGTGCTAACTACGATTAAATCTAAGACAATTTCTGCAGCTTTGCTTCGGTACGTCAATTGCTTTTTCCGGCGAGTTTCCGGCGAACTTCCGTCGATCATCCGATGAACCCTCGGTGATGCTTCTGCGGACTTCCGGCAAACTCCTGGACTTTGCGACGATCCACTTGGCGAGTTCCGACGAGCTTCGCTTGGCAAGCTTCTGGACTTCTCGGATTTGTTCCCGCAGAACCTCCGACGACCGTCCGTACTTCCGTCGAACTCTCGAACTCCCAACGTGATCATGAACTTGACTCCGGCGCAACTCCTGCTGCTTGTCTATCTTTCATCGTAGTTAATCCTGCACACTTATCTCAACACATAGATTAGACAACAAATGACAATTGACTTCATCATCAAAATCCGAGATTCAACACTTAGGAGAAGCATCTTATATCTTGGGGATTAGAATCTATAGAGATAGATCCAAAAGGATGCTTGGCTTGTCCCAGTCCAGGTACATAGAAACTATTGTCAAAAGGTTTGGCATGGAAAATTCCAAAAGAGGTCTCATACCGATGAGACATGGGATATCGCTTTCTACGAGTATGTCCCCAAAGACTCCAGAAGAAAGGGCGAACATGGATATGATACCTTATGCCTCAGCAATAGGGTCTATCATGTATGCCATGCTATGTACTAGGCCTGATATAGCGCATGCTCTGAGTGTCACGAGCAGGTATCAGGCGGATCCAGGCTTGGAGCACTGGAAAGCAGTAAAGTGTATCCTTAAGTACTTGAGAAGGACTAAGGATCTTTTACTAGTATATGGAGGTAATAGCCTTAAGGTTGAAGGCTACACTGACTCAAGTTTTCAGTCTGATGTCGATGATAGCAAGTCGAATTCAGGGTATGTGTACACCTTGAATGGAGGAGCAGTGTGCTGGAAGAGTTCCAAGCAAGATACCACTGCTGACTCGACCACAGAGGCGGAGTACATTGCTGCATCAGATGCAACAAAGGAGGGAGTCTGGTTGAAGAAGTTCATCACAGATTTGGGAGTCGTGCCGGATAGTGAGTAGCCGATTTCCCTATATTGCGACAACAACGGGGCAATTGCTCAAGCGAAGGAACCTAGGTCTCATCAGAAATCTAAGCATGTTCTGAGGAGGTTCCACCTTATCAGAGAGATCGTGACCCGAGGAGATGTAGCAGTGGAAAGAGTTCCATCCGAAGATAACATTGCAGATCCACTAACAAAGCCATTGTCTCAGATTGTCTTTGAGCGTCACAGGGGTCTGATGGGGATCAGACACATAGGTGATTGGCTTTAGGTCAAGTGGGAGATTGCTAGTCATAAGTGCCCAGCAAGCCAATCACGTGAGTGATGGCACGTGTGACTTGATACAGAATCTTTTTGCTTATTATATTTTTGGCGTATATCACTTTATAACTATTGCATAAATGCATATGTATTGTGATGTCCTTGGATTTGTGCAATGGGAATCGGATCGTGATGAGATCACGATAATGAGATCGATTCACCTTTAAACACATATCCTAAATAATCCCGGTCATAGGTTACTCGAGAGGGACATCGTGATAACCGGATAGACTGGTGTGCTGTATACCCGTCCATATGATGGATGCAGCTGGTCTCATAGCTGCTCGTGTAGGGACACTAGGGATACAGTACAGGTGCTCATTGGAGAATGAGTTCACTGATTGATCCGCTTACGGAATGCTGGATGGTTGATGATGCCTTATTGTCAGACAACGATTCCGTAGTCCTAGTGGTGTATCTGGTTCTTAGACTTGAGACACCAAGGATGTCCTGTATGAGTGCTCCACTCTTTGATACCAGACTTATAGGTTTGGCTGTTCCCAGATCTAGTACAGCTGGTCATTGGGAGTGGTAGTCGACCTTACGAGGGCTATTGAGTGTCGATAGAGGATCATCCACTCTCGGTATCATGAGAGGAATATCCCATGTGTTCTTGCTCAGACAAATCCCTAGCCAGGGTCATTCGGGTTGAGAGAGAAAGAGTTCTCCGGGAGAATCCGATTAGAGCGAGACTCAAGTAGAAACCGTATGGGTCTGACAGCACCATGCTCGATATACGGTCTCTGGGATATTAGATGGATGAGGGACTATAGGTACATGGTAACTGAGGACAGACAGGTCCAATGGATTGGATTCCCCTGTATCGTCTGGGGACTACGGCGTAGTGGCCTAGTACTTCCGTAGTCGATGAGTCGAGTGAATTATTACAGAGATAATAATTCACTTAGTTAGAAGGAGTTCTGACAGGTATGACTTACGGCCAGCTCGATATTGGGCCTAGAGGGTCACACACATATGGTAGGCATTGCGATAAGTAGAGGTTCGGATATGAGATATCCGACGGAGCCCTTGTCTTATTGGATGCAGATCCAATACCCACTAGGGAAAGGACCCATTAGGGTTTTGACACGGGATCTCTATAAATAGGAGGGATTCACAGCCTCATAGGCTAGAGTCTTTGCTTGCCCTTCCTATTCTCCTCTCCCTCTCCACCTCAGAGTAGGCCTGGAGTTTTGAGGAGCGTCGTCGCAACCCTGCTGTGTGGATCACCGCTAGAGAGGAGGACGCTTGACCTCCTTCACCCTCTCCTGAGGATCTGCAAGGAAACAGGGATATACGATCTCCCTAGGTAACACAATCTCTATACGCAGTTTTGTGTTTTGCGGATTTTGCGCACCAATCTTCGCACGACGACGAACATCTTTTTGGGAATCGGGGATTTTTGTTTTCTTGTTCTTCCGCTGCGCATATGATGTCGCCCCCCATGATTTCTCAACATTTACAACTCAGAACTTGGAAGAACAGAGGGAGAAGAACTTTTGGCCTTTACAACAATTTTGAGCTCTAAGAATCACAGAAAAGATCAAGATTTCGGTGTAAGTTCATGCCCTTTCAGTGCTGAATGGGTGGGGTATTTATAGGCCCCAACCCAGTTCAAATTTGGAGCTCAAAATTGTCAATTCCCGGAATTCCAGGATCAAGTGGTTGCACCTCCTGACTGGAGCGGTTTCACCGCTTGGCAGAGCTCGAAGTCTGAGCCTCTGGGCGGTGCCACCTCCTGTCAAGGGCGGTTGCACCTCCTGCCAAAGCTCGAAGACCGAGCTCAGGCGGTTGCACCTCCTGACTGAGGCTGTTGCACCGCTTGGCAGAGCTCGAAGACTGAGCTCAAGCGGTGGCAGGGGAGGTTGCACCGCCTAGTCTCGCTCGGAGACTGAGCCCAGGCGGTGCCACCTCCTGGCTGGGGCGGTTGCACCGCCCAGTCTCACTCGGAGACTTAGCCCAGGCGGTGCTAGCTCCTGGCTTGGGCGGTTGCACCTCCCGCCAGAAATCAGGGTCCGAATGGGTTGATCCATTTGGCCCAATTTGGGTTTTTTAGGGGCCCAATTGCCCTAAGATTAAGTTAATGGGATCACCTCCCATTTCCAACTTAATCAATGTGCTAACTACAATTTTTCCTAAGACATTTACTGCAACTTGTCCGGTGCGTCAATCGCTTCTTCCTACGAGCTTCCGGCGAACTTCCGTCGATCATCCGATGAACCCTCGGTGATGCTCCTGCGGACTTCCGGCAAACTCCTGGACTTGCGACGATTCACTTGGCGAGTTCCGACGAGCTTCTTTGGCAAGCTTATGGACTTCTCGTATTTGTTCCCGCAGAACTTCCGACGATTGTCCGAACTTCCGTCGAACTCTCGAACTCCCAACGTGATCATTGTCTTGACTCCGGCGCAACTCCTGCTGCATGTCTCACTTTCATCGTAGTTAATCCTGCACACTTAAAACAAAACTTTGATCGAGACAATTAATCCTAAGCAATTAACCAAGTTGTCCGGCATGTCATTGGTCCCTCGACGCTTCGTCCGATTCTTCGGCGCATCGTCCTCTCCTACAGCCTATTGCCCAATCGGCCAGTTGACTCTGCAACTCCGATATCCTTGGCACAATACCCGCTCTTTTTGGCCCGATGCCCGAGTCCACGGCCCGAAGCCTTCTGTCGATACGTCGACCGATCCACCGGCCTGACATCCAATCTTCTGACATGTTCCTCCGGCACAACATGATTTTCCTGCTTTAATTGTCTCAGCCTGATCGAAGCATCCTGCGTCACTCAAAACACAGATTAAATCATAAACATATATCAAGTAGTTTCATCATCAAAATACGAGATTCAACAATCTCCCCCTTTTTGTTGATGACAACCACTTGATGACAGAGTTAAACTTAACTCCCGAAGTTTAAACAAACTCCCCCTATCAATATGCCATATTGATAGAATCTTGAATTCAAACTGAATTCAAGTCATTGCAATATTCATCATGAATACTTGCAACACATCATCATGAACTTATGCATAAACTTATGCATAACATGTCATGTTATCAACATACTTCTCCCCCTTTGTCATCAACAAAAAGGAGAAGTACCACAATCAAGTGTTCGTGATATTGGTTCAACTCATTGCATGAAAAACATAATATCAAGTTATATCATCATGCAAGTTTGCTATTATCAAATATCAACAAGTAAAATTGCGATGTAAGCTTTTGATATCATAACGCAAACATTTTAAGTGTTTATCAATTGTAGCATTTCATCACATGGTAAGATATCAACGCGTAAAATTATGATACACGTTCTTGATATCTTAACGCATGATGCAAACATGGCATAATGCAAGTTTGGCAATCATAGCATCAATTCATATATCTCTTGATGATGCAAGCATTGCAAATATGACAATCATATCAATTCATATATCTCTTGATGATCCAAGCATAGCATCAGTGTTCATAGCATCAATTCATATATTTCTCCCCCTTTGTCATCAACAAAACGGAGAACGATATAAGCAAATTTTAAGCATAAGTGCTTGTAATTATTCATGTCATAACTAGGTTCATGTCATTTTCCAACAGTGAGTGATAGGATATCAATTATACAAACATCTCAAGGAAAACATGACATGGAGATAGCTTTGAAAAACTTCTTCCTTTTTTTATCTGTTATTATCTTTTTGCATGAAGGAGGAAGACTATTTGTGATACATGCTATTTGTAAGTTTACTTCGAGTGAAGTTAGAATCGATGAGAGATTAAATCATGCTTCATTTTTACAATGATCAAGATATGTATGTGAAACAAATCCTTGCAAGTAAAAACACTTTCATCCATATTCATCAAATCCATTACTCAAAAAAATATTTTTCACATGATATGTGTATGAGAGATGTATTTGCTAGTTGATTACATATGTCAAAAATCAATGATATGAACTAAACTTGATATGACATATGCTTGTTAAGTTCGGAAGAGAGTAAACTTGATATGTTAGGATCAAGAGAATCCGAAAATGAAATTTGACTCTTTCTTGCATTCGGACAAGGTTTTGCTATAGATATTCAATTACAATCATGAAGGTAAGGCATGCTTGTTATCATGGAAGTTTTGTATTCAAGCACATAATTTCCAATATGTAATTGTGTAAAATCATTATGCCAATCAAGTGATTTGATCATTCAATCAAGAAAGTTCAAAAAATAATTTTAACATGTTCAATCATTAGGACGTATTTTTGCCATAGTTTTTCAAATACAATCATGAAGATAAGGCATGCTCATCATCATGGTAGTACGATGGCAAGTTTACAATTTTAAGACACGCAAGCTAGTAATTTTGAGATGTTCAAGAAAGCAACTCTTGCTTCTTGAAATATAAGTTTTGCTACATGTGCAAGTTAACTTTTTGCTTCTGCAAGATATCATTCCTTGGTGATGTTCAATATAGCAAGTTCTACATCATGCAAGCTAGTGAATCTTATAACATTTTAGAACATGCATAATCACTAAAGCATCATAAATTTTAATGATGTGCAAAATTATAAATTTTGCATGTTTGCATTTGTGCATCTTGAGATTTGTAAGATAGCACTTCTTGGTGATGTTCAAGATAGCAATTCCTTTTCTTTTGAGAAGTGTAATTATTTTCTTTCTCTTTTTTTTTTGAATTATATGAGCTAGCAAATTAGCTTTCAAGCATGTTTTGCTCCCCCTTTGTCATTCTCAAAAAGAAGGGAAGACCCTTTAAGTTAATTTCTAAATTATGACAAAGGTAAATAGCATTGATGAAAATTCAAGTCTTGAATGTCAAAATAATTATTTTATCATGAATATTTCATAATTGCATGCATCATTATCATCATATATATTTTTAAAACATATAAACTCATTATTATATAATTCCAAATCATCATTCCTATTATTTCAATCATTGTTTCAATCATCTTTATAGCTTATCATGCACAATATGTCAAACCATCTAACATGATACAAACATTTATTTTCAAAGTATTTATCACTTCATTTTGATCATGATACCAAACATTCATCATTTAGAGTATTCATAACATTAAATCAACATTTATAATACTTCACTTTAGCAACAACTCATAGCATTTTAAATCATGATTCACATCATATGCAATACATCACATCATAATTAAAAAGCTCAAGTATTGCGTGCATCATTGCAAATCATAAATGTTTCATATCATGATGGTATCAATTTTGTTAAATTATATCCTACCATGCATGATCATAACTTTTCATTTGTATACATCAAAATAAATTAATGAATATTTCATGTATTCATATCATCACATAAGGAATATCAAGAAGAAAATAATTGAGTGATGAGATAAACCTTTCATGAATACAAAGAATTGCATAAAAATCATATTAAGGAATACAGGTCACAATCATTCAAGAGAAAAATCATCATTCATTTTCAATTCATTCAATTTGACAAATCATGATCATGATTTTGATAAAACTCATTTCAAATTTAAATCATCAAAATCATTTTTATGGCTCACAAAATTTATAACATAAATAGATTCATGATTTCATTGATAATATATTTTTCCCCCTTTTTTAAGTGTTTCATCTTAAGTGATCGATTTCATGTAAGCATGCCTTTTCATTTATGTCAAATGAAAACATGCATCAATGTTTAGGATCGTAAAATGAATTTCATCATAAAACCATCAAGACCAATAAGTCACAAAAATCATGATGTATAACTTTAAAATCTCATGCATAAAATCATAAATCATGGTATCCAAACATTTAGTGTTTTTATTACATCATTATGCATCATTGAGTATACAATTGTCAAGCATGACACTTACACTATTTCATATAACCATGTTTATGTCAAACATGCATCAGTTTTTAAAGCCACTGTTATTATCATGAAAATCGATAATCCATAATTATCAAGAATCATCATACATAATTTCAAAAATATATACTCATTAATCATAACTTCAAATTAAACATGATTTAATATACTCAAAATCGAGAAATAACAATGGACATCACCATGATACACATTATTACTTCTTAACCATGATTTCATATTTTCAATCAAAATCATTTTGTTTTTTTATCATAAAATATGCAATATTATCATTTTCGAAATTACTAGCATGATCATAATTTTTTTTTTAAAACATTAATTCTAAACTAAGAAAATACATCATGAGAGCATCAAGTAATTTCAAAATAATTCAAGAGAGTTGAGTTACTTACCTTGTAGTCGAAGCCCGTCAAAGCCCAATTCGTCGTTTCACCTTTGGAAGTTCTTGATTCATCCTTGGTTGCCTTCCTCTTCTTTGGCCTTTTCCTTCGTTCAAGTTCATTGTCTATTTTAGATTTTTGTTTAATAAACTTATTAAGATTTAGTGTTCGAAGTTCAAGTTCATCATTGTCCTCATCACTTGAGTCATCGCTCAAGTGGTATTCATTTGTCCGGAATTCCAAATCCTTCCTATTCTTTGGAAGGTGCCTTTGTTCATTATGTTCATCATGTGCATTATGTACCATTTCATATGTCATCAACGAACCAATTAGTTCTTCAAGTGGTAAGTTGTTTAGGTTTTTAGCTTCTTGTATTGCAGTTACTTTTGAATCCCACTTCTTAGAAAGAGAACGCAAAATCTTGTTTACGAGTTCAAAATCCGAAAAACATTTTTCAAGAGCTCTTAAACTATTGACGACATTCGTAAAACGGGTGTACATGTCGCCTATAGTCTCGCTTGGTTGCATTCGAAAAAGCTCAAAATCATGCAATAAAATGTTAACTTTCGAGTCTTTGACTCTACTAGTTCCCTCGTGCGTGATTTCAAGTGTTCGCCAAATGTCAAAAGCCGTTTCGCACGTAGAAATCCGATTGAACTCATTTTTGTCCAAAGCGCAAAATAAGGCATTCATAGCCTTTACGTTTAAAGAAAAATACTTCTTCTCCAAATCCGACCATTCGTTCATCGGTTTAGAGGGAAGTTGAAAACCGTTTTCAATGATATTCCATAAATCCAAATTCATAGAAATCAAGAAAACTCTCATTCGAGTTTTCCAATAAGTGTAGTCCAATCCGTTAAACAACGGTGGACGAAAAACCAATAAGCCCTCTTGAAAGCAATGAAGAGCCATTTCTCTCGGGTGTAAATCCGAAATGAGAAATACTAGGCTCTGATACCAATTCTTAGGATCAAGAGCACTAAGAGGGGGGGGGTGAATTAGTGCAGCGGAAAACCTTCTACGATTAAAATCGAAAACTGCTTTCGTTTGATAGAAGTGATTTTGGTAAGAAAGCCGATTCGTAAATCACTTCAACTTTAGATAAGGCGAGATGCAGTTAAAGCAAAGATATAAAGGTAGTTTGCAGTTATAATGGAAATCAGAACGTAAGCGCAAACTGAAATACGACGTTCGTACGATAAAACTGATTTACGTTTTAAACCCCGATTCGGAAAGCACTAAACTTTGAAATATGTTCGTAAAAACACAGAAGGTAGTAAGCTATTGAGGAGGTTTGCAGTAAAGATAAGATGCTCAAAGTAAATGCAAACCGAGATTTAGAGTGGTTCGGTCAATCTTGACCTACTCCACTTTTGGCTTCCTCCACCGACGAGGTCACCGATGTCAACTAGAGGCCTTCCTTCAATAGGCGAAGGCCAACCACCCTTTTACAGTTTCACTCCTTTTGACGAGCTTAGAAGACAACCCTTACAGAATTTTCTCTCCTCTCTTTATAACTCAGAACTTGGAAGAACAGAGGGAGAAGAACTTTTGGCCTTTACAACAATTTTGAGCTCTAAGAATCACAGAAAATATCAAGATTTCGGTGTAAGTTCATGCCCTTTCAGTGCTGAATGGGTGGGGTATTTTTAGGCCCCAACCCAGTTCAAATTTGGAGCTCAAAACTGTAAATTCCCGGAATTCCAGGATCAGGCGGTTGCACCTCCTGATTGGAGCGGTTGCACCGCTTGGCAGAGCTCGAAGATTGAGCCTCTGGGCGGTGCCACCTCCTGTCAGGGGCGGTTGCACCTCTTGCCAGAGCTCGAAGACCGAGCTCAAGCGGTTGCACCAACTGACTGAGGCGGTTGCATCGCCTGGCAGAGCTCGAAGACTGAGCTCAAGCTGTGCCACCTCCTGTTAGGGGAGGTTGCACCGCCTAGTCTCGCTCGGAGACTGAGCCCAGGCGGTGCCACCTCCTGGTTGGGACGGTTGCACTGCCCAATCTCGCTCGGAGACTTAGCCCAGGCAGTGCTACCTCCTGGCTTGGGCGGTTGCACCTCCCGCCAGAAATCAGGGTCCGAATGGGTTGATCCATTCGGCCCAATTTGGGTTTTTCAGGGGCCCAATTGCCCCAAGATTAAGTTAATGGGATCACCTCCCATTTCCAACTTAATCAATGTGCTAACTATGATTTTTCCTAAGACATTTACTGTAACTTGCTCCGGTGCGTTAATCACTTCTTTCGGCGAGCTTCCGGCGAACTTCCGTCGATCATCCGATGAACCATCGGTGATGCTCCTACGGACTTCCGGCAAACTCCTGGACTTACGACGATTCACTTGGCGAGTTCCGACGAACTTCTTTGGCAAGCTTATGGACTTCTCGGATTTGTTCCCGCAGAACTTCCGATGAATGTCCGAACTTCCGTCGAACTCTCGAACTCCCAACGTGATCATTGTCTTGACTCTGGCGCAACTCCTGCTGCATGTCTCACTTTCATCGTAGTTAATCCTGCACACTTAAAACAAAACTTCGATCAAGACAATTAATCCTAAGCAATTAACCAAGTTGTCCGACATGTCATTGGTCCCTCGACGCTTCGTCCGATTCTTCGGCGCATCGTCCTCTCCTGCAGCCTATTGCCCAATCGGCCAGTTGACTCTGCAACTCCGATATCCTTGGCACAATACCCACTCTTTTTGGCCCGATGCCCAAGTCCACAGCCCGAAGCCTTCTGTCGATACGTCGACCGATCCACCGGCCTGACGTCCAATCTTCTGACATGTTCCTCCGGCACAACATGATTTTCCTACTTTAATTGTCTCATCCTGATCGAAGCATCCTACGTCACTCAAAATGCAGATTAAATCATAAACATATATCAAGTAGTTTCATCATAAAAATACGAGATTCAACATACTCCTCTTCTTCGGATGAACTTGAGTCGTCCCATATTGCTTTAAGAGCTTTCTTCTTCTTTGGTTGTCTCTTCTTTGATTGGGGATATTCACTCTTATAACATCCCGGCTTCTTGCATTCATAACATATCACTTTTTCTTTCTTATGTTCAATTTTATTTTTAGTATTATTTTTAAATTTATTTTTTTATAAATTTTTTGAACTTTTTTGTTAATAGTGCCAAGTCTTCATCAAAGTCCTCATCACTTGAATTTTCTTTCAAATGGTCTTCTTGAGTTCTTAGAGCCATAGCCTTCCTGTTCTTTAGAAGGTTATTCTCTAGCTATTCATGAGTATTACAAGTCATCTCATAGGTCATTAGTGACCTGACTAGTGTTGAATCTCGGATTTTGATGATGAAGTCAATTGTCATTTGTTATCTAATCTATATGTTGAGATAAGTGTGCAGGATTAACTATGATGAAAGTGAGACATGCAGCAGGAGTTGCGCCGGAGTCAAGACAATGATCACGTTGGGAGTTCGAGAGTTCGACGAAAGTTCGGACAGTCGTCGGAAGTTCTGCGGGAACAAATCCGATAAGTCCATAAGCTTGCCAAAGAAGCTCGTCGGAACTCGCCAAGTGAATCGTCGCAAGTCCAGGAGTTTGCCGGAAGTCCGTAGGAGCATCACCGAGGGTTCATCGGATGATCGACGTTTGCCCTTGAAAAACCCAAATTGGGCTGAATGGATCAACCCATTCGGACCCTGATTTCTGCCAAGCGGTTGAACCGCCCAAGGCAGGAGGTTGCACCGCTTGGGCTCAGTCTCTGAGCGAGACTAGGAGGTGCAACCGCTCCAGCCAGGTAGTGGCACCGCTTGGG
The DNA here is from genome assembly GCF_036884655.1 of Musa acuminata AAA Group. Classification (NCBI taxonomy): domain Eukaryota; kingdom Viridiplantae; phylum Streptophyta; class Magnoliopsida; order Zingiberales; family Musaceae; genus Musa; species Musa acuminata. The sequence continues at coordinate 19,180,758 of NC_088335.1, read as the reverse complement.
GCTCAGTCTCCGAGCGAGATTGGGTGGTGCAACCTCCCCTGACAAGAGGTGGCACCGCTTGAGCTCAGTCTTCGAACTCTGCCAGGCGGTGCAACCGCCTCAGTCAGGAGGTGCAACCGCCTGAGCTCGGTCTTCGAGCTCTGGCAAGAGGTGCAACCGCCCCTGACAGGAGGTGGCACCGCCCAAAGGCTCAATCTTTGAGCTCTGCCAAGCGGTGCAACCGCTCCAGTCAGGAGGTGCAACCGCCTGATCCTGGAATTCCGGGAATTTACAGTTTTGAGCTCCAAATTTGAATTGGGTTGGGGCCTATAAATACCCCGCCCATTCAGCACTGAAAGGGCATGAACTTACACCGAAATCTTGATATTTTCTGTGATTCTTAGAGCTCAAAATTGTTGTAAAGGCCAAAAGTTCTTCTCCCTCTGTTCTTCCAAGTTCTGAGTTGTAAAGAGAGGAGAGAAAATTCTGTAAGGGTTGTCTTCTAAGCCCGTTAAAAGGAGTGAAACTGTAAAAGGGTGGTTGGCCTTCGCCTATTGAAGGAAGGCCTCTAGTTGACATCGGTGACCTCGTCGGTGGAGGAAGCCAAAAGTGGAGTAGGTCAAGATTGACCGAACCACTCTAAATCTCAGTTTGCATTTACTTTGAGCATCTTATCTTTACTGTAAACCTCCTCAATAGCTTACTGCCTTCTGTGTTTTTACGAACGTGTTTCAAAGTTCAGTGCTTTCCGAATCGAGGTTTAAGACGCAAATCAGTTTTATCGTACGAACTTCGTATTTCAGTTTACGCTTACGTTCTGATTTCCATTATAACTGCAAACTGACTTTATATCTTTGCTTTAATTGCATCTCGCCTTATCTCAAGTTAAAGTGGTTTACGAATCAGCTTTTATACCGAAATCGCTTTTATCGTACGAACGTCGTATTTCAGTTTGCGCTTATATTCTGATTTCCATCATAACTGCGAACTTCGTCCATATCTTTGCTATATCTCTCCTAGTCAAAAGTTGAAGTGATTTACGAATCGGCTTTCTTACCAAAATCACTTCTATCGAACCAAAGCAGTTTTCGATTTTAATCGCAGAAGGTTTTCCGCTGCATTAATTCACCCCCCCCCCCCCCTCCTCTTAGTGCTCTTGATCCTAACAATTGGTATCAGAGCGGGGTTAACTCTCTAACGGATTAAAACCCAAGAGAGATGGCATACGCCGGAAACCAAGAGGGCCATTCTATTGCACGTCCACCCATGTTCAATGGGACGGACTACACCTATTGGAAGACCCGAATGAGGATCTTTCTTATTTCTTTGGATTTTAAACTTTGGAATCTTGTCGAAAACGGATTTTTGAAGTCTTCTCTTCCAATGATCAATTGGAATGAATTGGAAAAGAAGGCTTTCGCTCTTAATGCAAAGGCTATAAATGCCTTATTTTGTGCACTTGATAAAAACGAGTTTAATTGTGTTTCAACTTGTGAAACCGCATTTGATATTTGGCACACACTCGAAGTGACTCACGAAGGCACAAGTAGAGTGAAAGAGTCAAAAATCAATCTTCTGTTACATTCTTTCGAACTTTTCCGGATGAAACCGAGTGAAACCATTGGCGACATGTTTACTCGTTTCACGGATGTCGTCAACGGTCCAAAAGGACTCAGAAAAAGTTTTTCGGATTTTGAGCTCGTAAATAAGATTCTAAGATCCCTTCCTAAGAGTTGGGATCCTAAAGTCACTGCTATTCAAGAGGCGAAAGATCTAAGCAACTTCCCTCTTGAAGAACTAATCGGGTCATTAATGACCTACGAGATGACTTGCAAAGCTCATGAAGAGCAAGAAGACATCCTTCCAAAGAACAGAAAGAATATGACACTTAAAACTTCAGAAGGCCACTTGAGAGAAAACTCAAGTGATGAGGACTGTGATGATGACTTGGCACTTCTAATAAGAAAATTTAAAAAATTCATTAAAAGAAACAAGTTTAAGAATGATGCAAAAAATAAACTTGAATCCAAGAAGGACCAAGTTATTTGCTATAAATGCAAAAAACCGAGACACTAAAAGAGTGATTGTCCCCAAGCCAAAAAGAGAACATCAAAGAAGAAGGCGCTCAAAGCAACGTGGGATGACTCGAGCGCGTCCGAAGAAGAGGAGTCCAACACCGAGCAAGTTGCTCACTACGCCTTAATGGCCATCGGAGAGGAGGTAACAAATTTAATAGATGTAGATTTATCATTTGATGAATTATTAAATGCCTTTCATGACTTATTTGATGAATGCAAGATTATTAGTAGAAAATATAAATTGCTAAAAAAGGAGCATGATAGTCTTACTTGTAATTTTGATAAGTTAAAAACTGAATATCATGATAGTTTAAGTTCATGCATAAAATGCTATGATCTAGAAACTCTCCAAAAGGAAAACTTGCTACTTAAGGACACCTTGAAGAAATTCGAGGTTGGTAGCAAGTCATTGAACATGATCCTTGCAAACAAGGGTCACGTTCCCAAAAGAAGTGGAATTGGATTTGTGAGAAGTCCTCACCAAAATCCAACCACCTTCATAAAAGGCCCCATCTTACATGTTCGACACCAAAGCAAATGCAACTTTTGTTGCAAACTTGGACACAAAACGCATTATTGTCCATTCAAGAAAATTAGTCCGAATAAATTAATTTGGGTTCCCAAAGGAACAATGACAAATTCTATGCAACATGATAAACAATGTAGATCTATTTTTGAGGCACCCAAAAGCAAATGGGTTCCTAAAAATCATCCTTTCTTGTAGAAACCTATACCATCGCAAGCTAGGAGCAAGAGATGGTACCTTGATAGTGGATGCTCAAGGCATATGACCGGAGATCCATCTCAATTCTCTAAGCTCACTAGCATAGGCGAAGGCTATGTCACCTTCGGAGACAACAACAAAGGTAAAATCATTGGCAAAGGAACCATAGGTAACAAATCCAACTTCTTTATTGAAGATGTTTTGTTAGTTAATGGTTTAAAACATAACCTCTTGAGCATTAGTCAACTATGTGATAAAGGATACATTGTCAGATTCGAATCTAATGCTTGCATCATTGAAAAACCACACAAAAACATGTCTATGATTGCATTAAAACAAAATAACGTATACACTATTGACATTAATGATTTGTGTAATGAAATATGTTTTTCGGTTTTGAATGAGGATGCTTGGCTATGGCATAGAAGATTAGGTCATGCTAGCATGAAACTAATCACTCAAATATCATCTAAAGAACTTGTAAGAGGAATTCCTCATATCAAGTTCATCAAAGATAATGTATGTGATGCTTGCCAATTAGGTAAACAAATTAAGGGTAGTTTCAAATCTAAGAATCAAATAAGCACCTCTAGGCCCTTATAATTGATCCATATGGACTTGTTCGGACCAATCTCTACATCAAGTCTAGGAGGTAGCAAATACGCCTTCGTCATTGTGGATGACTATAGCAGATATACATGGACTTACTTCTTAAAACAGAAAAATGAATGCTTTAGATACTTTACCAAGTTTTGTAAACTTGTTCAGAATGAGAAGGGATCTATGATTTCGTCAATTAGAAGTGATCACGGTGGAGAATTTCAAAAGCATGATTTCCAAGAATTTTGTGAACTCAATGGATACAACCATAATTTCTCTACTCCAAGAAATCCTCAACAAAATGGAGTAGTAGAAAGAAAAAATCGAAATTTACAAGAAATGACAAGAACCATGTTAAATGAACATAGCCTACCCAAATATTTTTGGGCCGAAGCCGTAAACACCGCATGCTATATTTTGAATAGAGTTCTAGTAAGACCCTTACTCACCAAAACTCCTTATGAGTTATGGAACAACAAAAAACCCAATGTTTCATATTTTAAAGTCTTTGGGTGTAAGTGTTTTATCTTGAATGAAAAGGATAACTTAGAAAAATTTGATGCTAAATCCGATGAAGGAATCTTTCTTGGTTATTCTTCGGTTTCTAAAGCTTTTCGTATCTTCAATAAAAGAACCTTAATTATTGAAGAATCCATTCATGTTGTTTTCAATGAGATTTCCGAAATCAGGAAAAATGATTTTGATGATGATGTTAATTTTGATTCCTTAAATTTAAATGAAACCCCATCTCCAACTAGCAACTTGGATACATCCACTTCCGAAACATCCTTACCCAAGGATTGGAAGTATGTAGATGCTCATCCCAAGGAGCTAATCTTAGGAGACACATCAAAGGGGGTTCAAACACGATCTTCTCTAAAAAAAATTTGTGCGAATGCCACTTTTCTCTCCCAAATTGAACCCAAATGTGTTGACGAAGCCATGAAAGATGATTCATGGATTATCGCAATGCAAGATGAATTGAATCAATTTGAGAGAAATGAGGTGTGGAAGCTTGTTCCTAGGCCAAATGACCATTTAGTTATTGGTACTAAATGGGTCTTTAGAAACAAGCAAGATAAAAATGGTATCGTGGTTAGAAACAAGGCTAGATTAGTGGCCAAAGGTTTCAACCAAGAAGAAGGTATCGATTACGAAGAAACCTTCACTCTTGTGGCTCGATTGGAAGTCATAAGGATGCTCCTTGCCTACTCTAGAAGTAATAATTTTAAGTTGTTTCAAATGGATGTTAAAAGCACTTTTCTTAATGGCTTTATTTCCGAAGAAGTCTATGTTGAACAACCTCCTGGATTTGAAAATAATAGCCTCCCTAATCATGTGTTTAGATTAACTAAAGCTCTCTATGATTTAAAACAAGCCCCAAGGGCTTGGTATGAGAGACTTAGTTCTTTCCTTATTGAAAATAATTTCACAAAAGGCAAGGTTGATACTACATTATTCATCAAGAATTTTGAAAATAATTTTCTCATTGTTCAGATTTATGTTGATGATATTATCTTTGGTTCCACGAATGAATCTCTTTGTGAATCGTTTGCTAAAACTATGAGTCTTGAATTCGAAATGAGTTTAATGGGAGAATTAACATTCTTCTTAGGCTTACAAATCAAACAACTAAGCAATGGCATCTTTATTAGTCAAACTAAATATGTTATGAATTTATTAAAAAAGTTTAATATGAATAACTCAAAGGCTATTAACACTCCTATGAGCACTTCCACTAAGTTAGAAATTGATGAAAGTGGAGAAAGCTTCGATCAAAAAACTTATAGGGGTATGATAGGACTTTACCTCACTACAACCAGACCAGACATCATGTTCAGTGTAGGACTTTGTGCTAGATTTCAATCAAACCCTAAGATATCTCATCTCAAAGCAGTTAAAAGAATACTTAGATATCTTAATGGAACCACAAATCTAGGATTATGGTACCCAAAATTAGAGAATCTTGAGTTAATTGCTTATGCTCATGCGGATTTTGCTGGTTGTAGACTAGATAGAAAAAGCACATCAGGATCATGTCAATTTTTAGGACATGCCCTTGTCTCCTGGTCATCTAAGAAACAAAACTCGGTTGCACTATCAACAACCGAAGCTGAATATATTGCAGCAAGTGCATGCTGTGCACAAGTTGTATGGATGAAAAACACCTTAGAAGATTACAAAGTTCATCTTAAAAATATTCCCATTAAATGTGATAACACAAGTGCAATATGCTTAACCAAGAATCCTATACAACACTCAAGAACAAAACATATTGATATTAGACATCACTTTATACGAGATCATGTTACTAATCATGACGTAACCATAGAGTTCATTGATACTAAACATCAACTAGCTGACATTTTTACAAAACCTCTAAGTGAAGAACAATTTGATTTCATAAGAAGAGAATTAGGAATGTTGATGTGTCCGAATAGATAAACTAGTTAAAATTATTTTTCGGACTTTATTGAATGATCAAATCACTTGATTGCCATTATATGCCTAAATAACATGTGTTGAAATGTTTTATCTTCATGATTGTATTTGAAAATCTGTAGCATAGTCTTGTCCGAATGCATGAAAGTGTTCATTTCATTTTCGGATTCGCTTAACAATTGGAATGCTAAAAATCAAATTTTCTCATACACTCTTATGAAAAATATATATATATTTTTTTCTGAAATGGATTTGATGATATGATTCCTGCTTATGAATTCCATTTTGAAATATGGATGATAGTATTTTTACTTGTAAAAAGATATTTCAAACACATATCTTGACTCAAAGTAAACTCACAAATAGCTGGTATTACAAATGGCTTTCCTCCTTCATGCAAAAAGGATTATAACAAAAAAAAAAGGAGAGGAAGAAGTATTCAAAGCAATCTACGTATCATGCCTTCCTTTATATGCTTGATAATTTGCTTATATTGTTCTCTTGGTATCACAACTACCATGCTTTTTGTTGATGACAAAGGGGGAGAAATATATGAATTGATGCTATAAACACTGATGCTATGATTATGCCATGCTTGCATCACCAAGAGATATATGAATAGATGCTATGATTAATTTGCATTATACCTTGTTTATATCGCGTCAAGATATCAAACAAAAAACTTGCATCGTAATTCTACGAGTTGATATCTTACCATATGATGAAATGCAATACTTGCTAAAAATATTTGAAATATGTACATCATGTAATGATATCAAAATCTTACTTCGCAGCTTTACATATTGATATCTTACAATATGATGAATTGCTACAATTACCATCATTCAAACTTGTTATATTTGAAAATGAATGTCAAGCCTTGACATCATCTTCAGAGAGATACATCATGATGGGAATCATGATGGGAGTATTGATAAGTTCAAATGATTTTAACTTATCAATATGTCTCTTGAATTCTTAGGTCTTGAATTCAAGAATGACTTATCTCAAGTATGGCATATAGACAGGGGGAGTTAAGGTTAACTCCATTATCAATTGATTGTCATCATCAAAAAGGGGGAGATTGTTGAATCTCGGATTTTGATGATGAAGTCAATTGTCATTTGTTATCTAATCTATATGTTGAGATAAGTGTGCAGGATTAACTACGATGAAAGTGAGACATGCAGCTGGAGTTGCGCTAGAGTCAAGACAATGATCACGTTGGGAGTTCGAGAGTTCGACGGAAGTTCAGAGAGTCGTCGGAGGTTCTGCGGGAACAAATCCGAGAAGTCCATAAGCTTGCCAAAGAAGCTCGTCGGAACTCGCCAAGTGAATTGTCGCAAGTCCAGGAGTTTGCCGGAAGTCCGCAAGAGCATCACCGAGGGTTCATCGGATGATCGACGGAAGTTCGTCGGAAGCTCGCCGGAAGAAGCGATTGACGCACCGGAGCAAGTTGCAGTAAATGTCTTAGAAAAAATCATAATTAGCACATTGATTAAGTTGGAAATGGGAGGTGATCCCATTAACTTAATCTTGGGGCAATTGGGCCCCTGAAAAACCCAAATTGGGACGAATGGATCAACCCATTCGGACCCTGATTTCTGCCAAGCGGTTGAACCGCCCAAGGCAGGAGGTTGCACCGCTTGGGCTCAGTCTCCGAGCGAGACTAGGAGGTGCAACCGCTCTAGCCAGGTGGTGGCACCACCTGGGGCTCAGTCTCCGAGCGAGACTGGGCGGTGCAACCTCCCCTGATAGGAGGTGGCACCGCCTAAGCTCAGTCTTCGAGCTCTGCTAGGCGGTGCAACCGCCTCAGTCAGGAGGTGCAACCACCTAAGCTCGGTCTTCGAGCTCTGTCAGGAGGTGCAATCACCCCTGACAGGAGGTAGCACCACCCAGAGGCTCAGTCTTCGAGCTCTGCTAGGCGGTGCAACCGCTCCAGTCAGGAGGTGCAACCGCCTGATCCCGGAATTCCAGGAATTGACAATTTTGAGCTCCAAATTTGAACTAGGTTGGGGCCTATAAATACCCAACTCATTCAGCACTAAAAGGGTATGAACTTACACCGAAATCTTGATCCTTTTCTGTGATTCTTAGAGCTCAAAATTGTTGTAAAGGCCAAAAGTTCTTCTCCCTCTGTTCTTCCAAGTTCTGAGTTATAAGAGAGGAGAGAAAATTCTATAAGGGTTGTCTCCTAAGCCCGTCAAAAGGAGTGAAACTGTAAAAGGGTGGTTGGCCTTCACCTATTGAAGGAAGGCCTCTAGTTGACGTCGGTGACCTCATCGGTGGAGGAAGCCAAAAGTGGAGTAGGTCAAGATTGACCGAACCACTCTAAATCTCGGTTTGCATTTACTTTGAGCATCTTCTCTTTACTGCAAACCTCCTCAATAGCTTACTGCCTTCTGTGTTTTTACGAATGTGTTTCAAATTTCAGTGCTTTCCGAATCGAGGTTTAAGACGCAATTCAGTTTTATCGTACGAACTTCGTATTTTAGTTTACGCTTACGTTCTGATTTTTATTATTGTTGAATCTCGGATTTTGATGATATAATCAATTGGAGGGTTAATTGATCTAATCCATATTATTGAGTTAAGTGTGCAGGATTAACTACGATATCAGAAAACATAAAGCAAGGATACCGGAGTCGAGCTCGATGGACGTTTAAGAGACCGAAGAATCATCGGAGATGCTGCCGGAACCATCCGAGAAGAAATCGGGAACGTGTCGGAAGTTCGCCGAAGAAATTGTCGGAGGCTCGCGGAGATCACCAAGAAGGCTCGGCTACTCGTTAAAGTCATCACAAAGATTGGGAGCTTGCAGGGAGTCCGTCGGAAGAAGTTCGTCGGAAAGCTCGCCGGAACAAGACTCGACGTTCGCGGTTAAAAAACTTGCTTAGGATGTTTTTTTTGTGTTATGTAGTTCACCTGTAATTAGGATTAGGATTAAGAGATAATCCTATATCTTGGTTAGGGGCCAACTGGGCCCAAAGTCAGATTTGGTTTGGGCTAAAATTAAGCCAAACCAATGAATCGGAAAGCCAGGCGGTAGCACCGCCTGGCTGGGCGGTGACACCTCCTTGGCTGGGCGGTTGCACCGTCCAGCACCCGAGCGCTGGGCGGTGGCACCGCCTGGCTGGGCGGTGGAACCTCCAGCACCGGGAACCCTAAGAGAATTCAAAATTTTGAAACCCAAAATTTGAATCCTCTTGAGGCCTATAAATACCCCTCAAATCTCAGCTGAGGTTACAACTTTTGAGAAGCATTTTGATTGAGAGAAAAGTCTTAGAAAGTCTTAGCAAGTCTTGTTTTCAATTTGCTAGAGAGTTCTCCTCCTTCTTTCTTATTGAAAATTTGTAAGAGGTTGAGCTGCTTGTAAAAGGTTGTAAGAGGGGTGTTTACCCTTCCATTTCAAGAGACTTGCTAGTGGAAGGTGGGAGCCTCATCGAAGAGGGGCCTCGCAAGTGGAGTAGGTCATTTGACCGAACCACTCTAAAAATCGGCATAATCTCTGGTTTGCTTTTTATTATTGTCATTTACATTACTGCAAATCTTCTTACTGCTTTAGTTTGTATTACTCTTGCTGCGCAACTTTAAGAATACGCCTTCAAGTTAAATTTCTCAAGTTTCATTCTTAACGTACGAAAGATTTTGATTAAAATCGAAGTTTTAATCCGCTGCACTAATTCACCCCCCCCTCTTAGTGCCGCTCCGATCCTAACAAGTGGTATCAGAGCAAGGTTATCTCTCATATTTGGTTTAATACCCAAGAGAGATGGCTTACTCCGGCATGCAAGAGGGCCATTCTATTGCACGACCACCTTTGTTTAATGGGTCGGATTACACATATTGGAAGACTCGCATGAGAATCTTCCTCATTTCTATGGACTTTGAGCTTTGGTCTATTGTCGAGAATGGATTTCAAAAATCTTCTCTTCCGATGAGCGAATGGGATGAATCGGAGAAGAAGGTTTTTGCTTTAAATGCAAAGGCTATGAATGCCTTGTTTTGTGCACTAGACAAAAACGAATTTAATCGTGTTTCAATGTGTGATTCGGCTTTTGATATTTGGAGAACTCTTGAGGTTACTCATGAAGGCACTAGCCGAGTGAAAGAGTCCAAAATCAATATCCTTGTGCACTCTTACGAACTTTTCCGAATGAAACCAAGTGAGTCCATCGGAGACATGTACACCCGGTTTACGGATGTTATCAATGGACTCAAAGCTCTTGGTAAAGATTTTACTAACTTTGAACTAGTAACTAAAATCTTAAGATCCCTCCCTAAAAGTTGGGATCCAAAAGTTATGGCCATTCAAGAGGCCAAAGACCTTAAAGCATTCCCTCTTGAAGAACTCATTGGGTCTCTAATGACCTACGAAATGACATGTCAAGCTCATGACGAGCTCGAAAACCCCCTTCCAAAGAACAGGAAGGATATGGCACTCAAATCACAAGAAGACCACTTGAAAGGAACATCAAGTGATGAGGACAGTGACAATGACATTGCACTTTTGACTCAAAAATTTAAAAAATATTTAAGAAAGAACAGATTTAAAAATAATACAAAAAATAAATTTGAACAAAAGAATGACCAAGTGATTTGCTATGAATGCAAAAAACCGGGACACTATAAGAACGATTGTCCTAAAGCCAAAAAAAGAACATAAAAAAAGAAGGCATTCAAAGCAACGTGGGATGATTCAAGCGCATCCGAAGAAGAGGAGTCCAACACCGAGCAAGTTGCTCATTACGCGCTAATGGCGTTCGGAGAAGAGGTATGTGATTTATTTAATGAAGATTTATCTTTTGAAGAACTATCTATCGCTTTTCATGAATTATTTGATGAATGTAGAACTGTTAGCAAGAAGTTAAGTATCTTAAAGAAAGAGCATGCTTTGCTACAAGATAAGTTTGATAGTCTTCAAACTCCTCCATGCTCTAAGTATGAGCACTTAGAAGCAATAAAAAATGAAAATATGCTTCTTAAGGAAACCTTAAACAAGTTTAAGGTTGGTAGCAAAGGATTAGATATGATCCTTGCACACAAGGGTCACATCGCAAATAGAAATGGAATTGGATTTGTAAAAGAATTACATCAAAATCCTACCACTTTCATAAAAGGACCTACATTACAAGTTTCCTCTTATATGAAATGCAACTTTTGTTGCAAATCCGGACATATTGCCTACAAATGCCCATTTAGGAAAATTAGTTCACAAAAATTAATATGGGTTCCTAAAGGAACTATAAAGAATTCAATCATAAATAACAAAGTTAGTGGGTCAATTTTTGAGGCACCCAAAATCAAATGGGTACCTAAAAATCATCCTCTTTTGTAGACAAACCCACAAGCTAGGAGCAAGAGATGGTATCTCGATAGTGGATGCTCAAGACATATGACTAGAGATCCATCTCATTTCTCTATGCTCACTAGCAAAGAAGAAGGGTACGTTACCTTCGGAGACAACAACAAGGGCAAAATCATTGGCAAGGGAACTATTGGTAACAAATTTAATTTTTCCATTGATGATGTCTTACTAGTTGATGGATTGAAACATAATCTCTTGAGTATTAGTCAACTATGCGATAAAGGTTACATCGTTAGATTTGAATCAAATATGTGTATTATTGAAAAGCCAAATCATAACATGACTATGATTGCTTTAAAACAAAATAATGTCTATACCATCAATCTTGATGAACTAAGTAATGAAATGTGCTTCTCTGCCGTAAATGATGATGCTTGGCTTTGGTATAGGAGATTAGGCCATGCAAGCATGAAAACAATATCTAAGATCTCATCTCAAGAATTAGTACGAGGAATTCCAAATATAAAGTTTATTAAGGACAAAGTATGCGATGCATGTCAACTAGGCAAACAAATAAAAACAAGCTTCAAACCAAAAAATCAAATTAGCACTTTAGACCATTACAATTGATCCATTTGGACTTATTTGGACCAATTGATACAACAAGTCTAGGTGGAAGCAAATATGCTTTTGTGATTGTGGATGACTACTCTAGATACACTTGGACCTATTTCTTAGCTCACAAAAGTGATTGCTTCAAGTGTTTCTCTAAATTTTGTAAACTCACTCAAAACGAAAAAGGCTTCATGATTTCATCAATTCGGAGTGATCACGGTGGTGAATTCCAAAACCGTGACTTTCAGAATTTTTGCGAAAGTAATGGGTACAATCACAACTTCTCAACTCCAAGAAATCCTCAACAAAATGGAGTAGTTGAAAGGAAAAATAGAAACCTACAAGAAATGGCAAGAACTATGTTGAATGAACATAGTTTACCTAAGTACTTTTGGGCCGAAGCCGTAAATACGGCTTGCTACATCATGAATAGAGTCCTAATAAGACCATCCTTATCCAAAACTCCCTATGAATTATGGAATAACAAAAAACCAAACATCTCCTATTTTAAAGTTTTTGGTTGTAAATGCTTTATTTTAAATGAAAGGGATGCTTTAGGAAAATTTGATGCTAAATCCGATAAAGGCATCTTTCTTGGTTACTCTTCCGTTTCTAAAGCTTTTCGGGTTTTTAATAAAAGAACTTTAGTAATTGAAGAGTCTATTCATGTAGTTTTTAATGAAATTTCTGATTTAAAGAAAAATGATTTTGATGACGATCTTGGTTTTGATAATTTGAATTTAAATGAACCCTCTCCTCAAAATAGCCATTTGAATGCATCTTCTTTCGAAATTTCTTTACCAAAAGAATGGAAGTATGTAGATGCTCATCCAAAAGAGCAAATTATAGGAGATACATCAAAAGGGGTTCAAACTCGTTCTTCTTTCAAAAATTTCTGTGCTAACGCCGCTTTCCTTTCTCAAATTGAACCTAAATGCATTGACGAAGCCTTAAAAGATGATTTTTGGATCATTGTAATGCAAGAAGAATTGAACCAATTTGAGAGGAATGAGGTATGGAAGCTTGTTCCTAGACCAAGTGACCACTTAGTCATAGGTACTAAGTGGGTCTTTAGAAACAAGCAAGACGAAAATGGTATCGTGGTTAGAAACAAGGCTAGATTAGTGGCCAAAGGTTTCAACCAAGAAGAAGGTATCGATTACGAAGAAACCTTCGCTCCCGTGGCTCGATTAGAAGCCATAAGGATGCTCCTTGCCTAAGCTAGTTGTAATAATTTTAAACTATTTCAAATGGATGTTAAAAGTGCCTTCTTGAATGGTTTTATTTCCGAAGAAGTATTTGTCGAACAACCTCCCGGATTTGAAAATTCTCTTCTTCCTAATCATGTATTCAAATTGACTAAAGCTCTCTATGGCTTAAAACAAGCTCCTAGAGCTTGGTATGAAAGGCTTAGTTCCTTTCTTATTTTAAATAATTTTACCAAAGGCAAGGTTGATACTACATTGTTTATTAAACATTTTGAAAATAATTTTCTTATTGTGCAAATTTATGTTGACGATATTGTGTTTGGCTCTTCGGATGAATCACTATGTGAATCATTTGCCAAATGTATGAGTCTTGAATTTGAAATGAGTTTAATGGGTGAATTAACTTTCTTTTTGGGATTACAAATCAAACAACTTAGTGATGGTATATTTCTTAACCAATCCAAATATACATTAGAATTGTTAAAACGATTTAACATGGATAATTCAAAAGCAATAAACACCCCTATGAGTACTGCGACTAAGTTAGATATGGATGAAAATGGTGAAAGTTTCGATCAAAAAACATATAGGGGAATGATAAGTAGTCTACTCTACCTCACTGCGACTAGACCGGATATTATGTTTAGTGTAGGACTTTGCGCTAGGTTTCAATCTAATCCTAAATTATCTCATCTTAAGAGTGTTAAAAGAATATTTAGGTATCTTAAAGGAACTCCAAATTTAGGATTGTGGTATCCAAAATCTAAAAAATTCGATCTAATAGCTTATGCAGATGCCGATTTTGGCGGATGCAGGATAGATAGAAAAAGTACATCCGGAACATGCCAATTTTTAGGACATGCACTTGTTTCTTGGACTTCCAAGAAACAAAATTCAGTTGCACTATCTACGGCGGAAGCCGAATACATTGCTGCAAGTGCATGTTCTGCACAAGTAATTTGGATGAAAAATACATTAGAAGACTATGGAATTCACCTTGAAAATATTCCCATAAAATGCGATAATACTAGTGCCATATGCCTTACTAAAAATCCAATTCAGCACTCTAGAACTAAGCACATCGACTTTAGGCATCATTTCATACGCAATCATGTTCTTAACAATGATGTTGTTCTAGAATTCATTGACACAAAGCATCAATTAGCAGATATATTTACAAAAGCTTTGAATGAAGACCAATTTGAATTCATCCGAAGGGAATTAGGCATGCTAAATTGTCCCTAAAATGAACTTCACAAAAAAGACTCGTTCTTTTCCCTTCGTTTATAAATTTGAATTCTTCCTTCTTCTTCAATTCAAAATGATCCATTAAAGTATAAATTATGATCTTGAGGGAAGAAGCTAAACAAAAGGAAGGAAGAAAATTTTTTTCTTTCCTCCGCGTGTTGCCAGCGGTGGCACCGCCAGATCCGGCGGTTGCACCGACTGGCGCTCGGGCGCCAGGCGGTGACACCGACCAGTTTGGCGGTGACACCGACCGAGTCACCCTTTTAACCCGAGGGGTTAGGGCCGGCGGTGACACCGCCCCCAACCCGAAGAAAGACCTCTCCAAAACTCTCTCCCATTCCCTCTAACCCTCATTCTATCTCTTAGAAACATTGGAGAAGGATTCTTGGTGGTCTAAGCTTTCCATCTCTCAACATAATCTCCACAAGGTAACACTTGAAATCCCTCCTTTCTTTCTCTTTCTCTTGCTTATTTTTCACAATTTCATCATCATCTTGTCTAGAAAATGGCACCAAAGAGATTAAAAGGAATAAGGATTGAAGGAGATTCATATAACCATGACCTTTTTAGATCAAAAGAGGTAGCCCTTAGCTTTCCAAAATTTGAAACACGATGTGTCCATAAGGGAAAATACGTTGATTTGGATGAACTAGAGGACTTAGATCCCATTAAGTGGTTTGCTCAACTAGAAACTCTACCTCTACTACAAATAGATGAACCAATCTATCCACGGTTAGTGAGATTGTTCTATGCCAACCTATATGAAGACAATGATAGCCTAAGCACTTACATTCTAGGAACACCCATTAGAATTTTTGACAGCACCATTTGTGAGCTAATTGGCATAACTGAAAAAGATAGGGGATGCTATTTTAAAGGTAAATGGGACGTAAAAAAAATAGGAGCAACCTATTCCGAAGCCGTGAAAACAATTTTTGCAAATCCAAACCTTGACTTTCTACCCAAGAGCTGTGAACACTTAATGCCTTTTAACTCTAAAATTCTTCATCACATTATCACAAGCATCATATTCCCCAAACAATTTCATCTTGACGAAGTAAGTCAATTAGAGATAGGAACCATGTATTGGATTATGATCGGTCAGCATAATTGTTTTGGGTACTTGATTCGCCAACACATGCAGGAAATTATGACTAAAGATACTATATTGCCATATGGGAGGTTAATCACTAGAATTCTTCATGCCTATGACATTTGCATTCCACCCGATGAAGAATCTATTCAAAATGATCGATATAACATAATAAATAAAAACCTACTGAAAAAACTTAGGTGCACTTTTAGCAATGGCATATGGGTTAGGCAGCCTAGAAGGACGGATCCAATTCCTACACCAATAGAACAACCTAAAACACTAATTCTTATGGGAAGTGAATCTCCTCCTCCTAGTCCCTTTGGAGCAGCACCTTCAGCTCCTGTTTCCTCCTCTGAAGATTTCATTATGGCGGAGCTATCTCAGATCAAATCACAGCAAGAACAAATTCAGAATCAACAAGTTGAAATTTTGAAGACACTACGACAGATGAATGAAAAAATAGATATCATGTATCAGCACTGTGGATTACCTCCTAAGGATTAAATTGATGTATCTTTTTATTCTGTCCTGTTTGCTTTTAAAAACAAGTTCATGTTTGTCATCGATTGTACGATAACTGATCTTTCCTTTAGATAACTACTATCTTAATCTGCATAGATGATGATGTCTTTTGGATAAACTATTTCTGGCAAATTTGAATGATGAACTTTGATAAATGCTAAACCTTTTTCTATGATCATCAATTAGCTGGCTTGTCTCTTTTTGTTGATGACAAAGGGGGAGAAGTGATGACTTACACCAGAACGATAGCATGGCTAATATGAATTACAAAAACTTGTGTGATATGAATGTCTTATATGACTTGCAAATCCTTGAAAATATCACAAGATTGATATCATGAAATTTATATTGAAAATCTTTATCTTCTATCGTAGCAAAATTCGTCCCGTATCATTTAACTTCTGATTTTCATCGAAGTTTCGTACTTACTATTGTTTAATGAGGATAACGATAAAGTTCTACGATTAGAACTTATCGGGTTATGCTTGAATCCAATGGGATGGAATTCAAGTGTTTTTTATCTTCTCATAATATGGCATATAGATAGGGGGGGTTATGTTTAACTCCGTCATCAATTGATTGTCATCATCAAAAAGGGGGAGATTGTTGAATCTCGGATTTTGATGATATAATCAATTGGTGGGTTAATTGATCTAATCCATATTATTGAGTTAAGTGTGCAGGATTAACTACGATAACCAGAAAACATAAAGCAAGGATACCGGAGTCGAGCTCGATGGACGTTTAAGAGACCGAAGAATCATCGGAGATGCTGCCAGAACCAACCGAGAAGAAATCGGGAACGTGTCGGAAGTTCGCCGAAGAAATCGTCGGAGGCTCGCAGAGATCACCGAGAAGGCTCGGCTACTCGTTAAAGTCATCACAAAGATTGGGAGCTTGCAGGGAGTCCGTCGGAAGAAGTTCGTCGGAAAGCTCGCCGGAACAAGACTCGACGTTCGCGGTTAAAAAACTTGCTTAGGATGTTTTTTTTGTGTTATGTAGTTCACCTATAATGAGGATTAGGATTAAGAGATAATCCTATATCCTGGTTAGGGGCCAAATGGGCCCAAAGTCAGATTTGGTTTGGGCTAAAATTAAGCCAAACAAATGAATTGGAGAGCAAGGCGGTGGCACCGCCTGGCTGGGCGGTGAAACCGCCCAGCACCCGAGTGCTAGGCGGTGACACCTCCTTGGCTGGGCGGTTGCACCGTCCAGCACCCGAGCGCTGGGCGGTGGCACCGCCTGGCTGGGCGGTGGCACCTCTAGCACCGGGAACCCTAAGAGAATTCAAATTTTGGAGCCCAAAATTTGAATCCTCTTGAGGCCTATAAATACCCCTCAAATCTCAGCTGAGGTTACAACTTTTGAGAAGCATTTTGATTGAGAGAAAAGTCTTAGAAAGTCTTAGCAAGTCTAGTTTTCAATTTGCTAGAGAGTTCTCCTCCTTCTTTCTTATTAAAAATTTGTAAGAGGTTGAGCTGCTTGTAAAAGGTTGTAAGAGGGGTGTTTACCCTTCCATTTCAAGAGACTTGCTAGTGGAAGGTGGGAGCCTCATCGAAGAGGGGCCTCGCAAGTGGAGTAGGTCATTTGACCGAACCACTCTAAAAATCGGCGTAATCTCTAGTTTGCATTTTATTATTGTCATTTACATTACTGCAAATCTTCTTACTGCTTTAGTTCCTTATTACCCTTGCTGCGCAACTTTAAGAATACGCTTTCAAGTTAAACTTTTCAAGTTCCGTTCTTATCGTACGAAAGACCTTGTTAAAATCGAAGTTTTAATCTGCTGCACTAATTCACCCCCCCCCCCCTCTTAGTGCCGCTCCGATCCTAACATTAAGAAATGTCTTTAAATTTGTAGTTAGCACGTTAATTAGGGTTAGGATTAGGTGTTAATCTTATAACCCGGTTAGGGGCCAATTGGGCCCGAATTCAGACTGGTTTGGGCCAAGTTTGGAGCCCAACCAATGATCTGAAATAGTGCCAAGAGGTGCAACCGCCCAGGCCAGGAGGTAGCACCGCCCAGGCTATGTCTCCTAGCGAGACTGGGCGGTGCAACCGCCCCAGCCAAGAGGTGGCACCGCCCCGGGCTCAATCTCCGAGCGAGACTGGGCAATGCAACCTCTTCTGTCAAGAGGTAGCACCGCCAGAGCTCAAGTTTCGAGCTCTGCCAGGCGGTGCAACCTCCCCAGTCAGGTGGTGCAACCGCCTGAGCTCGGTCTTCGAGCTCTAGCAGAGAGGTGCAACCGCCCCTGATAGAGGTGGCACCGCCCAGAGGCTCAGTCTTCGAGCTCTACTAGGTGGTGCAACTACCCCAGTCAGGAGGTGCAACCGCCTGATCCCGGAATTCCGGGAATTGACAGATTTGAGCTCCAAATTTGAACTGGGTTAGGGCCTATAAATACCCCACCCATTCAGCACTGAAAGCACAGAACACACACTCGAAATCTTGCTGTCTTTCTGTGGTTCTTAGAGCTCAAAACTGCTAGTTCTCCTCTTTCTATTCTTCAAAGTTTGAGTTGTAAAGAGAGGAGAGAAAACTTCTGTAAGGGTTGTCTCCTAAGCCCGTCAAAAGGAGTGAATCTGTAAGAGGGTGGTTGGCCTTCGCCTATTGAAGGAAGGCCTCTAGTTGACGTCGGTGACCTCGTCGGTGGAGGAAGCCAAAAGTGGAGTAGGTCAAGATTGACCGAACCACTCTAAATCTCGGTTTGCATTTCCTTTGAGCATTTTACCTTCACTACAAACTTCTCAATAGCTTATTGCCCTCTACGATTTTATGAACGAGTTTCAAGGTTCAGACGTAAATCTGCGTTTAGACGTAAATCTGCGTTTAGACGTAAATCTGCGTTTAGATGTAAATCTGCTTTTTCGTATGATCATCATATTGCATATTGCGTTTACGTTTTGAGATTTACCATAACTGCACACTGCCTTTATACTCCTACTTAAACTATGTCTTATCTAATCAAGTGATTTACGAATCAACATTTAGACGTAAATCAGTTTCTTCGTACGAACACTGGATTTCAGTTTGCGCCGATATTCTGGTTTTCATCATAGCTGCAAACTGCCTACATAGTTTGACTTTAACCTTGCTTAGTATCAACTTTCATACAGAAGTTGTTTTTATCGTTCGAACGCAGCTTTCGATTTTAATCGTAGAAAGTTTTCCACTGCACTAATTCACCCCCCCCCCTTCTTAGTGCTCTCGATCCTAACAATTGGTATCAGAGCCCGGTATTTCTCATTTCGGACTTACACCCGAGTGAAATGGCTCTTCATGGCTTTCAAGAGGGCTTTTCGGTTTTTCGTCCACCGTTGTTTAACGGATTGGACTACACCTATTGGAAGACCCGAATGAGGATCTTTCTTATTTCTATGGATGTTGAACTTTGGAATCTTGTCGAAAACGGTTTTTCGAAGTCTTCTCTTCCAATGATCGAATGGTCGGATTTAGAGAAGAAGCTTTTTTCTTTAAACGCAAAGGCTATGAATGCCTTATTTTGCGCTTTGGACAAAAATGAGTTCAATCGGGTTTCTTTGTGCGAAACGGCTTTCGATATTTGGCGCACTCTTGAAATCACACACGAGGGAACTACTAGAGTCAAAGACTCGAAAGTTAATATTTTACTACATGATTTCGAGCTTTTTCAAATGAAGCCAAGCGAAATCATTGGTGACATGTACACCCGTTTTACGGATGTTGTCAATGGTTTAAGAGCTCTTGGCAAATGTTTTTTGAATTCTGAACTTATGAACAAGATTTTGCATTCTCTTTCTAAGAAGTGGGATTCAAAAGTAACGGCTTTACAAGAAACAAAAGATTTAAATATTTTTCCACTTGAAGAACTAATTGGTTCATTGATCACATATGAAATGACGTGCAATGCACGTGAAGAACTTGAGAACCACCTTCCAAAGAACAGGAAGGATTTGGGACATAGAACATTTGAAGACCACTCGAGCATAAGCTCAAGTGATGGTGAACTTAAACAACAAATGAAACAAAAATTAAAAAGTAAAAAGAACGGAACTACTTGCTTTGAACGCAAGAAGAAGAACAAAAATTAGGATGAATCGAGCTCCTCCGAAGACGAGGAGAAAATCAACAAAGGCGAGGTGGCAAACTACGCCTTTACGCCTTTCGACGCTAAGGTAATCAAAATGCCTTTAATTTACTTTGAAATTACATAATGCTTTTCATAATGCATTTTTCTTTTTTATTTAATTTTCTTGAAAATTACATGTTTAATAATTTTATAATGAAAATACAAAAAATTAGGAATCATGCTTATCATTCTAGTAATTTTGAAAATAATCATGAAAATTACATGTTTATGATAAATAAAATGATTTTGATTAAAAATACCTTATGAAATCATGCTATATGTGGTTGAGAAGTAATAATGTATATCATGTTGATTTCCATTGTTATTTCTCGATTTTGAGTATATGAAATCATGTTTAATTTGAAGTTATGATTAATGAGTATATATTTTTGAAATTATGTATGATGATTCTTGATATTTATGGATTATCGATTTCATGATAATAACAGTGGCTTTAAAAAAAAAAATTGATGCATGTTTTCATAAATGAAAAGGCATGCTAACATGAAATCGACCACTTAAAATGAAACACTTAAAAAGGGGGAAAATATATTATCAATGAAATCATGAATCTGTTTATGTTATAAATTTTGTGAGCCATAAAAATTATTTTGATGATTTAAATTTGAAATGAGTTTTATGAAAATCATGATCTTGATTTATCAAATTGAATGAATTGAAAATGAATGATGATTTTTCTCTTGAATGATTGTGACTTGTATTCCTTGTATTCATGATATGATTTTTATGCAATTCTTTGTATTCATGAAATATTTATCTCATCACCCAATTATTTCTTTTCAATATTCCTCAAGTGATGATATGAATGCATGAGATATTCATGAATTTATTTTGATGTATGCAAATGAGAAGTTTCGATCATGCATGGTAGGATGCAATGTGACAAATTAATACCATGATGATTTGAAATATTTATGATTTGGAATGATGCATATGCTTTTGATTATGATAATGTATGATGTATCATGAATGCTTTAAAAAAAAAAAATTAAATATGTAAATGTTTATATCATGTTAGATGGTTTTACATATTATGCATGATAAGCTATAGTGATGAGTGAAACAATGATTGAAATAATATGAATGATGATTTGGAATCATGCATATAATAATGAGTTTATATGTTTTGAAAATGTGCATGTTTTAATTTGAAAATATAATGATGCACAAATGAGATTGATACTAACCTTTGTCATGATTTAAAAATTGATGTAAAGGTTTTTTCCCTTCTTTTTTGTTGAATCTCGGATTTTGATGATGAAGTCAATTGTCATTTGTTGTCTAATGTATGTGTTGAGATAAGTGTGCAGGATTAACTACGATGAAATTAAGACATGCAGAAGGAGTTGCGCCGGAGTCATGACAATGATCACGTTGGGAGTTTGAGAGCTCGACGGAAGTTCGGAGAGTCGTCGGAGGTTCTACGGGAACAAATCCGAGAAGTCCAGAAGCTTGCCAAAGGAGCTCGTCGGAACTTGCCAAGTGGATCGTCGCAGTCCAGGAGTTTGCCGGAAGTCCGCAGGAGCATCACCGAGGGTTCATCGGATGATCGACGGAAGTTCGCCGGAAACTCGCCGGAAGAAGCGAGTGACGCACCGAAGCAAGCTACAAAATATGTCTTAGGAAATAATCGTAGTTAGCACTTTGATTAAGATAGAAATGGGAGGTGATCCCATTAGCTTAATCCTGGGGCAATTGGGCCCCTAAAGAACTCAAATTGGGTCGAATGGTTCAACCCATTCGGACCCAGGTTGCTGTGGGAGGTGCAACCGCCCAGGCAGGGAGGTAGCACCGCCCAGGCTATGTCTCCCAGCGAGACTGGGCGGTGCAACTGCCCCAGCCAAGAGGTGCAACCGCCCAGGGCTCAGTCTCCGAGCGAGACTGGGCGGTGCAACCTCCTCTGTCAGGAGGTAGCACCGCCAGAGCTCAAGTTTCGAGCTCTGCCAGGCGGTGCAACCTCTCCAGTCATGCGGTGCAACCGCCTGAGCTCGGTCTTCGAGCTCTGGCAGAGAGGTGCAACTGCCCCTGACAGAGGTAGCACCGCCCAGAGGCTCAGTCTTCGAGCTCTGCCAGGCGGTGCAACCGCCCCAGTCAGGAGGTGCAACCGCCTGATCCTGGAATTCCGAGATTTGATCGTTTTGAGCTCCAAATTTGAACTGGGTTGGGGCCTATAAATACCCCACCCATTCAGCACTGAAAAGATACAGACCTACACCGAATTCTTGATCTTTTCTGTGATTCTAAGAGCTCAAATTTGTGTAAAGTCCAAAAGTTCTCCTCTTTCTGTTCTTCAAGTCTTGAGTTATAAAGAGAGGAGAGAAAGGTTCTGTAAGGGTTGTCTCCTGAGCCCGTCAAAAGGAGTGAAACTGTAAAAGGGCAGTTGGCCTTCGCCTATTAAAGGAAGGCCTCTAGTTGACGTCGGTGACCTCGTCGGTAGAGGAAGCCAAAAGTGGAGTAGGTCAAGACTGACCGAACCACTCTAAATCTCTGGTTTGCTTTTATTTTGAGCACTTTATCATTACTGCAAACCTCCTACATAGCTACTGCTCTCTGCGCTTTTACGAACAAGTTTCTAAGTTCTGATCTTTCCGAATCTGCATTCAGACGTAAATCGGTATTTTCGTACGATCTTTACATTGCAGTTTGCATTTACGTTTTGATTCTATTTATAACTGCAAACTGTCTTCTGCGCTTTTACGAATGAGTTTCTTTGCAGTTTATGTTTACGTTCTGATTCCATTTGTAACTGCAAACTGCGCTTAGACGCAATCTACGCTTAGATGCAAACTACGCTTAGACGCAAACTGCGCTTAGACGCAATCTGAGCTTAGACGCAAACTACGCTTAGATGCAAACTGCGCTTAGACGCAATTTGCATTTAGATGCAAACTGCATTTAGACGCAAACTGCGTAAACTGCGCTTAGACGTAAACTGTGTTTAGACGTAAACTGCACTTAATCATAAGTAATCTTATAATCGGCTTTTGCATCAAAATAGTTCTTATCGAACGAACGCAGCTTTCGTTTTTGATCGCTGAAAGATTTCCGCTGCACTAATTCACCCCCCCCCCCCTCTTAGTGCTCTCGATCCTAACAATTGGTATCAGAGCCCGGTTAACTCTCAAACGGATTAAAACCCAAGAGAGATGGCTTACGCCGGAAACCAAGAGGGTCATTCCATTACACGTCCACCCATGTTTAATGGGACGGACTACACCTATTGGAAGACCCGAATGAGGATCTTTCTTATTTCTATGGACGTTGAACTCTGGAATCTTGTCGAGAATGGTTTTTCAAAGTCTTCTCTTCCAATGATCGATTAGAACGATTCGGAGAAGAAGGCTTTCGCTCTTAATGCAAAGGCTATGAATGCCTTATTTTGCGCATTTGATAAAAATGAGTTTAATCGTGTTTCGATTTGTGAAACTGCATTTGATATTTGGCACACACTCGAAGTGACTCATGAAGGCACAAGTAGAGTGAAAGAGTCAAAAATCAATCTTTTGTTACACTCTTTCGAACTTTTTCGGATGAAACCGAGTGAGACTATAGGCGACATGTTTACCCGTTTCACGAATGTTATCAACGATCTAAAAGGACTCGGAAAAAGTTTTTCGGATTTTGAGCTCGTAAATAAGATTCTAAGATCCCTTCCTAAGAGTTGGGATCCTAAAGTCACTGCTATTCAAGAGGCAAAAGATCTAAACAACTTCCCTCTTGAAGAACTAATTGGGTCATTAATGACCTACGAGATGACTTGCAAAGCTCATGAAGAGCAAGAAGACATCCTTCCAAAGAACAGGAAGGATATGGCACTTAGAACTTTGGAAGATCACTTGAAAGAAAACTCAAGTGATGAGGACTGTGATGATGACTTGGCACTTCTAACAAGAAAATTTAAAAAATTCATTAAAAGAAACAAGTTTAAGAATGACACTAAAAGTAAACTTGAACCCAAGAAAGACCAAGTTATTTGCTATGAGTGCAAAAAGCCGGGACACTACAAGAGTGATTGTCCCCAAGCCAAAAAGAGAACAATGAAAAAGAAGGCGCTCAAAGCAACATGGGATGATTCGAGCGCGTCTGAAGAAAAGGAGTCCAACACCGAGCAAGTTGCTCATTATGCCTTAATGGCCATCGGAGAGGAGGTAATAAATTTATTAGATGCTGATTTATCTTTCGATGAATTATTAAACGCCTTCCATGACTTATTTGATGAATGCAAGATTATCAATAGAAAATACAAATTGCTAAAAAAGGAGCATGATAGTCTTACCTGTGATTTTGATAAGTTAAAAATTGAATATCATGATAGTTTAAATTCATGTATCAAATGTCATGATCTAGAAACTGTCCAAAAAGAAAACCTACTACTTAAGGACACCTTGAAGAAATTCGAGGTTGGTAGCAAGTCATTGAACATGATCCTTGCAAACAAGGGTCACGTTCCAAAAAGAAGTGGAATTGAATTTGTGAGAAGTCCTCACCTAAATCCAACCACCTTTATAAAAGGCCCCATCTTACATGTTCAACACCAAGCAAAATGTAACTTTTGTTGCAAAATTGGACACAAGACACATTATTGTCCATTCAAGAAAATTAGTCCAAACAAATTGATTTGGGTTCCTAAAGGAACCATGATAAACTCTATGCAACATGATAAACAATGTAGATCTATCTTTGAGACACCCAAAAGCAAATGGGTACCTAAAAATCATCCTTTCTTGTAGAAACCCACACCATCGCAAGCTAGGAGCAAGAGATGGTACCTTGATAGTGGATGCTCAAGGCATATGACCGGAGATCCATCTCAATTCTCTAAGCTCACTAGCAAAGATGAAGGCTATGTCACCTTCGGAAACAACAAGGGTAAAATCACAAATACGACCTAGATACAATCCTGTTTAACTTTTCAAGAATTAGAAACGTATGATTCCCAAATTCACATATCCCTGGATTTTCGAACCCATCAATTTCATCCTTTCATAACCTTCTAATTTAACTCGTATCATGAAATGACTAACTCTGTCATGAACTTGCAAGACTTATCAACTTGAAGAAACTATCACAAACATGTGTACGACATTGAGAATGTGCACATTAAAAATCTACCTTGATCGTGCCAAAGTCCCTGTCTTAAAATGAAAATTCTTACGTAATTATGTAAGTAAAGTTGATTACTGGGAATGAAAACTCTCCTCAAGACAGAAAAATTCTCAGATCAGAACAAGTGTTCACCAGGCGGTGGCACCGCCCCAACTGGAGGTAGCACCTCCAGCTGTCACGTGTTGCAAGCGGTTGCACTACTCCAGCCAGAGGTGCAACCGCCCGCAACTCTGCCCCTTTATAACTCAAGCTAGGGCCGGCGGTGAAACCGACCCCAACTCATTTCCTTCCCTCCTCTACTCTCCTAAGCCTCCTCCATCCCCATTTCCCCCATCTTAGCATCCCAAATACTCTTCATTTCGAAGCAAAGCATCAACATTCCTTCCCTCTCTTGAAGATCCCTCTCTTGAAGATCTCATTAAGGTACTCTCTAAGAAGCCCTTAAACTCTGTTTCTTGATTCATTTACTTTTGCTCATCACTATTATTCTAAACAGCAGTAGTTATGGGATCTAGAAGATCCTCAAGGGACAAAGGAAAGAGGAGATTAGTAGAAGACTTTGATTCCACCCTTTTCGATTCAAAATACCATGCTGAAAAATTTTCCTCTTTTGAACTTAGGAATGTCAACAAGGGAAAATACGTAGATTTAAGTGAGCTAAGAGACTTAGAGACAATCCAGTGGTTTGCAAACTTAGATCTACTCCCTATCTTACAAATTAATGAACCCATCTATCCAAGACTAGTAAGATTGTTTTACAACAACATACTAGTAGATGAAGAAGAAAGGATGTCAACCTATCTCTTAGGACAACATATTTCAATTACGGATAGATTCATTTGCGACATGATAGGCATTCCCATGAAAAGTAGAGGACTTTACTTTAGAGGATCATGGGATGATGAAAATGTTGGAACAACATACGTTGAAGCCCTACAAACAATTTTTGCCAATCCGAACTTAGAATTTGTTCCTAAAAGTTGTGAACATTTACTGCCTCTAAACACTAAGGTACTTCATCACATCCTAACTAGCATCATTCTTCCTAAACAATATCATCATGATGAAGTAAGCCAATTAGAATTAGGAACTATGTATATGATCATGAAAGGAAATGACATCTGTCTTGGTTATCTTATCCAACAAAACATGTTGGAACTATCTAAGAAAGACATGATGCTCCCATATGGTGGTATAATAACTAGAATAATGAAAGCCTATGATATTCTAATACCACCGGAAGAAGAAGTAATAAAAGTAGATAGATTCAGCATAATTAATAAAAATCTACATCACCAATTAAGATGTTTTTATAGAAATGGCAACTGGGTTAGAATGCCAAGAAGAACTGATCCCCCTCAACCTGAACCAGAACCGGAAACACTAGTCTTTAGGGGTACCCAATCTCTTCCGATCTGTCCCTTTGAGGAAACACATCCGTTTGAGCAAACTCACACATCATCTGTCGAAGATATTGGGATTCGGATGGACCAATTCGAA
Organism: Musa acuminata AAA Group; assembly: GCF_036884655.1. Taxonomy (NCBI): domain Eukaryota; kingdom Viridiplantae; phylum Streptophyta; class Magnoliopsida; order Zingiberales; family Musaceae; genus Musa; species Musa acuminata. The sequence continues at coordinate 19,154,202 of NC_088335.1, read as the reverse complement.
CAAAGACAAGAACGGCTTGAACTTCGACAAGATCAAATCCTAACTGAGCTGCAGCAAATTCATCGACAATTTGACTCTTTATTTAGGCACTTTAACCTTCCACCTCATGAAAGAGCTTGTATGAACACAATCATCCGTTGTTGTTATAAACTCCTCAAGGACTTTGTCTTTGATATGGTTACCTGATATGTTGTAAACTCCATATGTTACTCTTTACCTTGATCTGTAAGCATGTGCAAAGTTACAAACATCTCTTGTTGTTTATCTCGGATTTTACATTGAAACTAAATATTTTGAAAACCTTATGCCTTGATAAATATAAAGTGACATACCAATATAGTTGATAAGTCAGCAATATGACATTGATATGAAACATCAACTAGCTGATATCTTTACAAAACCTCTAAGTGAAGAACAATTTGATTTCATAAGAAGAGAATTAGGAATGTTGATGTGTCCGAATACTTAAACTAGTTAAAATTATTTTTCGAACGTTATTGATTACTATTACATGCCTTGGTATCACTTGATCAAATAACATGTTGGAAATTATGTGACAAATGTTTTTGAAAATCAGTAGCTTACTCATATCCGAATGCATGTAAGAAGTTCATCTTATTTTCGGTTTGAATGCTAAAAATAGGATTTTCCTGTACACTCTTATGAAAACTTTTTGAAAAATGAGTTTCCTCCTTCAAGCAACGAACTATAACATAACAAGGAGAAGAGATATTCAAAGTATTATATGTGTCATGCCTTCCTTTATGTGCTTGATAACCTGCTGGAATCACATCTACTATGCTTTTTGATAATGCTACCATGCTTTTTGTTGATGACAAAGGGGGAGAAAAATATGAATTGATATGGTTGCTATTACTAATGTTATGATTAGGCCATACCTGCTATCACTGATAATGATATGGTTGCTATTACTGATGTTGATATGGTTGCTATCACTGATGCTATGATTAGGTCATACCTGCTATCACTGATAATGATATGGTTGCTATTACTGATGTTGATATGGTTGCTATCACTGATGCTATGATTAGGCCATACTTGCATCACCAAGAAATATATGATTGCCATATGCCCTGTATCAAGATATCAAACAAAAATTTGCATCGTATGAATTGATATCTTACCATGTGATGCAATGCTACACTTGCTAAAATATTCGAAATGTGTACATCATGTAATGATATCAAAATCTTGCTTCACAGCTTTACATGTCGATATCTTACAATATGATGAATTGCTACAATAACCATCATTCAAACTTGTTATATTTGAAAATGTATGTCAAGCCTTGACATCATCTTCAAAGAGATACATTATGATAGGAATCATGATGGGAATATGTCTCTTGAATTTATAAAGTTTTTAAATTCAAGAAGTATGGCATATAGACAGGGGGAGTTAAGGTTAACTCCATTATCAATTGATTGTCATCATCAAAAAGGGGGAGATTGTTGAATCTCGGATTTTGATGATGAAGTCAATTGTCATTTGTTGTCTAATGTATGTGTTGAGATAAGTGTGCAGGATTAACTACGATGAAAGTAAGACATGCAGCAGGAGTTGCGCCGGAGTCATGACAATGATCACGTTGGGAGTTCGAGAGCTCGACGAAAGTTCGGACAGTCGTCCGAAGTTCTGTGGGAACAAATCCGAGAAGTCCAGAAGCTTGCCAAAGGAGCTCGTCGGAACTTGCCAAGTGGATCGTCGCAGTCCAGGAGTTTGCCGGAAGTCTGCAGGAGCATCACCGAGGGTTCATCGGATGATCGACGGAAGTTCGCCGGAAACTCACCGGAAGAAGCGAGTGACGCACCGAAGCAAGCTGCAGAATATGTCTTAGGAAATAATCGTAGTTAGCACTTTGATTAAGTTAGAAATGGGAGGTGATCCTATTAGCTTAATCCTGGGGCAATTGGGCCCCTGAAGAACTCAAATTGGGTCGAATGGTTCAACCCATTCGGACCCAGGTTGCTGTGGGAGGTGCAACCGCCCAGGCAAGGAGGTAGCACTGCCCAGGCTATGTCTCCCAGCGAGACTGGGCGATGCAACCGCCCCAGCCAAGAGGTGCAACCGCCCAGGGCTCAGTCTCCGAGCGAGACTGGGCGGTGCAACCTCCTCTGTCAGGAGGTAGCACCGCCAGAGCTCAAGTTTCGAGCTCTGCCAGGCGGTGCAACCTCTCCAGTCAGGCGGTGCAACCGCCTGAGCTCGGTCTTCGAGCTCTGGTAGAGAGGTGCAACCGCCCCTGACAGAGGTAGCATCGCCCAGAGGCTCAGTCTTCGAGCTCTGCCAAGCGGTGCAACCGCCCCAGTCTGGAGGTGCAACCGCCTGATCCCGAAATTCTGGGATTTGATCATTTTAAGCTCCAAATTTGAACTGGGTTGGGGCCTATAAATACCCCACCCATTCAGCACTGAAAAGATACAGACCTACACCGAATTCTTGATCTTTTCTGTGATTCTAAGAGCTCAAATTTGTGTAAAGTCCAAAAGTTCTCCTCTTTCTGTTCTTCAAGTCTTGAGTTGTAAAGAGAGGAGAGAAAGGTTCTGTAAGGGTTGTCTCCTGAGCCCGTCAAAAGGAGTGAAACTGTAAAAGGGCAGTTGGCCTTTGCCTATTGAAGGAAGGCCTCTAGTTGACGTCGGTGACCTCGTCGGTGGAGGAAGCCAAAAGTGGAGTAGGTCAAGACTGACCGAACCACTCTAAATCTCTGGTTTGCTTTTATTTTGAGCACTTTATCATTACTGCAAACCTCCTATATAGCTACTGCTCTCTACGCTTTTACGAACAAGTTTCTAAGTTCTGATCTTTCCGAATCTGCATTCAGACGTAAATCGGTGTTTTCGTACGATCTTTACATTGCAGTTTACATTTACATTTTGATTCTATTTATAACTGCAAACTGTCTTCTGCGCTTTTACGAACGAGTTTCTTTGCAGTTTACGTTTACGTTCTGATTCCATTTATAACTACAAACTGCGCTTAGACGCAATCTGCGCTTAGACGCAAATTGCGCTTAGACGCAATCTGAGCTTAGACGCAAACTGCGCTTAGATGCAAACTACGCTTAGACGCAATCTGCATTTAGACGCAAACTGCATTTAGACGCAAACTGTATTTAAACGCAAACTGCGTAAACTACGCTTAGACGCAAACTGTGTTTAGACTTAAATTGCACTTAATCATAAGTAATCTTAGAATCGGCTTTTGCATCAAAATAGTTCTTATCGAACGAACGCAGCTTTCATTTTTAATCGCTGAAAGATTTCCGCTGCACTAATTCACCCCCCCCCCCCCCCCTCTTAGTGCTCTCGATCCTAACATTTTTGACAATGACAAAAGGGGAGATAGCTAGCTTGCACAATTCAAGAAGAAAGCAAAAATTGCACTTCTCAAAAGAGAAGAAATTGCTATCTTGAACATCACCAAGAAGTGCTATCTTGCAAATCTCAAGACACACAAAAGCAATCATGCAAAATTTGTAATTTTGCACATCATTAAAATTTATGATACTTTGGTGATTATGCATGTTCTAAAATGTTATAAAATTCACTAGCTTGCATGATGTAGAACTTAGCTATATTGAACATCACCAAGGAATGCTATCTTGCCTATCTCAAGAAGCAAAAAGTTAACTTGTACATCTAGCAAAACTTATATTTCAAGAAGCAAGAGTTGCTTTCTTGAACATCTCAAAATTGCTAGATGAGCATGCCTTATCTTCATGATTATATTTGAAAAACTATGGCAAAAATATGTCTGAATGATTAAACGTGTTAAAATTATTTTTCGGACTTTTTTGATTGAATGATCAAATCACTTGATTGCCATAATGATTTTACACAATTACTTGCCATGATTACATGTTGGAAATTATGTGCTTGAATACAAAAATTTCCATGATAATAAGCATGTTTTACCTTCATGATTGTAATTGAATATCTCTAGTAAAACCCTGTCCGAATGTATGAAAGTGTCAAATTTCATTTTCGGATTTTCTTGATCCTAACAATTGGATTTTCTTGATACATTATCGTCTTCCGAACTTAACAAGCATATGTCATATCAAGTTTAATTCATATCATTGATTTTTGACATATGGAATCATCTAGCAAATGCACTTATCATGTGAAAAATATTTTTCGAGAAACATATTTGATGATTCCCTCTTATAAAAGGAAGATATTTTTACATACAAGGATTTGACTCACTTACATATCTTAATCCTTGCAAAAATGAAGTGTGCTTTAATATCTTATCGATTTGAACTTCACATATGGCTTTCCTCCTTCATGTAAAAAGATAACAAATAAAAAGGAAGAAGCAATAAAAGCTATCTCCATGTCATGTTTTCCTCAAGATGTTTGCATAATTGGTATCCTATCACTCACTGTTGGAAAATGACATGAATCAATTTATGGCATCGCACTTATATTTAAAATTTGCTTATATCGTTCTCCTTGTTATTGATGACAAAGGGGGAGAAATATATAAATTGATACTATGAGTGTCATATTTGAAGAATATGAATAGATGTTATGAATGTCATATTATGATGAGATATCAAAAGCAGCATTCATATGAATAGGTGCTATGAATGTCATATCAAGTTAAGATATCAAGAACTTAAATCGTAATTTGACATGTTGATATCTTACCATTTGATGATAGCAAACTTGCATGATGATAACAATAGATATTATGTTTTTCATGCAATGAGTTGAACCAATATCATAAACACTTGATTGTGGTACTTCTCCTTTTTGTTGATGACAAAGGGGGAGAAGTATGTTGATGACATGACATGTTATGCATAAGTTTATGCATAAGTTTATAATGACGTGTTGCAAGTATTCATGATGAATATTGTAATGACTTGAATTCAGTTTGAATTCAAGATTCTATCAATATGGCATATTGATAGGGGGAGTTTGTTTAAACTCTGGGAGTTAAGTTTAACTCCATCATCAAGTGGTTGTCATCATCAAAAAGGGGGAGATTGTTGAATCTCGTATTTTGATGATGAAACTACTTGATATATGTTTATGATTTAATCTGCGTTTTGAGTGACGTAGGATGCCTCGATCAGGATGAGACAATTAAAGCAGGAAAATCATGTTGTGCCGGAGGAACATGTCAGAAGATTGGACGTCGGGCCGGTGGATCGGTCGACGTATCGACAGAAGGCTTCGGGCCAAGAAGAGCGGGCATTGTGCCAAGGATATCGGAGTTGCGGAGCCAATTGGCCGATTGGGCAATAGGCCACAGGAAAGGACGATGCGCCGAAGAATTGGACGAAGCATCGAGGGACCAATGACATGCCGGACAACTTGGTTAATTGCTTAGGATTAATTGTCTCGATTGAAGTTTTATTTTACATGTGCAGGATTAACTACGATGAAAGTAAGACATGTAGCTGGAGTTGCGCTGGAGTCAAGACTATGATCACGTTGGGAGTTCGAGAGTTCGACGGAAGTTCGGACGGTCATCGGAGGTTTTGCGGGAACAAATCCGAGAAGTCTAGAAGCTTGCCAAAGAAGCTTGTCGGAACTCGCCAAGATCAAATCGTGAAGTCTAGGAGCTTGCCGGGAGTCCGCAGAATGGTTTCCGAGAGTTTATCGGAAGACCGCCGGAAGTTCACCAGAAGCTCGCCGGAAGAAGTCTTGAATTGCGGACTTTGTAATAGCTTAAGAAATGTCTTTAAATTCGTAGTTAGCACATTAATTAGGGTTAGGATTAGGTGTTAATCTTATAACCCGGTTAGGGGCCAATTGGGCCCGAATTCAGACTGGTTTGGGCCAAGTTTGGAGCCCAACCAATGATCTGAAATAGTGCCAAGAGGTGCAATCGCCCAGGCCAGGAGGTAGCACCGCCCAGGCTATGTCTCCCAACGAGACTGAGCGGTGCAACCGCCCCAGCCAAGAGGTGGCACCGCCCCGGGATCAGTCTCCGAGCGAGACTGGGCGGTGCAACCTCTTTTGTCAAGAGGTAGCACCGCCAGAGCTCAAGTTTCGAGCTCTGCCAAGCGGTGCAACCTCCCCAGTCAGGCGGTGCAACCACCTGACCTCGGTCTTCGAGCTCTAGCAGAGAGGTGCAACCGCCCCTGACAGAGGTGGCACCGCCCAGAGGCTCAGTCTTCGAGCTCTGCCAGGCGGTGCAACCGCCCTAGTCAGGAGGTGCAACCGCCTGATCCCAGAATTCCAGGAATTGACAGATTTGAGCTCCAAATTTGAACTGGGTTGGGGCCTATAAATACCCCACCCATTCAGCACTGAAAGCACAGAATACACACTCGAAATCTTGCTGTCTTTATGTGGTTCTTAGAGCTCAAAACTGCTAGTTCTCCTCTTTCTGTTCTTCAAAGTTTGAGTTGTAAAGAGAGGAGAGAAAACTTTTGTAAGGGTTGTCTCCTAAGCCCGTCAAAATGAGTGAATCTGTAAGAGGGTGGTTGGCCTTCGCCTATTGAAGGAAGGCCTCTAGTTGATGTCGGTGACCTCGTCGGTGGAGGAAGCCAAAAGTGGAGTAGGTCAAGATTGACCGAACCACTCTAAATCTCGGTTTGCATTTCTTTTGAGCATTTTACCTTCACTGCAAACTTCTCAATAGCTTACTGCCCTCTGCGATTTTACGAACGAGTTTCAAGGTTCAGACGTAAATCTGCGTTTAGACGTAAATCTGCGTTTAGACGTAAATCTACTTTTTCGTATGATCATCATATTACAGATTGCGTTTACGTTTTAAACTTTACCATAACTACACACTACCTTTATACTCCTGCTTAAACTGTGCCTTATCTAATCAAGTGATTTACGAATCAACATTTAGACGTAAATTAGTTTCTTCGCACGAACGCTGGATTTCAGTTTGCGCCGATATTCTGGTTTTCATCATAGCTACAAACTGCCTGCATAGTTTGACTTTAACCTTGCTTAGTATCAACTTTCATACAGAAGTTGTTTTTATCGTTCGAACGCAGCTTTCGATTTTAATCGCAGAAAGTTTTCCGCTGCACTAATTCACCCCCCCCCCCTCTTAGTGCTCTCGATCCTAACACTTTTTAAAATAGTGAGAAGTTCAAAGTTATTATCATCATCACTTAAGTTATCACTCAAGTGATATATATATATATATATATATATATATATATATATATATATATATATATATATATATATATATATATATATATATATATATATATATATATTGTGATGTCCTTGGATTTGTGTAATGGAAATCGGATCATGATGAGATCATGATAATAAGATCGATTCATTTTTAAACACAGATCCTAAATAATCCTGATCATAGGTTACTCGAGAGGAATATCGAGATAATCGGACAGACTAGTGTGTTGTATACCCATCCATATGATGGATGTAGCTAGTCTTATAGCTGCTCATATAGGGACACTAGGGATACAATACAAGTGCTTATTAGAGAATGAGTTCACTGATTGATCCGCTTACAGAATGCTAGATGATTGATGATACCTTATTGTCAGACAACGATTCCATAGTTCTAGTGGTGTAACTGGTCCTTAGACTTGAGACACCAACGATGTCCTATATGAGTGCTCCACTCTTTGATACTGGACTTATAGGTTTAAATGTCTCAAATCTAGTACAACTGGTCATCGGGAGTGGCGGTCAACCTTACGAGGGCTATTGAGTATTGATAGAGGATCATCCACTCTTGGTGTCATGAGAGAAATATCCCATAATGATTTCATGATTAAATGTGCCTTCACTTGAATTCAAGGTTCTATCAATATGACATATTGATAGGGCGAGTTAAGGTTAACTCTGTTATCAATTGATTGTCATCATAAAAAAGGAGGAGATTGTTGAATCTCGGATTTTGATGATGAAATCAATTGATAAGTTTGTGATCTAATTTACGTTTTTTAGTGACGTAGGATTAGCTTCGATCAAGGAGAGACAAATTGATTAAACTAGGAAGAATCATATTAAGCCAGAGTGAACATGTCAGAAGATTGGACATTGAGCCGGAGGATCGGTCGATGTGTCAGTAGAAGACTCGTGTCATGAATTCGGGCATTGGGCCGAAGGAGCGAACATTGTGCCAAGGAAATCAGAGTTACAGAGGTCAACATGCTGATTAGGCAAAAGACTACAAAAGAGGACGATGCGCCGAAGGATCAGATAAGTGTCGGATGAACCAATGACATGCCGGACAAAGGATTCATGCTTTATAATCATATGTCTAAAATTGAAGCAGTGTAGGGGGCTAATTGAGTTAGCTTTTAGTGTAATCATACTAACTCAATTAGGAGCCAATTAAGGCTTAATTGGGATTGATTTGGGCTCATTGAGAGGCTCATTTAGTGACCCAAAAGTTAAGTCAGGCGATGGCACTGCCAGAACAAGCAGTGGAACTGCTTGTGAGTTGGAAAACTCGAAAAACCTAGTCTCCGAGACTGTCAGGTGGTGGTACTGCCAGTTTGGGCAATGGTACTGCCCAAACATAGTATCCTAGGTGGTAATACTGCCAGACTGGGCAATGATATCGCATAGTATCAGGCTGTAAACAGTGGTACTGCCCAATGCAAGTGGTGGTACCGCCCGTACCCCGAAATCTTGGGGATTTAAATTTTGGGCTCCAAATTTGAATCAATTTGGGGCCTATAAATACCCCACTCTTTCCTGCTTAGAATGGAAAGAATTGGGTAGAAAGGAGGAAAGAATCCTTGACGAAAAAGAGTTGAAAAAGCTTAAAAAGTATTGAGTGTTCCCCTCAACCACTTAGAGTTTAGAGTTTATTATAGGAGAGGTGTGAAACTTGTAAAGGTTCTCTCTTGAGCCTGTTAAAAGGATAATAAAGTTGTAAGAAGGTGATTGGTCTTCACCTATTGAAAGAAGATTGTTAGTGGATACCAGTGGCCTTGACGGAAGAGGAATTGGGAGTGGATGTAGGTCACGACGACCGAACCATTATAAAACGATTTGTATTTATATTTGAGCAATTTATCTTTACTGCAAACTGCTTAATTTATCTACTGCTTTCATTACCTTACGAAAACGTTTTCAAGTTAACATCTCTCTGAAATAGTTTTTATCAAAATCAATTTTTATCATAAGATATTTTAAACCGATACTTTTATCCACTACACTAACTCATTCCTAATATAAAAGTGAAGAATGACGAGAGGACTAAGAGGAAGATGGGATGAGGGAGGGAGGAAGTGTTCTTGACCAAATAGAAAAGAAAGAAACAGATAAAGAAGTGGAGGAGAAAAAGGGGAGAAAAAAAAAATCGAGAACGGATCCAAAAAAGAAAGAATAAAAAAAAAAGGAAAGAGAATAAACAACATTTATTGAGGATTTAGTTTGATATAAAAAAAATTCAGATGCTAAAAAATTACTCTAGGTATGTTTTCAAATTCCATTACATTCCTATTCATCATATTACTATATAGGACTATAAATTAATTAATTATGATGTTATTATAATATTTGATATGTATGTTATGGAGGAAATAAAAGAAGAAAAATTGATTATGTTGAAAAATAAGAAAAGAAAAGGAAGTAAAAAAGTTGTATATTAGTATCAAGGATATACTATCAGAGGTAGGTATCAGATGATTCTATTTAATATGTTTTCAAAAATATTAATGTATATGTTTGGATTTGATAGATACATATGATTTTTATAGTTTACAAGTCTTTATTATCTAAAAATATTATTAAAAATTTAGATATTAATAATTTCGAAAAACATATGGTTTGAACCGTCATTTAATTTTCTATTAAGTATTTTTAAGTCATCTTATCTTGATTTATATGAACATATTTGTCCAACATTATATTTTAAATATTAAAAATAGTTAAATTTTATTGATTTCAAATGATACACGATTGCATTAGCCTTGAAATAATATACAAAATAAATTTGTTTAAACACTTAGTTTTATAAAAAAATAATTGATATATTATTTTTTAATGATATGATAGTTGTCTAATGAATATGACTATGATTTGGACCTACCAATTAATGTTATATATTAAAATATATTTTAAAAACTAATTTTTTTTCTAGATCATAACATAGAGAGATATGTATTACTGTACCATGCGTATAACATGATCATACCCATTAATATTATTACGATCTCCTGTTTTGACATGTATACCTTGGCTATATTTATCCTTATTTATAAATAGTTAATGATAGATAGTCTTTGCACTACAATAATTATGATTTGATGTATGATGCAAGTTACACTTATTTTTTTATTATAAAAATGCATTTATATTATTCTCAAAACTATTCAAGCATATTCTGTTAACAAGGCATAATTTTAAAATGCATGTGAAGTTTCAACCTTTTTAATAAAATATTTGATATCTATGCCTACTTCAAAAGCATGTGTTGTATGCATAAAGGATTCATATGTTTTAAACAAATTATTTATTTATGAGAAGTTTTACTCAGTATATGAGTCACAGTACTTATTGAGTTGTGATTTGAATTATTTTTAATATTTTAATTCGAAAATTAGATCATTTTTTGATATGGTCAAAAGGAGTGATTTGAGTCTTTGACATTATTGTACATTGAGATTATTATATATTATGTTATTTGAAATATAATATTATAAATTCTTAAGGAGCTATTAAGTTTATCGAAAACTGAACATGTCCTCATATTGAAAATATCTAGGTTTATGCCATTGTAGCATCTTCGATTTTTCACTAGGTTGGGTCATTTCACTAAGAATGTGATGACATTTAAAGCCACTAAGAAGAAGGAAATCTTAGAGTGATTTTTAAAGTGATTTTCTAGAGTACCATATTATCATCCGGTGAGAAAGGTATCCTTAGTGATCAACACAACATGGCATACAGGATAACATTTAAATCCACTAAGAATATTATTCATAAGATTGGATAAAATTCTCATGGGTTTAGTATGTACCTCTTGTATAATTATTATATTTTCTAAAAAGAGGAAGATGCAAGTATATATATACATGTATACATATATACATGTATATATAAAAATACATGTATATATATATACATGTATATATATATATATATACACATGTATATATATATATATACATGTATATATATATATATACATGTATATATATATATATATACATGTATATATATATATATATATACATGTATATATATATATATATATATATATTATAGAGAGAAAAAAAATAACTACCTATAAATACAAGTAAATAATGAACCTGATAAATTTGAGTTGTTTTTTATTCTTATTGATTTGATTACATGTATTATTTTTTTTGTATTAGAGTCATATGAATAGTTATAATATATTTGAATTCTTGCTAATATACTGTATGAGGATGACATGCTTATTTATTTAAGTATTTACTATAAATGCTTATCTCCTTTTTCATCTCTATAGGTAATTCATGGAAGCACCTATGGTTGATTTAGGATTGAATATGCATCTCTATAGGTGTTTCACATGTGTTACCAAAGATTTTATGTTAAAGGTCTATTGAAAGTAATGATATTAAATAAAAATATGACTTAAAAAGAAAAAAATAGTTAAATAATAATCTTTTATTTATTTTTACTATGTTAATTTTTTAACTAATGATTGTTATTATTTTAGTTATAAAATCTTTTAGTTTTCAACTGCATCATCATGAGTTAGATTGGTTCCAAAGGAAAAAAAAAAGTGTGGTTATAACTAATGATTTTTATTATTTTAGGATTTGTTGACATTTTAATTAAGACTGGAAATCCTTCAAATTTTAATAATAAGTGAAATTTGTTAACTTTATAGAAATTGAAAATTTTTAATTGGATTTCTGGCTCTTGAAAAAGCTCGAGAATTGAAGAAATGAGGGGGAAAAAAAATCTTGTGGAATCTATAAAAACATAATTCTGCGAGGCAATTGAAATGCTTCATTTCTTTGATCAAATGTTAGCTAGGTGGCGTTTTTGGTTTCCATCATCCTAACGCTATCATAACAATAGAAAAAAGTTGGCTGTTTATTCTTTGGATCAGTATACACTTAAGAGATTGAGCCAAGAATTCGAAAGGAAGGAAAATTGGAGAACATGTACATTCTTTAAGGTTTAGAGGGGAGGAAAATGAAAACAGAGATTACACGCTGTGTCGAATCAAACATAATAAAAAATGTTCAAGAACGCAGAATTATCACGTAAATATTTTTTGTCGATAGAAGGCTTTGGCAGAATTATGGCAGCATATTCCTTGTGTTATATTGTTTCGTCTTAATGTCCAAAAACCTCCTCACACTTTGCTGTCTTCCTTGATCAGACCTCCCTTTATCTTAACCTGTAAGGCATGAATAAAGATTGTGTGAGTCAAGTCAAACAAGCAATCAGGTAGCTGCTACAAATTTAATTTGAACATTAGCTCCTAAAGATTATGTGAATAAATGTGAGTCAAACAGGTGCTATTTGGAAAATAAAAACTACGTTCATTAGTATGATGTAAAGGTGAGAAATGCACGTAAGTTACGCGCTATAAAATTTGTCTTTGGTTGATTATTTTACGAAATTGTTGATTAATCATTTTTTACAGGCAATTCAATCATTCTCATTGAATCAAAGTCTTCAAAATGAATAGTCAAAGTCAATTAGGACCACCGGTCAAAATTAGCAGAGTTGAAAAGTGATAAAGAAGAAAAGGAAGAAAATTGAGATAATTCCTCCTTCTACATCCACTGGCCCAATGAAGGGAATCAACAAACTGCATTACTACTACACTACCAAATGGTGATCACTAATCTTACATGAGGGGGGCAAGGATGTGTTCAGCATAATACTGTCTGGAGGAGCAAGGAAGGCAATCAAGGATGTAAGAATGGTCGTATACCGCTTCGACGTCGATTCTGTAGACCAGTAGCTTCCGCCTCTCCCTGCAGCTGGTCCTGTAGGCCACCGCGATGTGAGCGATGGCAAGGGCTAACGAGGTCAAGAACAACGCTTCGATAGCCGGAGATTCTCTGCCGGCGAGCGCAAGGATCCACCGCGGCTCCTGTTGCGGCGGAGCCACCCAGTAGATGGTGAACGCCTTGATCAGCACGTAAGCGGTCGATGCGGAACTGCAGAACGCGGTGATCCCCACATACAATCCTCGACCCCCGTCGCAGGCGAGGAAAGCAACTGCAGCAGGTAAGAGAGAAGAAGAGGTCGGAATCATTCATAAGTCTGCGGCATGGCCACGCGCGGAGAGTGCGGTGCATGATGGCTCTTACACAGGATGAGGAAGGATCTGAGGGCGGAAACCATGGGCAGATCGATCAAAGAAGAGCGGAAGTCGAAGGTCTTCAGTTGTCCCGGGAGAGCCCAAAGGGAGAGAGGAGGAGAGCCGCGGTTGGAGACGGAGAGCAGGGTCGGCGGCAGGAGCAGGTCAAGCACGACGACGAACACCGGGGGAGCACAGACGAGGAGGAGGGACGCCAGCATGGCTGCCACGAAGAAGAGCGTCTTGGCCCATCGCCACGGCCGAGTCCATGACCTCGCCTTGGGCGAGCCACTTACCATCTTCCTTTCCATGAGCTGATGAATGTTGATGAGTGGCGGAAGAGGAGGCGAAGCCACGGCAAGCGCCGATCACAAGAGAAGAATAATTGAATTGGACGTCACAAGTCTAATTAAACACCGCGACCGGCACGAAATCGCACTCCAGACGCCCATATGTTTCTTTGCAACTTGTGTTGAAAGGAGGAACTATCTATTAGGCTGCTGCTTTGACCCCCACTTGACAGGTGGTGTAGAAGTTCTCTTTCTCTAGCGAGACTTGTGATGGTCAACCATCCACATGCTAATAGAAACTTCCTTTTACTTGTCATGCTTTCCTTGTTGAAAAGGCGCCTCTCTGATATTTGATATCATATCAAGTGTACGTTTTCTGAGGGATTCGCTCTCTATTATAGAAGGAAATAAGATTCAGAAAAATTAATCGCACCGATATGTATCGGCCGGTTCAAAAATTTTCTTCCGATCAAACTGGAAACTGATTTTTTTTTCTATTTTTTTGTAATATAGAATAGCTACTATCAATATTATTCCTCCTATCTTCCTTCTCTTTCATACCATATATCACACTTGTACCAATTCCACCAAATACAATGCATGCATTTCAAATCGGAACTTCAAAAATCTCAGAGAGTGCAAAGGGCTCCTCCAAAACCGTACCCCATTCCAAAATCTCATCTCTCGTATGAATGCAAAAAATTAAACATAAACATCAATCTATTGATTTGATCACAAAAGTATAAGAACAAGCACCACATGGGCTGCAAATTTTGTGCTGGGTGGTATGTGTAAAGAGTCCATCCATTATCCTGTTTGTGGCGGATGCTATAAAAATAATGCAACACCTGCCGACGTTTGAGGATACAAAATTTGTGGCGGATTATTGTTAGGCAGGTAGGTTGGAAAATTTACTAGTGCACATCCTAATCGTTTTCTTTCTAGAGATGATTTTTTACATTTTATTTTAGATATACATATTACTCTAATTTTAATTAGGATAATCTTATAATTTAGGTTTAGTTGTCCCTCTCCTTTTAATTAAGGACATCATCCCTTCTCCTTGATGGTGGTACAAAACATGACTTTTGCAAAAGAGGAGAAGATGACATTAGGGTATAAGAGGGGAAAAAAATAAAAAAGAAGATAAGGATCCAAATCCTTTATTTTTTTTTAATCTTTTATAGAACATAATGTTGAATTTTAGATTTTGATGATGAAATCAATTGATGAAGTTATGATCTAATAAGCGTTTGAGTGATGCAAAACTAACTTCGATCATGGAAAGACAAATCGTTTGAAGTAATAAGAATCAGACGTTGGGCCGGAATGCATTAAATTTGCCTCGACTTGAATTCAAGGTTCTATTAATATGACATATTGATAAGGAGAGTTAAAGTTAATTCCGTTATTAATGTTGAATCTTGAATTTTGATGATAGAATTAATTATAAATTGTTTGATCTAATCTATATATTGAGAAAAGTGTGCAGGTTTAACTATGATAGTAGTAAGACATAAAGCATGTGTTGTGCCAGAGTCAAGATCGAGATCTCGTTGGTGTTAGGATCGAGTCAGTACTAAGACGGGGGGTGAATTAGTGCAGCGGTAAAAATGTTGGTTCTGAAAATATTTCGTACGATTAAAACCGATCTCGGAAAGATGCTTAGATTGAAGGCGTATTCGTAAACATATTGAAGACAGTTTACAGTTAATGTAAATTGTACTAAGTAAATGCAAACTAGATTTTACAGTGGTTCGATCGTCATGACCTACATCCACTCCACTGATTCCTCTTTCGTCGAGGCCACCGGCATCCACTATCGATCTTCCTTCAATAGGCAAAGACCAACCACCTTTTACAACTCGATTATCTTTTTATCGGGTTTAGGAGATAACCTTTATACCCCCACTTACTCCTCTCTCAATTTATTCTAACATTTAGAACTTTTGAGAGGAGTTCACACAAGATTGTAGCAGCGTTTCTTTCTATTTTTACTCCCAAGTCTTATGTATGTTAACTAGGGATGAGAGGGGTATTTATAGGCTTTAAGTTGATTCAAACTTGGACCCTAAAAACATCTCATCCCAGGTTTCCTGGGTACGGACGGTACCACTGCCTGACAAAAAACGAAGATCGAGCTCTAGCGAGACCACCGCTTGACAAGGGCGGTACTATCGCTGGTAGCATTTGCTGCCGGTGGTACCACTGCCCAATCTGAGTGGTATAACTACCCAGACCACCTAGGAGACTGAGTCTCCCAAGTGGTGCCATCGCTTGCTAGGGTTTCAGCATCTTGGTTGGGCCTTGAATCTGGTCCAAACTAGCCCAACTTCGGATCCAGTTGGCCCCTAACAGAGTTGATGGGATTACCTCCCAATCCCAACTCTAATTATGTGCTAACTATGATTCCTAAGACATATTCTAAGCATTTTAGTTTTGGTGCATCAATTGCTCTTCCGGCGAACATCCGATGAACTCCCGGTAATTTTTCGGCGGACTCCCAGCAAGCTCCTGGACTTCACGATGATCTTCTTGGTGAGTTCCGATGAGCTTCTTTAGTAAGCTCCTGGACTTCTCGGTTGGTTCTGGTAGAACTTCCGACGAACATCCGGACTTCCGACGAACTCTTGAACTCCCAACAAAATCACGTTCTTGACTTCAGGACTTCATTTTGCTTTATGTCTTGCCATCGTAGTTAATCCTGTATATATAAAATACACTACAATCTAGACAATTATTACTAAGCATGAATCATGTTATCTGGCATGTCATTGTCCATCATCGACGCTTCGTCCGATTCTTCGGCGCATCATCTTCTCTTGCGGCCTAATGCCCAATCAGCCAATTGACCTCCGCAACTCCGATATCCTTGGTGCAATATGTTGAATCTCGGATTTTGATGTTAAAATCAATTGATGGGTTAATTGATCTAATCCATATTATTGAGTTAAGTATGCAGGATTAACTACGATAACCAGAAAACATAAAGCAAGAATATCGGAGTCAAGTTCGATGGACGTTTAAGAGTCCGAAGAATCATCGGAGATGTTGCCGGAACCAACCGAGAAGAAATCGGGAACCTGTCGGAATTTTTGGAAGTTCGCCGAAGAGATCATCGGAGGTTCGCGGAGATCACCGAGAAGGCTCGGCTACTCGTTGAAGTCATGACAAGATCGGGAGCTTACTGGGAGTCCGTCGGAAGAAATCCGAGGGCATATCGGAAGTCCACCGGAAGTTCGTCGGAAAGCTCGCCGGAACAAGACTCGAAGTTCACGGTTGAAAACTTGCTTGGGATGTTTTTAGTTATGTAGTTCACATGTAATTAGGATTAGGATTAAAAGATAATCGTATATCCTGGTTAGGGGCCAATTGGGCCCAAAATTAGACTTGGTTTGGGCTAAATTTAAAGCCCAACCAGTGAACCAAAGGGTCTGGCGGTGGCACCGCCCAGCACCCGAGAGCTAGGCGGTGGCACCACCCAGCACCCGAGTGCCAAGCGGTGGCACCGCTTGGCTGGGTAGTGGCACCGCCACTGATAGGCGGTGGCACCGCCAGCACCGGGAACCAAAGAGAATTCAAATTTTGGAGCTCAAATTTGAATCCTCTTGAGGCCTATAAATACCCCTCAATTCTCAGCTGAGATTACAACTTTTGAGAAGCAAGAGATTGAGATAAAAGTCTTAACAAAGCCTTTAGCAAGTTTTTATTTTCAATAGCTTGAGTGTTCACTTCCCTCTTTCTCTTTGAAAATTTGTAAGAGTGTGAACCACTTGTAAAAGGTTGTAAGAGGGGTATTTGTCCTTCTCCTTCAAAGTGATTTGCTAGTGGAAGTTGGGAGCCTCATCGAAGAAGGCTTCGCAAGTGGATGTAGGTTGCATGACCGAACCACTATAAATCGGTTTGCGTTTATCTTATTGTCATTTATATTACTGCAAACCATCTTCACTTTGATGCTCTACTTCTTTGTCTCCTTCTTACGTATCCCTTCAAGTTAAAACACAATCGAAACGGTTTCAAACGAAACATTGCTTTTATCGTACGAAGTTTCCGAAAGTGTTTAAATCGTCAAAAGTTTATCGTACTTTACCGTTGCACTAATTCACCCCCCCATCTTAGTGCCGCTCCGATCCTAACAATTGGTATCAGAGCAAGGCTCACTCTTATATTTGGTTTGATACCCAAGAGAGATGGCTTACTCCGGTATACATGAGGGTCATTCTATCACACGTCCACCCATGTTTAATGGGTCGGATTATACTTTTTGGAAGACTCGTATGAGGATCTTCCTCATTTCCATGGATTTCGAGCTTTGGACTATTGTCGAAAACGGATTTCAAAAATCTTCTCTTCCGATGAGCGAATGGAATGAATCGGAGAAGAAGGTTTTTGCTTTAAACCCAAAGGCTATGAATGCCTTGTTTTGTGCACTAGACAAAAATGAATTTAATCGTGTTTCAATTTGTGATTCAGCTTTTGATATTTGGAGAACTCTTGAGGTCACTCATGAAGGCACTAGCCGAGTGAAAGAGTCCAAAATCAACATCCTTGTGCACTCTTACGAACTTTTTCGAATGAAACCAAGTGAGTCCATCGGAGACATGTACACCCGGTTCACGGATATCATCAATGGACTCAAAGCTCTTGGTAAAGATTTTACTAACTTTGAACTAGTAACTAAAATCTTAAGATCCCTCCCTAAAAGTTGGGATCCAAAAGTTACGGTCATTCAAGAGGCCAAAGACCTTAAAACATTCTCTCTTGAAGAACTTATTGGGTCTCTAATGACCTACAAAATGATATGTCAAGCTCATGACGAGCTCGAGAACCCCCTTCCAAAGAACAGGAAGGATATGACACTCACATCACAAGAAGATCACTTGAAAGGAACATCAAGTGATGAGGACAGTGACAATGACATTGCACTTTTGACTCAAAAATTTAAAAAATATTTAAGAAAAAATAAAATTAAAAATAATATAAAAAATAAATTTGAACACAAGAAGGACTAAGTGATTTGCTATGAGTGCAAACAATCGGGACACTACAAGAACGATTGTCCTCAAGCCAAAAAGAGAATATCAAAGAAGAAGGCGCTCAAAGCAAAGTGGGATGATTCAAGCGCGTCCGAAGAAGAGGAGTTAAACACCAAGCAAGTTGCTCATTACGCCCTAATGGCCATCGGAGAAAAGGTAACAGATTTAATTAATACAGATTTACCATATCATGAATTATTAAATGCCTTCCATGAGTTATTTGATGAATGTAAGACAATTAGTAGAAAATACAAATTGCTAAAAAAGGAGCATGATAGTCTCACTTGTAATTTCGATAAATTAAAGATTGAATATCATGATAGTTTAGCTCCATGTATAAAATGCCATGATCTAGAAGCTCTCCAAAAGGAGAACTTGCTACTTAAGGACACCTTGAAGAAATTTGAGGTTGGTAGTAAGTCTTTAAACATGATCCTTACAAATAAGGGTCATGTTCCTAAAAAAAGTGGAATCGGATTTGTAAGAAGTTCTCACCAAATCCAACCACCTTCATTAAAGGCCCTGTCTTACATGTTCAGCACCAAAGCAATTGTAACTTTTGTTGCAAATATAGACATGAAACTTATAAATTTCCATTCAAGAAAATTAGTCCGAACAAACTAATTTGGGTTCCTAAAGGAACTATGATCAATTCTATGCAATATGATGAATAAGTCAGATCAGTTTTTAAGGCAACCCAAAAGAAAATGGGTACCTAAAAATAATCCCTTCTTGTAAAAACATGCACCATCACAAGCTAGGAGCAAGAGATGGTATCTCGATAGTGGATGCTCAAGACATATGATTGGAGATCCATCTCATTTCTCTATGCTCACTAGCAAAGAAGAAGGGTACGTCACCTTCGGAGACAACAACCAAGGCAAAATCATTGGCAAGGGAACCATAGGTAACAAATTAAAATTTTCAATTGATGATGTCTTACTAGTTGATGGATTGAAACATAATCTCTTGAGTGTTAGTCAATTATGCGATAAAGGTTATATCATTAGATTTGAATCAAATGTGAGTATTATTGAAAAACCAAACCATAACATAACTATGATTGCATTAAAACAAAATAATGTCTACACCATCAATCTTGATGAACTAAGTAATGAAATGTGCTTCTTCGCTTTAAATGATGATGCTTGGCTTTGGCATAGGAGACTAGGCCATGCAAGCATGAAACTAATATCTAAGATCTCATCTAGAGAATTAGTATGAGGAATTCCAAATATGAAGTTTAATAAGGACAAAGTATGCGATGCATGTCAACTAGGTAAACAAATAAAGACTAGTTTCAAACCAAAAATTCAAATTAGCACCACTAGACAATTACAATTGATTCATTTGGACTTATTTGGACCAATTGACACGACAAATTTAAGAGGAAGCAAATATGCATTTGTAATTGTGGATGACTATACTAGATACACTTGGACCTATTTCTTAGCTCACAAAAGTCATTATTTCTGTTGAATCTCAGATTTTGATGATGAAGTCAATTGTCATTTGTTATCTAATCTATATGTTGAGATAAGTGTGCAGGATTAACTACGATGAAAGTGAGACATGCAACAGAAGTTGCGCCGGAGTCAAGACAATGATCACGTTGGGAGTTCGAGAGTTTGACGGAAGTTTGGACAATCGTCGGAGGTTCTGCGGGAACAAATCCGAGAAGTCCATAAGCTTGCCAAAGAAGCTCGTCGGAACTTGCCAAGTGAATCGTCGCAAGTCCAGGAGTTTGCCAGAAGTCCGCAGGAGCATCACCGAGGGTTCATCGGATGATCGACGGAAGTTCGCCGGAAGCTCGCCGGAAGAAGCGATTGACGCACCGGAGCAAGTTGTAGTAAATGTCTTAGGAAAAATCGTAGTTAGCACATTGATTAAGTTAGAAATGGGAGGTGATCCCATTAACTTAATCTTAGGGCAATTGGGCCCCTGAAAAACCCAAATTGGGCCGAATGGATCAACCCATTCGGACCCTGATTTCTGCCAGGCGGTTGAACCGCCCAAGGCAGGAGGTTGCACCGCCTGGGCTCAGTCTCCGAGCGAGACTGGGAGGTGCAACCGCCCCAGCCAGGCGGTGGCACCGCTTGGGGCTCAGTCTCCGAGCGAGACTGGGCGGTGCAACCTCCCCTGACAGGAGGTGGCACCGCTTGAGCTCAGTCTTCGAGCTCTGCCAAGCGGTGCAACTGCCTCAGGCAGGAGGTGCAACCGCTTGAGCTCGATCTTTGAGCTCTGTCAGGAGGTGCAACCACCCCTGACAGGAGGTAGCACCGCCCAGAGGCTCAGTCTTCGAGCTCTGCCAAGCGGTGTAACCGCTCCAGTCAGGAGGTGCAACCGCTCCAGTCAGGAGGTGCAACCGCCTAATCCCGAAATTCCAAGAATTGACAGTTTTGAGCTCCAAATTTGAACTGGGTTGGGGCCTATAAATACCCCACCCATTCAGCACTGAAAGGGTATGAACTTACACCGAAATCTTGATCCTTTTGTGTGATTCTTAGAGCTCAAAATTGTTGTAAAGGCCAAAAGTTCTTCTCCCTCTGTTCTTCCAAGTTCTGAGTTGTAAAGAGAGGAGAGAAAATTCTATAAGGGTTGTCTCCTAAGCCCGTCAAAAGGAGTGAAACTGTAAAAGGGTGGTTGGCCTTCGCCTATTGAAGGAAGGCCTCTAGTTGACGTTGGTGACCTCGTCGGTGGAGGAAGCCAAAAGTGGAGTAGGTCAAGATTGATCGAACCACTCTAAATATTAGTTTGTATTTACTTTGAGCATATTATCTTTACTGCAAACCTCCTCAATAGCTTACTGCCTTCTGTGTTTTTACGAACATGTTTCAAAGTTCAGTGCTTTCCGAATCAAGGTTTAAGACGCAAATCAGTTTTATCGTACGAACTTCGTATTTCAATTTGCGCTTACGTTCTGATTTCCATTATAACTGCAAACTGACTTTATATCTTTGCTTTAACTGCATCTCGCCTTATCTCAAGTTAAAGTGATTTACGAATCAGCTTTTATACCGAAATCGTTTTTATCGTACGAACGTCGTATTTCAGTTTGCGCTTATATTCTGATTTCCATCATAACTGCAAACTGCGTTCATATCTTTGTGTTAGGATCGAGAGCACTAAGAGGGGGGGGGGGGGGTGATTTAGTGCAGTGGAAATCTTTCAGCGATTAAAAACGAAAGTTGCGTTCGTTCAATAAGAACTATTTTGATGCAAAAGCCGATTCTAAGATTACTTATGATTAAGTGCAGTGTTTACGTCTGAACACAGTTTGCGTCTAAGCGCAGTTTACGCAGTTTGTGTCTAAATGCAGTTTGCGTCTAAATGCAGATTGCGTTTAAGCGCAGTTTGCATCTAAGCGTAGTTTGCGTCTAAGCTCAGATTGCGTCTAAGCGCAGTTTGCGTCTAAGTGCAGATTGCGTCTAAGCGCAGTTTGCGGTTATAAATGGAATCAAAACGTAAACATAAACTGTAAAGTAACTTGTTCGTAAAAGCGCAGAAGACAGTTTGCAGTTATAAATAGAATCAAAACGTAAATGTAAACTACAATGTAAAGATCGTACGAAAACACCGATTTACGTCTGAATGCAGATTCAGAAAGATCAGAACTTAGAAACTTGTTCATAAAAGCGCAGAGAGCAGTAGCTATGTAGGAGGTTTGCAGTAATGATAAAGTGCTCAAAATAAAAGCAAACCAGAGATTTAGAGTGGTTCGGTCAGTCTTGACCTACTCCACTTTTGGCTTCCTCCACTAACGAGGTCACCGACGTCAACTAGAGGCTTTCCTTCAATAGGCGAAGGCCAACTGCCCTTTTACAGTTTCACTCCTTTTGACGGGCTCAGGAGACAACCCTTACAGAACCTTTCTCTCCTCTCTTTACAACTCAAGACTTGAAGAACAGAAAGAGGAGAACTTTTGGACTTTACACAAATTTGAGCTCTTAGAATCACAGAAAAGATCAAGAATTCGGTGTAGGTCTGTATCTTTTCAGTGCTGAATGGGTGGGGTATTTATAGGTCCCAACCCAGTTCAAATTTGGAGCTCAAAACGATCAAATCCCGGAATTCCGGGATCAGGCGGTTGCACCTCCTGACTGGAGAGGTTGCACCGCCTGGCAGAGCTCGAAGACTGAGCCTCTGAGCGGTGCTACTTCTGTCAGGGGCAATTGCACCTCTCTGCCAGAGCTCGAAGACCGAGCTCAGGTGGTTGCACCGCCTGACTAGTGAGGCTGCACCGCCTGGCAGAGCTCGAAACTTGAGCTCTGGCGGTGCTACCTCTTGACAGAAGAGGTTGCTCCGCCCAGTCTCGCTCGGAGACTGAGCCCTGGGTGGTTGCACCTCTTGGCTGGGGCGGTTGCACCGCCCAGTCTCGCTGGGAGACATAGCCTGGGCGGTGCTACCTCCCTGCCTGGGCGGTTGCACCTCCCACAGCAACCTGGGTCCGAATGGGTTGAACCATTCGACCCAATTTGAGTTCTTCAGGGTTAACTACGATTAAGCTAATGGGATCACCTCCCATTTCTAACTTAATCAAAGTGTTAACTACGATTATTTCCTAAGACATATTCTGCAGCCTGCTTCGGTGCGTCACTCGCTTCTTCCGGCGAGTTTCCGGCGAACTTCTGTCGATCATCCGATGAACCCTCGGTGATGCTCCTGCGGACTTCCGGCAAACTCCTGGACTGCGACGATCCACTTGGCAAGTTCCGACGAGCTCCTTTGGCAAGCTTCTGGACTTCTCGGATTTGTTCCCGCAGAACCTCCGACGACTGTCCGAACGTCCGTCGAGCTCTCGAACTCCCAACGTGATCATTGTCATGACTCCGGTGCAACTCCTGCTGCATGTCTTACTTTCATCGTAGTTAATCCTGCACACTTATCTCAACACATACATTAGACAACAAATGACAATTGACTTCATCATCAAAATCCGAGATTCAACAATCTCCCCCTTTTTGATGATGACAATCAATTGATAATGGAGTTAACCTTAACTCCCCCTGTCTATATGCCATACTTCTTGAATTAAAAAACTTTATAAATTCAAAAGACATATTCCCATCATGATTCCTATCATAATGTATCTCTTTGAAGATGATGTCAAGGCTTGACATACATTTTCAAATATAACAAGTTTGAATGATGGTTATTGTAGCAATTCATCATATTGTAAGATATCGACATGTAAAGCTGTGAAGCAAGATTTTGATATCATTACATGATGTACACATTTCGAATATTTTAGCAAGTGTAGCATTGCATCACATGGTAAGATATCAGTTCGTACGATGCAAATTTTTGTTTGATATCTTGATACAGGGCATATGGCAATCATATATTTCTTGGTGATGTAAGTATGGCCTAATCATAGCATCAGTGATAGCAACCATATCAACATCAGTAATAGCAACCATATCATTATCAGTGATAGCAGGTATGGCCTAATCATAACATCAGTAATAGCAACCATATCAATTCATATTTTTCTCCCCCTTTGTCATCAACAAAAAGCATGGTAGCATTATCAAAAAGCATGGTAGATATGATTCCAGCAGGTTATCAAGCACATAAAAGAAGGCATGACACATATAATACTTTGAATATCTCTTCTCCTTGTTATGTTATAATTCGTTGCTTGAAGGAGGAAACCCATTTTTCAAAAAGTTTTCATAAGAGTGTACAGGAAAATCCTTATTTTAGCATTCAAACCGAAAATAAGACGAACTTCTTACATGCATTCGGATATGAGTAAGCTACTGATTTTCAAAAACATTTGTCACATAATTTCCAACATGTTATTTGATCAAGTGATACCAAGGCATGTAATAGTAATCAATAACGTCCGAAAAATAATTTTAACTAGTTTAAGTATTCGGACACATCAACATTCATAATTCTCTTCTTATGAAATCAAATTGTTCTTCACTTAGAGGTTTTGTAAAAATATCAGCTAGTTGATGTTTCATATCAATGTCATATTGCTGACTTATCAACTATATTGGTATGTCACTTTATAAAATCCGAGATAAACAACAAGAGATGTTTGTAACTTTGCATATGCTTACAGATCAAGGTAAAGAGTAACATATGGAGTTTACAACATATCAGGTAACCATATCAAAGACAAAGTCCTTCATGATGAGTAACATAAGGAGTTTTCAACATGCCATATCAAAGACAAAGTCCATGAGGAGTTTATAACAACAACGGATGATTGTGTTCATACAAGCTCATTCATGAGGTGGAAGGTTAAAGTGCCTAAATAAAGAGTCAAATTGTCGATGAATTTGCTGCAGCTCAGTTAGGATTTGATCTTGTCGAAGTTCAAGCCGTTCTTGTCTTTGTTCGAATCGGTCCATCCGAATCCCAATATCTTCGACAGATGATGTGTGAGTTTGCTCAAACGGATGTGTTTCCTCAAAGGGACAGATCGGAGGAGATTGGGTACCCCTAAAGACTGGTGTTTCCGGTTCTGGTTCAGGTTGAGGGGGATCAGTTCTTCTTGGCATTCTAACCCAGTTATCGTTTCTATAAAAACATCTTAATCGGTGAAGTAGATTTTTATTAATTATGCTGAATCTATCTACTTTTATTACTTCTTCTTCCGGTGGTATTAGAATATCATAAGCTTTCATTATTCTAGTTATTATACCACCATATGGGAGCATCATGTCTTTCTTAGATAGTTCTAACATGTTTTGTTGGATAAGATAACCAAGACAGATGTCATTTCCTTTCATGATCATATACATAGTTCCTAATTCTAATTGGCTTACTTCATCATGATGATATTATTTAGGAAGAATGATACTAGTTAGGATGTGATGAAGTACCTTAGTGTTTAGAGGCAGTAAATGTTCACAACTTTTAGGAACAAATTCTAAGTTCGGATTGGCAAAAATTGTTTGTAAGGCTTCAACTTATGTTGTTCCAACATTTTCATCATCCCATGATCCTCTAAAGTAAAGTCCTCTATTTTTCATGGGAATGCCTATCATGTCGCAAATGAATCTATCCGTAATTGAAATATGTTGTCCTAAGAGATAGGTGGACATCCTTTCTTCTTCATCTACTAGTATGTTGTTGTAAAATAATCTTACTAGTCTTGGATAGATGGGTTCATTAATTTGTAAGATAGGGAGTATATCTTAGTTTGCAAACCACTGGATTGTCTCTAAGTCTCTTAGCTCACTTAAATCTACGTATTTTCCCTTGTTGACATTCCTAAGTTCAAAAGAGAAAAATTTTTCAGCATGGTATTTTAAATCGAAAAGGGTGGAATTAAAGTCTTCTACTAATCTCCTCTTTCTTTTGTCCTTTGAGGATCTTCTAGATCCCATAACTACTGCTGTTTAGAATAATAGTGATGAGCAAAAGTAAATGAATCAAGAAACAGAGTTTAAGGGCTTCTTAGAGAGTACCTTAATGAGATCTTCAAGAGAGGGAAGGAATGTTGATGCTTTGCTTCGAAATGAAGAGTATTTGGGATGCTAAGATGGGGGAAATGGGGATGGAGGAGGCTTAGGAGAGTAGAGGAGGGAAGGAAATGAGTTGGGGTCGGTTTCACCGTCGGCCCTAGCTTGAGTTATAAAGGGGCAGAGTTGCGGGCGGTTGCACCTCTGGCTGGAGCGGTGCAACCGCTTGCAACACGTGACAGTTGGAGGTGCTACCTCCAGTTTGGGCGGTGCCACCGCCTGGTGAACACTTGTTCTGATCTGAGAATTTTTCTGTCTTGAGGAGAGTTTTCATTCCCAGTAATCAACTTTACTTACGTAATTATGTAAAAATTTTCATTTTAAGACAGGGACTTTGGCACGATCAAGGTAGATTTTTAATGTGCACATTCTCAATGTCGTACACATGTTTGTGATAGTTTCTTCAAGTTGATAAGTCTTGCAAGTTCATGACAGAGTTAGTCATTTCATGATACGAGTTAAATTAGAAGGTTATGAAAGGATGAAATTGATGGGTTCGAAAATCCAAGGATATGTGAATTTGGAAATCATACGTTTCTAATCCTTGAAAAGTTAAACAGGATTGTATCTAGGTTGCATTTGTGATTTTACCCTTGTTGTTGTTTCCGAAGGTGACATAGCCTTCGTCTTTGCTAGTGAGCTTAGAGAATTGAGATGGATCTCCGGTCATATGCCTTGAGCATCCACTATCAAGGTACCATCTCTTGCTCCTAGCTTGCGATGTGGGTTTCTACAAGAAAGGATGATTTTTAGGTACCCATTTGCTTTTGGGTGCCTCAAAGATAGATCTACATTGTTTATCATGTTGCATAGAGTTTATCATGGTTCCTTTAGGAACCCAAATCAATTTGTTTGGACTAATTTTCTTGAATGGACAATAATACGTCTTGTGTCCAATTTTGTAACAAAAGTTACATTTTGCTTGGTGTTGAACATGTAAGATGGGGCCTTTTATAAAGGTGGTTGGATTTAGGTGAGGACTTCTCACAAATCCAATTCCACTTCGTTTTGGAACGTGACCCTTGTTTGCAAGGATCATGTTCAATGACTTGCTACCAACCTCGAATTTCTTCAAGGTGTCCTTAAGTAGCAGGTTTTCTTTTTGGAGAGTTTCTAGATCATGACATTTGATACATGAATTTAAACTATCATGATATTCAATTTTTAACTTATCAAAATCACAAGTAAGACTATCATGCTCCTTTTTCAGCAATTTGTATTTTCTATTGATAATCTTGCATTCATCAAATAAGTCATGGAAGGCATTTAATAATTCATCGAAAGATAAATCAGCATCTAATAAATTCGTTACCTCCTCTCCGATGGCCATTAAGGCGTAATGAGCAACTTGCTCGGTGTTGGACTCCTCTTCTTCAGACGCGCTCGAATCATCCCATGTTGCTTTGAGCGCCTTCTTTTTTGTTGTTCTCTTTTTGGCTTGGGGACAATCACTCTTGTAGTGTCCCGGCTTTTTGCACTCATAGCAAATAACTTGGTTTTTCTTGGGTTCAAGTTTACTTTTAGTGTCATTCTTAAACTTGTTTCTTTTAATGAATTTTTTAAATTTTCTTGTTAGAAGTGCCAAGTCATCATCACAGTCCTCATCACTTGAGTTTTCTTTCAAGTGATCTTCCAAAGTTCTAAGTGCCATATCCTTCCTGTTCTTTGGAAGGATGTCTTCTTGCTCTTCATGAGCTTTGCAAGTTATCTTGTAGGTCATTAATGACCCAATTAGTTCTTCAAGAGGGAAGTTGTTTAGATCTTTTGCCTCTTGAATAGCAGTGACTTTAGGATCCCAACTCTTAGGAAGGGATCTTAGAATCTTATTTACGAGCTCAGAATCCGAAAAACTTTTTTCGAGTCCTTTTAGACCGTTGACAACATCCGTGAAACGGGTAAACATGTCGCCAATAGTCTCACTCGATTTCATCCGAAAAAGTTTGAAAGAGTGTAACAAAAGATTGATTTTTGACTCTTTCACTCTACTTGTGCCTTCATGAGTCACTTCGAGTGTGTGCCAAATATCAAATGCAGTTTCACAAATCGAAACACGATTAAACTCGTTTTTATCAAGTGCGCAAAATAAGGCATTCATAGCCTTTGCATTAAGAGCGAAAGCCTTCTTCTCCGAATCGTTCCAATCGATCATTGGAAGAGAAGACTTTGAAAAACCATTATCGACAAGATTCCAGAGTTCAACGTCCATAGAAATAAGAAAGATCCTCATTCGGGTCTTCCAATAGGTGTAGTCCGTCCCATTAAACATGGGTGGACGTGTAATGGAATGGCCCTCTTGGTTTCCGGCGTAAGCCATCTCTCTTCGGTTTTAATCCGTTTGAGAGTTAACCGGGCTCTGATACTAATTGTTAGGATCGAGAGCACTAAGAGGGGGGGGGGGGTGAATTAGTGCAGCGGAAATCTTTCAGCGATTAAAAACGAAAGCTGCGTTCGTTCGATAAGAACTATTTTGATGCAAAAGCCGATTCTAAGATTACTTATGATTAAGTGCAGTTTACGTCTGAACACAGTTTGTGTCTAAGCGCAGTTTATGCAGTTTGCGTCTAAATGCAGTTTGCGTCTAAATGTAGATTGCGTTTAAGCGCAGTTTGCATCTAAGCGCAGTTTGCGTCTAAGCTCAGATTGCGTCTAAGCGCAGTTTGCGTCTAAGCGCAGTTTGCGTCTAAGCGCAGATTGCGTCTAAGCGCAGTTTGCGGTTATAAATGGAATCAAAACATAAACGTAAACTGCAAAGAAACTCGTTCGTAAAAGCGCAGAAGACAGTTTGCAGTTATAAATAGAATCAAAACGTAAATGTAAACTGCAATGTAAAGATCGTACGAAAACACTGATTTATGTCTGAATGCAGATTCGGAAAGATCAGAACTTAGAAACTTGTTCGTAAAAGCGCAGAGAGTAGTAGCTATGTAGGAGGTTTGCAGTAATGATAAAGTGCTCAAAATAAAAGCAAACCAGAGATTTAGAGTGGTTCGGTCAGTCTTGACCTACTCCACTTTTGGCTTCCTCCACCGACGAGGTCACTGACGTCAACTAGAGGCATTCCTTCAATAGGCGAAGGCCAACTGCCCTTTTACAGTTTCACTCCTTTTGACAGGCTCAGGAGACAACCCTTACAGAACCTTTCTCTCCTCTCTTTACAACTCAAGACTTGAAGAACAGAAAGAGGAGAACTTTTGGACTTTACACAAATTTGAGCTCTTAGAATCACAGAAAAGATCAAGAATTCGGTGTAGGTCTGTATCTTTTCAGTGCTGAATGGGTGGGGTATTTATAGGCCACAACCCAGTTCTAATTTGGAGCTCAAAACGATCAAATCCCGGAATTCCGGGGTCAGGCGGTTGCACCTCCTGACTGGAGAGGTTGCACCGCCTTGTCACGAACGGTCGTCGCGCGCCCGCAACATCTCCGTTCAATGAACCGTTCGTCGCTCACACCCGCATGTACAGCTGCTTGACAGCATGTTTTCTCATGGTTTTGGGTCATTTTGCTTGTAAATATGTAAGTTCGAACAAGCTGCAGCGTTGCAAAGCGACCGCTCACCGAACCGAGCAAAACAGTCCCAAAACAGCCCAAAACAGCTCCGTTTTCGCGTGCCGCGGGAGGTGAGCGGAGTGCTGCCTCCGCTCACCAAAATGTCAGCTAGCTCAGGCCCCAGGAACCCCCTGGGTGGCACATGGCTGGATGGGGCTTCGGTTATATATCGGGCGTTGAACACTCTTTCGCAAGTTCGCACGTGACCTTTACGGGAACTTGGTTTTGTGCCCGGGACCAGGTGAGCGGCTGTTTGTGGGCTTGCAGCTGTTCATTCATCCTTGAAAGCCTTGTTTTTCTCCCTCTCCCTCTTTTCTCTTATGCACACAAGGTGTTCGACGATTTGCTTGTAAAGCTTCCCTTTTCGCGAGACTTCGGGACTTGTCCATTGCTCGTTCTTTCGAACTAACTTCTTTCTCTTTTACAAGTCCTTCGGGACCTGCGAGAGGTTACAAAGTGGGCTGATCCTTGCGGAGCAAGATCGCAAGGGCGAAGCGCGACTTAGGCAACGCAAGCTAAGTTCGCGTCTTTGCCACAAGGGTGACTCGCGACTTAGGCAACGCAAGCTAAGTTCGCGTCTTTGGCCGCAAGTGTGCCGCATGCCTTAGGCAATTCTAGCTAAGGTCGTGACATTGTAGTATCAGAGCGGGCAAGCTCT
Source organism: Musa acuminata AAA Group (assembly GCF_036884655.1). Lineage (NCBI taxonomy): Eukaryota > Viridiplantae > Streptophyta > Magnoliopsida > Zingiberales > Musaceae > Musa > Musa acuminata. The sequence goes on along the minus strand of NC_088335.1, from coordinate 19,123,943 downwards.
TTGATCGAACAGTGAACGAACTTCGCAACTTTGCCATGGCAAAGCATCGTGGCGAATCAAGCAAGACGGGGCAAGCCGGATCCTTGCCCCAATCAGCCGCAGGTGGGCTGCATGTGCACACTCGCTCTCAAGCTGTTGGAGCCGCTCACGAGGATCGCGGCAGCGAACAGGATGAGCGAGAAGTTGGCAACTCTCCGCGAGCGGAGGAAGCATAATCTGGTGCGCTAACTGGGAAAAAGAGTCATAAGGAGAGACTCACGACGGCGGAAACCCGCCTGGATGTTCTGGAAGCGAGCATGGAGGAACTCTACCATGGCCAACAAAGACTTGTTGGGGTAGAGAGCTCGCAAGAGGAAGCGGAGTCCAGGATCGACAAGGTCGAGGCCCTAGTCGACCGACTGTCTGATGACACCAAGGACTCCGTGCAGCACTTACAAGATGTTGTGGCGGAACTCACCGCAAAGGTGGCCATGCTCACAAGAACGCTAAATGCGGGAGGAGGCAACACCCGCGCTGCACCGCCACAAAATTTGAGGGCACCTGAGCCCCATGGATATGGAGGGGCCAGAGATGCCAAGGAGCTCGAGAATTTTCTGTTCGACATGGAGCAATACTTCCGAGCTACGAGGCCCGATTCTGAAGATACCAAAGTTTCTATAGCAACAATGTATCTGAATAGAGATGCGAAACTTTGGTGGTGAACTCGTTGGGAGGAAATCCAATAAGGTCGGTGTCGAGTCGACACATGGGAAGACTTGAAGCGGGAGTTGAGAACTCAGTTCCTACCGGAGAACACCGAGTTCGTCGCAAGAAGGAAGTTGAGACAACTCCGCCAAAGTACCACCATCCGAGACTATGTGAAGCAGTTTTCGGCACTAATGCTGGACATACAGGACATGTCCGAGAAGGACAAGTTATTCAGCTTCCTTGATGGTTTGAAACCATGGGCTCAACAGGAGCTGAATCGAAGGAATGTTACCGATGTAGTCGGGGCAATTGCAGCTGCAGAAAGGCTCACCGACTTTGTTTCCTCCGAAGTCCCAGCGAGAAGGAAACAATCTTCAAGCAATCGCCCTCCAAAACATTCTCGAGGGAAGGAGCTTGGGGGCGAACAGAAGAAGAAGAGCTCCCACAAAGGGCCGAACCCGAAAGGCAAGGCCTCAAAACCTAGAGGATGCTTCTTGTGCGGAGGACCGCACATGGTAAGGGAGTGCCCACAGAAACAGGCACTCAATGCATTAACGGCTTCCATCCACCCCCCCCGATCGGACAAGGGCAAAGCTGTTGCTCTTAGTTCGAGCAGTTCAGAATCCAGCAGCGACGATGAGGAGTCGCAAGGACCCCGAATGGGAGCAATGCGTTTGTTGAACGCTATGCGGGGTCAAGTGGGGGAGAACATGAAGACAAAGGCACAAAAAGCAGGAAGCAGTGAATTGATGTACGTGGACATCAAGCTGAATGGCCAAACGACCCGTGCAATGGTGGACACGGGCGCTACCCACAACTTCATAGCCGATCGTGAAGCACAACGACTTGGGTTGACATTGGAGAATAGCCCAAGCCGAATGAAAGCGGTGAACTCGGAGGCCAGGCGAATCTCCGGGTTGGCGAAGGGAGTTCCCATCAAAATCGGAACATGGAGCGGGAACACCAACATGATGGCCGTGCCACTGGACGACTTCCAAGTGATTCTTGGAATGGAGTTTATGCACGCGGCGAAGTTTGCTAGTCATAAGTGCCCAGCAAGCCAATCACGTGAGTGATGGCACGTGTGACTTGATACAGAATCTTTTTGCTTATTATATTTTTGGCGTATATCACTTTATAACTATTGCATAAATGCATATGTATTGTGATGTCCTTGGATTTGTGCAATGGGAATCGGATCGTGATGAGATCACGATAATGAGATCGATTCACCTTTAAACACATATCCTAAATAATCCCGGTCATAGGTTACTCGAGAGGGACATCGTGATAACCGGATAGACTGGTGTGTTGTATACCCGTCCATATGATGGATGCAGCTGGTCTCATAGCTGCTCGTGTAGGGACACTAGGGATACAGTACAGGTGCTCATTGGAGAATGAGTTCACTGATTGATCCGCTTACGGAATGCTGGATGGTTGATGATGCCTTATTGTCAGACAATGATTCCGTAGTCCTAGTGGTGTATCTGGTTCTTAGACTTGAGACACCAAGGATGTCCTGTATGAGTGCTCCACTCTTTGATACCAGACTTATAGGTTTGGCTGTTCCCAGATCTAGTACAGCTGGTCATTGGGAGTGGTAGTCGACCTTACGAGGGCTATTGAGTGTCGATAGAGGATCATCCACTCTCGGTATCATGAGAGGAATATCCCATGTGTTCTTGCTCAGACAAATCCCTGGCCAGGGTCATTCGGGTTGAGAGAGAAAGAGTTCTCCGGGAGAATCCGATTAGAGCGAGACTCAAGTAGAAACCGTATGGGTCTGACAGCACCATGCTCGATATACGGTCTCTGGGATATTAGATGGATGAGGGACTATAGGTACATGGTAACTGAGAACAGACAGGTCCAATGGATTGGATTCCCCTGTATCGTCTGGGGACTACGGCGTAGTGGCCTAGTACTTCCGTAGTCGATGAGTCGAGTGAATTATTACAGAGATAATAATTCACTTAGTTAGAAGGAGTTCTGACAGGTATGACTCACGGCCAGCTCGATATTGGGCCTAGAGGGTCACACACATATGGTAGGCATTGCGATGAGTAGAGGTTCGGATATGAGATATCCGACGGAGCCCTTGTCTTATTGGATGCAGATCCAATACCCACTAGGGAAAGGACCCATTAGGGTTTTGACACGGGATCTCTATAAATAGGAGGGATTCACAGCCTCATAGGCTAGAGTCTTTGCTTGCCCTTCCTATTCTCCTCTCCCTCTCCACCTCAGAGTAGGCCTGGAGTTTTGAGGAGCGTCGTCGCAACCCTACTGTGTGGATCACCGCTAGAGAGGAGGACGCTTGACCTCCTTCACCCTCTCCTGAGGATCTGCAAGGAAACAGGGATATACGATCTCCCTAGGTAACACAATCTCTATACGCAGTTTTGTGTTTTGCGGATTTTGCGCACCAATCTTCGCACGACGACGAACATCTTTTTGGGAATCGGGGATTTTTGTTTTCTTGTTCTTCCGCTGCGCATATGATGTCGCCCCCCATGATTTCCCAACAGTGGTATCAGAGCCAGGTTGTTCGTGCGAATGATTGGTTTTTGAACTGCGTGTGTTGTGTTTAGGAAGAATATTGACGTCAAAATCGTTGACGCAAAAGCAAGGAAGGGCAGCAACAGTTGCTGCCCTCGATCTGCATGCCTGCAGCCAGCCGCAGCCGCAGCCAAGCAGCACAGCGCCGGCGCATGCGCAAGCGCTGTGCCTGCAGTAGCCGGCCGGCGATCTGCTTGCAGCAGGCTTGCGGCCGGCGGGGCTGGGAGCCCGCTCGGTAGAAGCGCCTGCGGCCACTGAGCCCGCGGGGCAGCAGCGCGGGCTGAGGCACCGCAGGGCAGCGGCGCCTGTGGCCGCTGCTCCCACGGGCAAAAACCCCGCAGGGGCGGCCGCCAGCGAGACAGCACCACCTGCGGGCGCTGACTCGCGGGCAGAACCGCCCGCGGGGGCGCCCACCTGCAGCGGCAGCGACCCCAGCGGGCGTGCCACCTGCAGGCGAGGGCAGTGCCCTCGCCCTCGCCGCACAGGCCGCCGCCAGCAGGGTGGCGGCGGCGGCGGCGCAGCAGCGAAAAGGGGAAAGGGTATTAGGGTTTTCTGCGCAAAAGACAGTTTTGCCCCTCGGAATTTGAGAAATTCCAGTTTCTGTCTTTTGTCCAAATTACGAAAATACCCTTAGGAATTGAGAAATTCCCTATATATCCCTGATTTCAGAAAATATTAATTAATTAAAAGGTTTAGTTGATTATTATTTTTATTATCTAGTAGTCCTACATAATGACGATTATTTATACATGTGATGTATGATGAGTGGACGGATGATCATGGACCGTGTGATGTGTGTACTTGTGATTATTATTATTGAGGTCTGCGAACCTCCATTATATTTCTCGTTTATTGTCGGGCCTGCGTGCCTATGATTAAGTTGTAATCACATGAGGAGGCGCAGCGGGAGCGTGGAAGCCATAGCGGGACCCACGAGACGGACGATCGTGATGCATGAAGATGCATCAAGATGTCGACGGAACCAACGAGGACGAGATGGACGATCACAAGGCATGGAGATGCACCGTTGCACACATAGATCTTGATGTGAGTGATTAGGCCTACTGGCTCGGGCCTAATCATATTAGGTTGTGGTCCATGATCATCTGGTGTGATTGCTTATACACATACTAGATATGTATATATATTTGCATGCGATGTAGATATATATTAAATATGTACATGTGTGACATGTCATAATAGGAGACCAAATCATAGAAACATCTCTCGATAATATTAAGTCGGTAAACGTGAGGCAATTAGATTGACCCACGTGGCCTTCCATCGTTATGAGTAGGAACTGAATCCCGGTGTAGGTTGAGTTGGTCGAGTCCCTCGAGACTCACCTATATCGCGATTCGCTATCTTGCTTACGACATAGAGATGTCACCGGTGACCTGAGGGCATGATATGCTTGGTCGAGTCCCTCGAGGGTATATCATCAAATCAGACTCATCTTGTAACGAAGGTGTTGACTTAACCGAGCATCATGGTTGGTCGAGTCCCTCGAGGCCATGGTGATTCGGAGGCCGAACAGGACGGGAATCACAAGGAGTTGTGATCGGCAAGAGTTGTCTACCTTTTAGGCTTAGTGTGATTGGTCGAGTCCCTCGAGGTTACACTAAGACGCTGATTGGATCCTGATCCCCACTAGAAGTCTGCCGGAGACTTCCGTTTCACGTGCTGAGGGTGTCGCGTGACTCGTTAGTAAAATAGTGGGAGCATATTAAGATAGAAGTCCATATCTTGATAGTTTATTTCTTGCAAAATCTGCATGTTATTCATTTTTGCTACATCTTTATTTTCAGAAAATGTCGCTTTCAAATCCCTTACGTGGCATACTTGATGTCAACCGCCTCACTGGTCCAAATTATACGGATTGGCTCCGTAACTTGAGAATTGTTCTCACAGCGGAGAAAATCGTGTACGTCCTTGATACAGTGATGCCTTCGCCCGAAGAAGGGGCAAGCGAGGATGAGATCGCTCGCTACGTGAAGTACATTGATGACTCCACTCTTGCTCAATGCTATATGTTGGGCTCTATGACTCCAGAGTTACAGAGACAACATGAAAAGATGGATGCCAGATCCATTCTCCTACATGTCCGTAAATTGTTTGAGGAACAGGGAAGGACTCAACGATATGAGATATCCAAGAGCCTTTTCCGCGCTAGGATGACTGAGGGGACACCGGTTCAGAACCATGTCCTAAAGATGATTGAGTGGATAGAAAAACTCACAGGTCTAGGAATGGTCCTAGAGGATAACTTGTGTGTGGACATTGTGCTTCAGTCCCTACCAGATTCCTTTTCACAGTTTATAATGAACTTTAATATGAACAAGCTTGAGGTGACTCTCCCAGAGCTCCTCAATATGTTGAGGGAGGCAGAGAGTACTATTAAGAAAGAGAAGCCAGTTCTCTACACTGGTGAGACCAGAAAGAAAAGGAAAGCAGAAAGGTCCCTTAAGAAGGGAAAGGGCAAGGGCAAACAAGGTAAAGCAAAGGTTGCTAAGAAAGACCCAACAAAGGACAAAGGCCAGTACTTCCACTGTGGTAAAGATGGGCAATGGAAGAGAAACTGCAAAGAGTACCTTGTAGAAAGGGCGAAACAAAAGCTTGATGAAGCTTCAGGTACATTCATGATCGGTCTCCATTTGTCAGACTCTTATGATAACACATGGGTATTAGATACCGGTAGTGCTTATCATATATGTAATTCGTTGCAGGTTCTAGCAAGGCCTAGGAGACTAGAGAGAGGCGAGATGGACCTCAAGATGGGTAATGGAGCAAAAGTTGCTGTTTTAGCTGTTGGCGAGGTCACCCTACATCTGCCTAGTAGAGCTTTTATTGCATTAGATGCATGTTATTTTGTTCCTTCTATTATCAAAAACATTATCTCCATTTCATGTTTAACAGTTAGTGGATATAAATTTGTTTTTGAGAACAATGGTTGTTCGATATTATTAGATGATAAGATCATCACGAAAGGAACATTGCATAATGGTTTATTTATGTTAGACACCACTCCACATATCATGAATATAAATATGTCCAAAAGGAAACGAGATGAGTTGAACAGTGCATACCTGTGGCATTGTAGGCTAGGTCACATCCATGAAAGAAGGATTCAAAAGTTGCTAAATGATGGATATCTAGATCCATTCGACTATGTGTCATATGCAACTTGTGAGCCTTGCATTCGTGGAAAACTGACCAACTCTCCATTTAGTGGAACTGGAGAGAGAGCCACTGAGTTGTTGGAACTCATACATAGTGATGTATGTGGACCCATGTCAACTCATGCCATTGGAGGTTACTCCTACTTCATTACATTTACTGATGATTTCTCAAGATATGGATATGTGTACTTAATGAAGTACAAGTCCGAGGCCTTTGAGAAATTCAGAGAGTATAAGAATGAGGTGGAGAACCAGACTGGAAAGAGTATCAAAACTCTTCGATCAGATCGAGGAGGTGAGTACTTAAGTACAGAGTTTACTCACTTCCTCAAGGACCATGGGATATTATCCCAATGGACACCTCCTTATACACCTCAGCTCAATGGTGTCTCTGAAAGGAGAAATCGTACATTATTAGATATGGTACGGTCCATGATGAGTTTCGCTGACCTACCCATCTCATTCTGGGGATATGCCCTAGAAACCGCAGCTTACCTTCTGAACAGAGTTCCAACTAAGTCGGTGGTGTCTACACCATATGAGATATGGAAAGGGAAGAAGCCTGATCTTAAAGTAGTTAAGATTTGGGGCTGCTCTGCCCATGTTAAAAGACACAACCCCGATAAGTTAGAATCAAGGACAGGGCGATGTAAATTTGTGGGATACCCCAAGGAAACTTGTGGGTATTACTTCTATCATCTCGAGGACCAAAAGGTCTTTGTAGCTAAGAGAGCAGTGTTCCTTGAGAAGGAACACATTCTTGACGGAGACAGTGGGAGAATGATAGAATTGAGCGAGGTTGGAGAACCAAGCTCAAGCACCACTCTACAGCCCGAGTCTGTTCAGGTATCTAATACACAAGTTTCAACTTTACGCAGGTCTGATAGAGTATCCCATCCTCCTGAGAGATATGTGGGACATATTAGAGCAGAGGATGTAGAGGATATTGATCCTCAGACCTACGAGGAGGCTATTATGAGTATAGACTCCGGGAAGTGGAAAGAAGCCATGAATTCTGAGATGGATTCTATGTACTCCAATAAGGTTTGGAACCTAGTTGATGCACCCGAAGGTATTGTACCCATCGGTTGCAAGTGGATCTTTAAGAAAAAGATCGGAGTAGATGGAAAGGTAGAGACCTATAAAGCAAGGCTAGTGGCTAAGGGGTATCGTCAAAGGCAAGGTGTTGACTACGACGAAACTTTCTCACCCGTAGCAATGCTAAAATCCATCAGAATTCTATTGGCTATTGCAGCACACTATGATTATGAGATCTGGCAGATGGATGTGAAAACCGCATTCCTCAACGGGAACCTGGAGGAGGAGGTGTATATGATGCAACCTGAGGGATTCGTGTCCAAGAACTGCCCAGATAAGGTGTGTAGGTTGCTTAGATCCATTTATGGACTAAAGCAAGCTTCCCGAAGTTGGAACATAAGATTTGATGAGGCAATCAGATCTTATGACTTCGTTAAGAACGAAGATGAGCCTTGTGTATACAGAAAGGTAAGTGGGAGCGCTATTAGCTTTTTGGTGTTATATGTGGATGACATCCTCATCATTGGGAATGACATAGGAATGCTATCCACAATAAAGGCTTGGTTATCTAGACACTTCTCCATGAAGGACTTAGGAGAAGCATCTTATATCTTGGGGATTAGAATCTATAGAGATAGATCCAAAAGGATGCTTGGCTTGTCCCAGTCCAGGTACATAGAAACTATTGTCAAAAGGTTTGGCATGGAAAATTCCAAAAGAGGTCTCATACCGATGAGACATGGGATATCGCTTTCTACGAGTATGTCCCCAAAGACTCCAGAAGAAAGGGCGAACATGGATATGATACCTTATGCCTCAGCAATAGGGTCTATCATGTATGCCATGCTATGTACTAGGCCTGATATAGCGCATGCTCTGAGTGTCACGAGCAGGTATCAGGCGGATCCAGGCTTGGAGCACTGGAAAGCAGTAAAGTGTATCCTTAAGTACTTGAGAAGGACTAAGGATCTTTTACTAGTATATGGAGGTAATAGCCTTAAGGTTGAAGGCTACACTGAATCAAGTTTTCAGTCTGATGTCGATGATAGCAAGTCGAATTCAGGGTATGTGTACACCTTGAATGGAGGAGCAGTGTGCTGGAAGAGTTCCAAGCAAGATACCACTGCTGACTCGACCACAGAGGCGGAGTACATTGCTGCATCAGATGCAGCAAAGGAGGGAGTCTGGTTGAAGAAGTTCATCACAGATTTGGGAGTCGTGCCGGATAGTGAGGAGCCGATTTCCCTATATTGCGACAACAATGGGGCAATTGCTCAAGCGAAGGAACCTAGGTCTCATCAGAAATCTAAGCATGTTCTGAGGAGGTTCCACCTTATCAGAGAGATTGTGACCCGAGGAGATGTAGCAGTGGAAAGAGTTCCATCCGAAGATAACATTGCAGATCCACTAACAAAGCCATTGTCTCAGATTGTCTTTGAGCGTCACAGGGGTCTGATGGGGATCAGACACATAGGTGATTGGCTTTAGGTCAAGTGGGAGATTGCTAGTCATAAGTGCCCAGCAAGCCAATCACGTGAGTGATGGCACGTGTGACTTGATACAGAATCTTTTTGCTTATTATATTTTTGGCGTATATCACTTTATAACTATTGCATAAATGCATATGTATTGTGATGTCCTTGGATTTGTGCAATGGGAATCGGATCGTGATGAGATCACGATAATGAGATCGATTCACCTTTAAACACATATCCTAAATAATCCCGGTCATAGGTTACTCGAGAGGGACATCGTGATAACCGGATAGACTGGTGTGCTGTATACCCGTCCATATGATGGATGCAGCTGGTCTCATAGCTGCTCGTGTAGGGACACTAGGGATACAGTACAGGTGCTCATTGGAGAATGAGTTCACTGATTGATCCGCTTACGGAATGCTGGATGGTTGATGATGCCTTATTGTCAGACAACGATTCCGTAGTCCTAGTGGTGTATCTGGTTCTTAGACTTGAGACACCAAGGATGTCCTGTATGAGTGCTCCACTCTTTGATACCAGACTTATAGGTTTGGCTGTTCCCAGATCTAGTACAGCTGGTCATTGGGAGTGGTAGTCGACCTTACGAGGGCTATTGAGTGTCGATAGAGGATCATCCACTCTCGGTATCATGAGAGGAATATCCCATGTGTTCTTGCTCAGACAAATCCCTGGCCAGGGTCATTCGGGTTGAGAGAGAAAGAGTTCTCCGGGAGAATCCGATTAGAGCGAGACTCAAGTAGAAACCGTATGGGTCTGATAGCACCATGCTCGATATACGGTCTCTGGGATATTAGATGGATGAGGGACTATAGGTACATGGTAACTGAGGACAGACAGGTCCAATGGATTGGATTCCCCTGTATCGTCTGGGGACTACGGCGTAGTGGCCTAGTACTTCCGTAGTCGATGAGTCGAGTGAATTATTACAGAGATAATAATTCACTTAGTTAGAAGGAGTTCTGACAGGTATGACTCACGGCCAGCTCGATATTGGGCCTAGAGGGTCACACACATATGGTAGGCATTGCGATGAGTAGAGGTTCGGATATGAGATATCCGACGGAGCCCTTGTCTTATTGGATGCAGATCCAATACCCACTAGGGAAAGGACCCATTAGGGTTTTGACACGGGATCTCTATAAATAGGAGGGATTCACAGCCTCATAGGCTAGAGTCTTTGCTTGCCCTTCCTATTCTCCTCTCCCTCTCCACCTCAGAGTAGGCCTGGAGTTTTGAGGAGCGTCGTCGCAACCCTGCTGTGTGGATCACCGCTAGAGAGGAGGACGCTTGACCTCCTTCACCCTCTCCTGAGGATCTGCAAGGAAACAGGGATATACGATCTCCCTAGGTAACACAATCTCTATACGCAGTTTTGTGTTTTGCGGATTTTACGCACCAATCTTCGCACGACGACGAACATCTTTTTGGGAATCGGGGATTTTTGTTTTCTTGTTCTTCCGCTGCGCATATGATGTCGCCCCCCATGATTTCCCAACAAAGTTGGTGCCGATGTCGTTCTTGAATTCCCTATGTATGATGGGAGGCGATGACCCCTGCGTGGTTCCCGTCTCTCGGAGAGGAACCAAGGAGCCCCAACATATTTCGGCATTACAATTGAAGAAAGGGGTGCGAAAGGGCGAACTAACATTCGTGGCTGCTATAAAGCTAGAGCCACTCAACGAAGAGGCCATTCAAGAACCTGATGTGGTGGCGAACATCCTGAAGGAGTTCAAAGACGTTATGCCACCCGAGTTGCCAAAGACTCTTCCACCACGCAGAGGCGTGGATCACAGTATCGAGCTGGAGCTAGGAGTGAAGCCTCCAGCGAGACCACCCTACCGCATGCCCCCGCCAGAGTTGGCAGAACTCAGGAAGCAGTTAGGTGAACTGCTAAGCGATGGTCTCATCCGCAGCTCTAAAGCACCTTTCGGAGCTCCAGTTCTCTTCCAGAAGAAACAAGATGGGAGCCTCCGATTATGCGTCGACTACCGAGCCCTCAACAAAGTAACAGTGAAGAACAAGTATCCCATCCCGCTTATTGCAGACTTGTTCGATCAATTGGGCAAGGCGAAGTATTTCTCAAAACTCGACCTTCGGTCGGGATATTGGCAGGTGGGCATTGCTGAAGACGACGAAGCAAAGACTACTTGTGTGACCAGATATGGGGCGTTTGAGTTCTTGGTGATGCCTTTCGGCTTAACCAACGCTCCGGCCACATTCTGTACTCTCATAAACCAGTTATTCAAGGAGTATTTGGATAAGTTCGTGGTCGTCTACTTGGACGATATCGTCGTCTATAGCCAAACGCTCGAGGAGCACGTCAAGCACCTTCGGACGATTTTCAAGGTTCTCAGGGAGAACACTTTGTTCGTAAAAAGGGAGAAATGCTACTTTGCTCAAACTGAGATCCTATTCTTGGGGCATCGAATTGGTGATGGCTCCATTCGGATGGATAAGTCGAAGGTGCAAGCAGTTGCGGAATGGCGAACTCCAAAGAAGGTGCCCGAGTTGAGATCCTTCCTTGGTTTCGTCAACTACTATCGACGCTTCATTTCCGGATATTCGAAGCGAGCAACCCCACTGACGGAGTTGCTGAAGAAGGAGCAGCCTTGGAAGTGGTCGGACAAATGTGAGATAGCATTCCAAGACCTGAAGGCTGCTGTTCTAGAAGAACCAGTGCTCAAATTGCCAAACTATGGAGAGCCCTTTGAAGTCCACACAGATGCTTCGGACTTCGCTATTGGAGGAGTACTCATGCAGGAAGGTCATCCGGTGGCCTACGAGAGCCACAAACTCAACGAGACCGAGAGGCGGTATCCAGTGCATGAGAAGGAGATGACAGCAGTGATCCACTGTCTACGAGTTTGGCGACACTACCTTCTCGGGTCGCGATTTGTGCTGAGGACAGACAACATCGCCCTGAGTTATTTCCAAACTCAGAAGAAGCTCTCCCCAAAGCAAGCACGGTGGCAGGACTTCCTAGCTGAATTTGATATGGCAATGGAATACAAGCCCGGGAAGGCGAATGTCGTGGCCGATGCGCTGAGTCGGAAAGTGGAATGCGTGAATGCTGCACAACTGGAGGGCAGAGGCCAAGCAAGTCAGTTGCACTCCAACTTCCTTTCCCGAATCAGAGATGGACTGTATAGTGATCCCCATGCAGTTATCCTGATGTAGCTCATCAAAGAAAGCAAGGCACGACGATTTTGGGTCCAGGAGGGACTTGTTTACATAAAAGGGAATAGGGTTTATGTTCCCCGAGTGGACAATTTAAGGCATGAAATCTTAAAAGAGTGTCACGATTCCCTTTGGGCTGGACACCACGGCATTCACAGAACGTTGGCTCTCGTGGAGAGGGCCTTCTACTGGCCAAAGATGGGGATTGATGTGGAGGAGTATGTTCGAACATGCCTTACTTGCCAATAAGACAAGGTGGAGCAGCGGAAGCCGGTGGGACTTTTGGAGCCGTTGCCCGTACCAGAAAGGCCATGGGAGAGCATTTCCTTAGATTTCATATCAAGCTTGCCACCAGTAGGGGGACTTGGATCGATACTCATGGTGGTCGATCGGTTTTCAAAGTATGCAACTTTCATTGCTGCTCCCCTACACTGTTCAGCTGAAGAGGCAGCCAGACTGATGATGAAGGGCGTAGTGAAGTATTGGGGAGTCCCACACAATATCATTAGTGATCGAGACGCTCGGTTCCTGGGACGATTCTGGACCGAGCTATTCAAATTGTTGGGGTCAAAGTTATACTTCTCTACAAGCCTCCACCCCCAGACGGATGGCCAGACTGAAAGAATAAATTCACTCTTGGAGCAGTATCTCCGGCACTATGTGAGTGCCAATCAACGAGATTGGGTGAAGCTGTTGGACATCGCCCAATTCTCCTACAACTTGCAACGGAGCTCTGCATCCAACAAGAGCCCCTTTGAAATTATCACAGGACAACAACCGTCGACTCCGCACACAATGGGAATTGGGTATACTGGGAGTAGTCCATCAGCCTATCATTTCGCAAAGGAGTGGCCTCGAAATGCCGATATTGCGCGAGTTTACTTGGAGAAGGTGGCAAAACGGATGAAGAAGTGGGCAGACTTGGGAAGGCGACCACAAGAGTTCAAAGTTGGCGATTTGGTGTTGGTAAAGCTCTAACTAGCATCACTCCAATTCTTCAGGAACAGAGTTCACAAAGGATTGGTGCGTAAGTATGAAGGGCCCTTCCCAATTATCAGCAGGGTAGGCAATGTGTCTTACAAGTTGCAGCTGCCGGCGTGGTTCAAAATTCACAACGTTCTTCACGCCAGCAACCTGAAGGCCTACCATTCGGATCCGCAAGATACTTCTCGAAGTGTTCCAACTCAGCTTCCTCCCATCACAGCCTCCTACGAGAAGCGAGTGGAAACCATTCTGGCGGATCGTAAGATAAAGCTACCCAGCGGAGCGGAGCAGACAGAGTACTTGGTGAAGTGGCGAAAGCTTCCCCGAACTGAAGCCAGTTGGGAGCCTGAAGACGCCCTGCGACATGAAGAAAAAGTCATCAACAACTATCAACAAGCGTCGACGAGGGCGTCAACAGTTTAAGTGGGGGAGAATGTCACGAACGGTCGTCGCGCGCCCGCAACATCTCCGTTCAACGAACCGTTCGTCGCTCACACCCGCATGTACAGCTGCTTGACAGCATGTTTTCTCATGGTTTTGGGTCATTTTGCTTGTAAATATGTAAGTTCGAACAAGCTGCAGCATTGCAAAGCGACCGCTCACCGAACCGAGCAAAACAGCCCCAAAACAGCCCAAAACAGCTCCGTTTTCGCGTGCCGCGGGAGGTGAGCGGAGTGCTGCCTCCGCTCACCAAAATGTCAGCCAGCTCAGACCCCAGGAACCCCTCGGGTGGCACATGGCTGGATGGGGCTTCGGTTATATACCGGGCGTTGAACACTCTTTCGCAAGTTCGCACGTGACCTTTACGGGAACTTGGTTTTGCACCCGGGACCAGGTGAGCGGCTGTTTGTGGGCTTGCAGCTGTTCGTTCATCCTTGAAAGCCTTGTTTTTCTCCCTCTCCCTCTTTTCTCTTATGCACACAAGGTGTTCGATGATTTGCTTGTAAAGTTTCCCTTTTCGCGAGACTTCGGGACTTGTCCATTGCTCGTTCTTTCGAACTAACTTCTTTCTCTTTTACAGGTCCTTCGGGACCTGCGAGAGGTTACAAAGTGGGCTGATCCTTGCGGAGCAAGATCGCAAGGGCGAAGCGCGACTTAGGCAACGCAAGCTAAGTTCGCGTCTTTGCCACAAGGGTGACTCGCGACTTAGGCAACGCAAGCTAAGTTCGCGTCTTTGGCCGCAAGGGTGCCGCACGCCTTAGGCAATTCCAGCTAAGGTCGTGACAGCCTGGCAGAGCTCGAAGACTGAGCCTCTGGGCAGTGCTACCTCTGTCAGGGGCGGTTGCACCTCTCTGCTAGAGCTCGAAGACCGAGCTCAGGCGGTTGCACCGCCTGACTGGTGAGGTTGCACCGCCTGGCAGAGCTCGAAACTTGAGCTCTGGCGGTGCTACCTCTTGACAGAAGAGGTTACACCGCCCAGTCTCGCTCGGAGACTGAGCCCTGGGCGGTTGCACCTCTTGGCTGGGGCGGTTGCACCGCCCAGTCTCGCTGGGAGACATAGCTTGGGCGGTGCTACCTCCCTGCCTGGGCGGTTGCACCTCCCACAGCAACCTGGGTCCGAATGGGTTGAACCATTCGACCCAATTTGAGTTCTTCAAGGGCTCAATTGCCCCAGGATTAAGCTAATGGGATCACCTCCCATTTCTAACTTAATCAAAGTGCTAACTACGATTATTTCCTAAGACATATTCTGTAGCTTGCTTCGGTGCGTCACTCGCTTCTTCCGGCGAGTTTCCGGCGAACTTCCGTCGATCATCCGATGAACCCTCGGTGATGCTCCTGCGGACTTCCGGCAAACTCCTGGACTGCGACGATCCACTTGGCAAGTTCCGACGAGCTCCTTTGGCAAGCTTCTGGACTTCTCGGATTTGTTCTCGCAGAACCTCCGACGACTGTCCGAACTTCCGTCGAGCTCTCGAACTCCCAACGTGATCATTGTCATGACTCCGACGCAACTCCTGCTTCATGTCTTACTTTCATCGTAGTTAATCCTACACACTTATCTCAACACATATATTAGACAACAAATGACAATTGACTTCATCATCAAAATCCGAGATTCAACACTTTACTGCATCTCTCCTAGTCAAAAGTTGAAGTGATTTACGAATCGGCTTTTTTACCAAAATCACTTCTATCGAACGAAAGCAGTTTTCGATTTTAATCGCAGAAGGTTTTCCGCTGCACTAATTCATCCCCCCCCCCCCCTCTTAGTGCTCTTGATCCTAACAATTGGTATCAGAGTGGGGTTAACTCTCTAACGGATTAAAACCCAAGAGAGATGGCATACGCCGGAAACCAAGAGGGTCATTCTATTACACGTCCACCCATGTTCAATGGGACGGACTACACCTTTTGGAAGACCCGAATAAGGATCTTTCTTATTTCTATGGATTTTGAACTTTGGAATCTTGTTGAAAACGGATTTTCGAAGTCTTCTCTTCCAATGATTGATTGGAATGAATTGGAGAAGAAGGCTTTCGCTCTTAATGCAAAGGCTATGAATGCCTTATTTTGTGCACTTGATAAAAACGAGTTTAACCATGTTTCGACTTGTGAAACCGCATTTGATATTTGGCACACACTCGAAGTAACTCACGAAGGCACAAGTAGAGTGAAAGAGTCAAAAATCAATCTTCTGTTACATTCTTTCAAACTTTTCCGGATGAAACCGAGTGAAACCATTGGTGACATGTTTACCCGTTTCACGGATGTCATCAACGGTCTAAAAGGACTCGAAAAAAGTTTTTCAGATTTTGAGCTCGTAAATAAGATTCTAAGATCCCTTCCTAAGAGTTGGGATCCTAAAGTCACTGCTATTCAAGAGGCGAAAGATCTAAGCAACTTCCCTCTTGAAGAACTAATCGGGTCATTAATGACCTATGAGATGACTTGCAAAGCTCATGAAGAGCAAGAAGACATCCTTCCAAAGAACAGGAAGGATATGGCACTTAAAACTTCAGAAGGCCACTTGAGAGAAAACTCAAGTGATGAGGACTGTGATGATGACTTGGCACTTCTAACAAGAAAATTTTAAAAATTAATTAAAAGAAACAAGTTTAAGAATGATGCAAAAAATAAACTTGAACCCAAGAAGGACCAAGTTATTCGCTATGAATGCAAAAAGCCGGGACACTACAAGAGTGATTGTCCCCAAGCCAAAAAGAGAACATCAAAGAAGAAGGCGCTCAAAGCAACGTGGGATGACTTAAGCGCGTCCGAAGAAGAGGAGTCCAACACCGAGTAAGTTGCTCACTACGCCTTAATGGCCATCGGAGAGGAGGTAACAAATTTAATAGATGCAGATTTATCATTTGATGAATTATTAAATGCCTTCCATGACTTATTTGATGAATGCAAGATTATTAGTAGAAAATATAAATTGCTAAAAAAAGAGCATGATAGTCTTACTTGTAATTTTGATAAGTTAAAAACTGAATATCATGACGGTTTAAGTTCATGCATAAAATGCCATGATCTAGAAACTCTCCAAAAGGAAAACTTGCTACTTAAGGACACCTTGAAGAAATTCGAGGTTGGTAGCAAGTCATTGAACATGATCCTTGCAAACAAGGGTCACATTCCCAAAAGAAGTGGAATTGGATTTGTGAGAAGTCCTCACCAAAATCCAACCACCTTCATAAATGGCCCCATCTTACATGTTCGACACCAAAGCAAATGCAACTTTTGTTGCAAATTTGGACACAAAACGCATTATTGTCCATTCAAGAAAATTAGTCCGAATAAATTAATTTGGGTTCTCAAAGGAACCATGACAAATTCTATGCAACATGATAAACAATGTAGATCTATTTTTGAGACACCCAAAAGCAAATGGGTACCTAAAAATCATCCTTTCCTATAAAAACATAAAAAAAAAAAAATTATAAGTTGGAGCAAGAAATAATATTCTGCTCCTTGGATTCTCGACATTCATGACCCAAGATCCAAAAAGAACTCGCAATGCTCTCTAGCCTAAATAAGAGATGAAGATTAAAATCACAAATGCGATTTAGATACAATCCTATTTGATTTTTCAGAATTAGAAACGCATGATTCTCAATTCACATATCCTCTAGATTTTCGAACCCATCAATTTCATCCGTTCATAACTTTCGAATCCAACTCTATATCATGAACTGACTAAGTCTGTCATGAACTTGCAAAGCTTACCAACTTGAACAAATGGTCACAAACATGTGTACGACATTGAGAGTATGCACGTTAAAAGATCTATCTTGATCGTGCAAAAGTTCTTGACCTAAAATGAAAACTCTTACGTAATTACGTAAGTAAAGTTGATTGCTCTGAATGAAAATTCTTCTCAAGACAAAAACTCTCAAATCAGATTACACTGCGATCAGAACAAGTGCTCACCACCTGCAGGCGGTGGCACCGCCCCAGCTGGAGGTAGCACCTCCAGCTGTCACGTGTTGCAAGCGGTTGCACCACCCCAGCCAGAGGTGCAACCGCCCGCAACTCTGCCCTTTTTAACCCAAGCTAGGGCCGGTGGTGAAACTGACCCCAACTCACTCCCTTCCCCTCTTTACTCTTCCAAGGCTCCTCCATCCCCATTTCTCCCCTCATAGCATCCCGAATACCCCTCATTTCGGAGCAAAACATCAACAATCCTTCCCTCTCTTGAAGATCCCACTAAGGTATTCTCTAAGAAGCCCTTAAATTCTGGTTTTCATTTATTCTTGCTCATTACTATTCTTCTAAACAGCAGTAGTTATGGGATCTAGAAGATCCTCAAGGGACAAAGGAAAGAGGAGATTAGTAGAAGATTTTGATCTCACCCTTTTCGATTCAAAATACCATGCTGAAAAGTTTTTCTCTTTCGAACTTAGGAGTATCAATAAGGGAAAATATGTAGATTTAAATGAACTAAGAGACTTAGAAACAATCCAATGGTTTACAAACTTAGATCTACTCCCTATTTTGGAAATTAATGAACCCATCTATCCAAGACTTGTTAGATTGTTTTACAATAACATACAAATAGATGAAGAAGAAAGAATGTCTACCTATCTTTTAGGACAACACATCTCAATTACGGATAAATTCATTTGCGACATGATAGGTATTCCCATGAAAAGTAGAGGACTTTACTTTAGAGGATCATGGGATGATGAAACTGTTGGAACAACATATGTTGAAGCCTTAGGAACAATTTTTGCCAATCCCAACTTAGCATTTGTTCCTAAAAGTTGTGAATATCTACAGCCTCTAAACACTAAGGTACTTCATCATATCCTCACTAGCATCATTCTCCCTAAACAATACCATCATGATGAAGTAAGCCAATTAGAATTAGGAACTATTTATTTGATCATGAAAGGACATGACATCTGTCTTGGTTATCTTATCCAACAAAACATGTTAGAACTATCTAAGAAAGACATGATGCTCCCATATGGTGGTATAATCACTAGAATAATGAAAGCCTACGATATTCTAATACCACCGGAAGAAGAAGTAATAAAAGTAGATACATTTAGCATAATAAATAAAAATCTACTTCACCGATTAAGATGTTTTTATAGAAACGGTAATTGGGTTAGAATGCCAAGAAGAACTGATCCCCCTCAACCTGAACTAGAACCGGAAACACCAGTCTTTAGGGGTACCCAATCTCCTCCGATCTGTCCCTTTGAGGAAACACATCCATTCGAGCAAACTCATACATCATCTGTCGAAGATATTGGGATTCGGATGGACCGATTCGAACAAAGACAAGAACGACTTGAACATCGACAAGATCAAATCCTATCTGAGCTGCAGCAAATTCATCGACAATTTGACTCTTTGTTTAGGCACTTTAATTTTCCACTTCATGAATGAGCTTGTATGAACACAATCATCTGTTGTTATTGTAAACTCCTTATGTTACTCACCATGATGGGCGTTGCTTTGATCCTTGATATGGTTACCTATTATATTTGAGCATATGCAGAATTGTAAACATCTCTCGTTGTTCATCTCGGATTTTACACGGAAACTAAATATTTTGAAAACCTTGTGCCTTGATTTCCATGATAAATATAATTTGAGAAAGTGATATACCAATGCAGTTGATAAGTCATGACATTGCCATAATATTGATACTAAACATCACTTTATACGAGATCATGTTACTAATCATGACGTAATCATAGAGTTCATTGATACTAAACATCAACTAGTTGACATTTTTACAAAACCGCTAAGTGAAGAACAATTTGATTTCATAAGAAGAGAATTAGGAATGTTGATGTGTCCGAATAAATAAACTAGTTAAAATTATTTTTTCGGACTTTATTAAATGCTCAAATCACTTGATTGCCATTACATGCCTAAATAACATGTTGGAAATTATGTGTTGAATACAAAAATATTTTGTCTTCTTGATTGTATTTGAAAATATGTAGCATAGTCTTGTACGAATGCATGAAAGAGTTCATTTCTCGGATTCGCTTAACAATTGGAATGCTAAAAATTGAATTTTCTCATACACTCTTATGAAAAATATTTTTTCTGAAATGGATGATAGTAGTTTTACTTGAAATGTTTTGATTCCTACTTATGAATTCCATCTTGAAATATGGATGATAGTATTTTTACTTGCAAAAAGCTGTTTCAAACACATATCTTGACTCAAAGTAAACTCACAAATAGCTGGAATCACAAATGGCTTTCCTCCTTCATGCAAAAAGGATTATAACAAAAAAAGACGAAGAAGCATTCAAAGTAATCTACGTATCATGCCTTCCTTTATATGCTTGATAATTTGCTTATATTGTTCTCCTGGTATCACAACTACCATGCTTTTTGTTGATGACAAAGGGGGAGAAATATATGAATTGATGCTATAAACACTGATGCTATGATTATACCATGCTTGCATCACCAAGAGATATATGAACAGATGCCATGCATTAATTTGTATTGTCTTGAGTTGATATCTTACCATGTGAAGAAATGCAATACTTGCTAAAATATTTGAAATGTGTACATCATGTAATGATATCAAAATCTTACTTCACAGCTTTACATGTTGATATGATGAATTGCTACTATTACCATCATTCAAACTTGTTATATTTGAAAATGAATGTCAAGCCTTGACATCATCTTCAAAGAAATACATCATGATGGGAATCATGATGGTGTTGAATCTCGTATTTTGATGATGAAACTACTTGATATATATTTATGATTTAATCTGCGTTTTGAGTGACGCAGGATGCTTTGATCAGAATGAGACAATTAAAGCAGAAAAATCATGTTGTGCCGGAGGAACATGTCAGAAGATTGGACGTCGGGCCGGTAGATCGGTCGACGTATCGACAGAAGGCTTCGGGCAGTGGACTCGGGCATCGGGCCAAGAAGAGCGGTTATTGTGCCAAGGATATCGGAGTTGCGGAGTCAACTAGCCGATTGGGCAATAGGCCGCAGGAGAGGACGATGCGCCGAAGAATCAGACGAAGCGTCGAGGGACCAATGACATGCCGGACAACTTGGTTAATTGCTTAGGATTAATTGTCTCGATCGAAGTTTTGTTTTAATTGTGCAGGATTAACTATGATAACGATGAAGACATAAAGCGAAACAAAGTGTCGGAGTCAAGCGCGAAGGATTTGTTGCGAGTTCGAGAGTTCGACGGAAGTCCGAAGGTTCATCGGGAATGCTACCGGAACTAGCCGAGAATGAGTTGGGAGCTTGCCGAACGGTTTTTCGGAAGCTCGCCGGAAGGTTCGTTGGGAGTTCGCGGAGCTCGCCGAGAAAGATCGGAGCTTGCCGAAGAAGCTTGTTGGAACTCGCTAAGAACAAATCGTGAAGTCTAGGAGCTTGCCGGGAGTCCGCAGAATGGTTTCCGAGAGTTCATCGGAAGACCGCCGAAAGTTTGCCGGAAGATCGCCAGAAGAAGTCTTGACTTGCGGACTTTGTAATAGCTTAGAAAATGTCTTTAAAATCATAGTTAGCACATTAATTAGGGTTAGGATTAGGTGTTAATCCTATAACCCAAGTAGGGGCCAATTAGGCCCAAGTTCGGACTAGTTTGGGCCAACTTTGGAGCCAAACCAAGTGAGCTAAAATAGTGAAAGAGGTGGCACCGCCCCAGCCAGGAGGTGGCACCGCCTGGGCTAAGCCTCCTAGTGAGACTGGGCGGTGCAACCTCCCCAGCCAGGAGGTGGCACCGCCTGAGCTCAGTCTTCGAGCAAGACTGGGCGGTGCAACCTCCCTGACAGAGAGGTGGCACCGCCTGAGCTCGGTCTTCGAGCTCTGGCAGAGAGGTGCAACCGCCTCAGTCAAGAGGTGGCACCGCCTGGGCTTAGTCTTCGAGCTCTGCCAGGCGGTGCAACCTCTCCAGTCAGGAGGTACAACCGCCTGATCCCGGAATTCCGGGATTTGATCGTTTTGAGCTCCAAATTTGAACTGGGTTGGGGCCTATAAATACCCCACCCATTCAGCACTAAAAGCACAGAACACACACTCGAAATCTCGCTATCTTTCTATCTTTCTTAGAGCTCAAAACTGCTAGTTCTCCTCTTTCTATTCTTCAAGTTTGAGTTGTAAAGAGAGGAGAGAAAACTTCTGTAAGGGTTGTCTCCTAAGCCCGCAAAAGGAGTGAATCTATAAGAGGGTAGTTGGCCTTCGCCTATTGAAGGAAGGCTTCTAGTTGACGTCGGTGACCTCGTCGGTGGAGGAAGCCAAAAGTGGAGTAGGTCAAGACTGACCGAACCACTCTAAATCTCTGGTTTGCTTTCATTTTGAGCACTTTATCATTACTGCAAACCTCCTACATAGCTATTGCTCTCTGCGCTTTTACGAACAAGTTTCTAAGTTCTGTTCTTTTCAAATCTGCATTCATACGTAAATCGGTGTTTTCGTACGATCTCTACATTGCAGTTTACACTTACGTTTTGATTCTATTTATAACTGTAAACTGTCTTCTGCGCTTTTACGAACGAGTTTCTTTGTAGTTTACGTTTACGTCTTGATTCTGTTTATAACTGCAAACTGATTTCTGTGAACAAGTTTCTTTGCAGTTTACGTTTACGTCTTGATTCTGTTTAGACGTAAAACTGTGTTTTAGACGTAAACTACTTTTAAACGTAAAACTATGTTTAGATGTAAAACTGCGTTTAGACGCAAACTGCGTTTAGACGTAAAACTACGTTTAGACGTAAAACTGTGTTTAGACGCAAACTGCGTTTAGACGTAAAACTACGTTTAGACGTAAAACTATGTTTAGACATAAAACTGCGTTTAGACGCAAACTGCACTACGCTCAGACGCAATCTGATCTTAGACGTAAACTGCGCTTAGACGCAAACTGCCCTTAAACGCAATCTGCGCTTAGACGCAAACTGCGCTTAGACGCAATCTGAGTTTAGACATAAACTGCGCTTAGACGCAAACTGCGCTTAAACGCAATCTGAGCTTAGACGCAAACTGCGCTTAGATGCAAACTACGCTTAGACGCAATCTGCATTTAGACGCAAACTGCAAACTGCATAAATTACGCTTAAACGCAAACTGTGTTTAGACATAAACTGCACTTAATCATAAGTAATCTTAGAATTGGCTTTTGCATCAAAATAGTTTTTATCGAACGAACGCAGCTTTCGTTTTTAATCGCTGAAAGATCTCCGCTGCACTAATTCACCCCCCCCTCTTAGTGCTCTCGATCCTAACAATTGGTATCAGAGTGGGGTATTTCTCATTTCGGATTTACACCCGAGAGAAATGGCTCTTCAAGAGGGCTTTTCGGTCTTTCGTCCACCGTTCTTTAACGGATTGGACTACACTTATTGGAAAACTCGAATGAGAGTTTTCTTGATTTCTCTAAATCTGGATTTATGGAATATCGTTGAAAACGGTTTTCAACTTCCCTCTAAACCGATGAACGAATGGTCGGATTTAGAGAAGAAGTATTTTTCTTTAAACGCAAAGGCTATGAATGCATTATTTTGCGCTTTGGACAAAAATGAGTTTAATCGGGTTTCTTTGTGTGAAACGGCTTTCGATATTTGGCGCGCTCTTGAAATCACGCACGAGGGAACTAGTAGAGTCAAAGACTCGAAAGTTAATGTTTTACTGCATGATTTTGAGCTTTTCATATGAAACCAAGCGAAACCGTTGTTGACATGTACACCCGTTTTACGGATGTCGTCAATGGTTTAAAATCACTTGGTAAAAGCTTTTCGGATTTTGAACTCGTTAACAAAGTTTTGCGCTCACTTTCTAAAACTTGGGATTCAAAAGTAACTGCTATTCAAGAAGCTAAAAACCTAAACAACTTACCACTTGAAGAACTAATTGGTTCATTGATGACATATGAAATGGCGCACAATGCACATGATGAACATGTTGAACACAATCACCTTCCAAAGAACAGGAAGGATTTGGAACTCTGGACAAATGAATGCTACTTGAGCGATGACTCAAGTGATGAGGACAATGATGAACAAAACAACCTTCCAAAGAACAGGAAGGATTTGGGACATAGAACATTTGAAGACCACTCGAGCATAAGCTCAAGTGATGGTGAACTTAAACTACAAATGAAACGAAAATTAAAAAGCAAAAAGAATCGAATTACTTGCTTTAAACACAAGAAGAAGAACAAAAATTGGGATGAATCGAGCTCCTCCGAAGAAGAAAAGGTCAACAAAAGCAAGGCGGCAAACTACGCCTTAACAGCCTACAATGATGAGGTAATCGAAATCCCCCTAATTTATTTTGAAATTACTTGATGCTTTCATGATGTATTAGTTTAGAATTAATTTTCTTAAAAAATATATGTTAAAAAAAAAAAAATATGATCATGCTTGTAATTTTGAAAATGAAAATATTAAAGTTTTGATACTATGATTTGACGATTTTATGCATGAGATTTTAAAGTTATACATGATGATTTTTGTGATTGATGGTTTTATGATCCTAAACATTGATGCATGTTTTCATTTGACATAAATGAAAAGGCATGCTAACATGAAATCGATCACTTAAGATGAAACACTTAAAAAAAAGGGGAGAAATATATGAATTGATGCTATAAACACTATGCTATGATTATCCCATGCTTGCATCACCAAGAAATATATGATTGCTATCATTGCTATATGCCCTGTATCAAGATATCAAACAAAAATTTGCATCATACGAGCTGATATCTTACCATGTGATGCAATGCTACACTTGCTAAAATATTCGAAATGTGTACATCATGCCCTGTATCAAGATATCAAACAAAATCTTGCTTCACAGTTTTACGCATTGATATCTTACCATATGATGAAATGCTACAATTGATGAACACTTGAAATGTAATCCTCTATCTTATTGATTTTTCAATAAATCTATGCTTGTCATACATGAATTTATTGAATGTAATTTTGAGGATGATTTTAGATTTGACAAATGCTTGATTCGTATTTACGACATAAGATACACTTTAAATATGAATCATGCATCAATCATGTTAAATGCTTCAATCATTTTCTATCTCTAGAGTTCTCGATTTTGATGAAATACAAGTGATAAATTCATTTATGATATCTTGTAAATCACTTGAATTATGAATGAGTTTTTTATGATGTGTTAAAAGAATCACTTGAAAAGAAAATGCTTTTCCCATCTTATCGAGATTAATGATTTCATGATATCGTGTGAATCTCGAAATTGATTTTGATGAAATAGTAATAACGTTATTCATGTTATGAATCTTAAAAATGATAATATGCTTCGTGTGATAATATGAATACATGAAACACTTATGATATTCCGTGTATTCATAAAATATTTATCTCATCATCCAATAACTCTTCTTGATATTGCTTATGAGATGAAATGAAGTAATACATGAAATACAAATGAGGAGTCAATGATCATGCATAATAGGATGTAATGAATTCTGACATTTAGATACCATCGTTTGAATATCCATGATTATGTTGCCAAAATGATATATCATGAATGCTTGAATATCATGTTTGATATGCTCATGATGATGATTGATTTTTCGGTATCATGCATAAAAAAAAATTAAATGTAATGTTAATGAATTTGTGCATTGAAACTATAATGATGCACATATAAGAATGATTACTTACCTTTGTCATAATTTAGAAATTGATGTAAAGGGTTTTTCCCTTCTTTTTGACAATGACAAAGGGGGAGATAGATTGCTAGCACAATTCAAGAAAAAGGCAAAAATTACAAAAGAGAAGAAATTGCTATCTTGAACATCACCGATAATTGCTAGCTTGAAATGTCAAGAAAATGCAAAAACTTGTTTATTTTCTTGCACATCTAAAGAGAAGATGCAAATGTAACACTTGCCAAATTGTTTGCTTGCCTCATGTAAAACATTATCTCTTGCTAGTTTGGCATTTTGCTAGCTTGCACTTTGCAACGAAAGCAAAAATGACACTTCTCAAAAGAGAAGAAAGAGCTTGTTATCTTGAACATCACAAGCTTGCCAAAAAAAAATTGCAAAAGTGCTATCTTGCCTATCTCAAGAAGCAAAACTTGCATATCGTAAAAATTTGCTAGCTTGCAACTTGCATATTTCAAGAAGCAAGAGTTGCCTTCTTGAACATCTCTAAATTGCTAGCTTGCAAGTTCTAAAATGTTGCAACATTGCTAGCTTGCATGTTATAAAAGTGCTATCTTGTATGCTGTAAAACTTGCATATCTAAAACTTGATAGCTTGAATGTTCTAAGCATGATGTAACATTTGCTAAATTTTTCGGCTTCAAAACTGCATGATGATAAAACTTGATATTATGTTTTTCATGCAATAAGTTGAACCAATATCACAAACACTTGATTGTGGTACTTCTCCTTTTTGTTGATGACAAAGGGGGAGAAGTATTTGATGACATGACATGCATAAGTTTATGCATAAGATCATGATAACGTGTTGCAAGTATTCATGATGAATATTGCAATGACTTGAATTCAGTTTGAATTCAAGGTTCTATCAATATGGCATATTGATAGGGGGAGTTTGTTTAAACTCTGGGAGTTAAGGTTAACTCCGTTTATGATGACATGTTGCTTAGATTTTTGAATCTAAGAGTTTCTATCAATATGGCATATTGATAGGGGGAGTTTGTTTAAACTCCGGGAGTTAGGTTTAACTCCGTCATCAAGTGGTTGTCATCATCAAAAAGGGGGAGATTGTTGAATCTCGTATTTTGATGATGAAACTACTTGATATATGTTTATGATTTAATCTGCGTTTTGAGTGACGCAGGATGCTTTGATCAGGATGAGACAATTAAAGCAGAAAAATCATGTTGTGCCGGAGGAACATGTCAGAAGATTGGACGTCGGGCCGGTAGATCGGTCGACGTATCGACAGAAGGCTTCGGGCAGTGGACTCGGGCATCGGGCCAAGAAGAGCGGTTATTGTGCCAAGGATATCGGAGTTGCGGAGTCAACTGGCCGATTGGGCAATAGGCCGTAGGAGAGGACGATGCGCCGAAGAATCAGATGAAGCGTCGAGGGACCAATGACATGCCGGACAACTTGGTTAATTGCTTAGGATTAATTGTCTCGATCGAAGTTTTGTTTTAATTGTGCAGGATTAACTATGATAACGATGAAGACATAAAGCGAAACAAAGTGTCAGAGTCAAGCGCGAAGGATTTGTTGCGAGTTCGAGAGTTCGACGGAAGTCCGAAGGTTCATCGGGAATGCTACCGGAACTAGCCGAGAATGAGTTGGGAGCTTGCCGAAGGGTTTTTCGGAAGCTCGCCGGAAGGTTTGTTGGGAGTTCGTGGAGCTCGCCGAGAAAGATCGGAGCTTGCCGAAGAAGCTTGTTGGAACTCACTAAGAACAAATCGTGAAGTCTAGGAGCTTGCCGGGAGTCCACAGAATGGTTTCCGAGAGTTCATCGGAAGACTGCCGGAAGTTTGCCGGAAGCTCGCTAGAAGAAGTCTTGACTTGCGGACTTTGTAATAGCTTAGAAAATGTCTTTAAAATCATAGTTAGCACATTAATTAGGGTTAGGATTAGGTGTTAATCCTATAACCCAAGTAGGGGCCAATTAGGCCCAAGTTCGGACTGGTTTGGGCCAAGTTTGGAGCCAAACCAAGTGAGCTGAAATAGTGAAAGAGGTGGCACTGCCTGGGCTAAGCCTCCCAGCGAGACTGGGCGGTGCAACCTCCCCAGCCAGGAGGTGGCACCGCCTGAGCTTAGTCTTCGAGCAAGACTGGGCGGTGCAACCTCCCTGATAGAGAGGTGGCACCGCCTGAGCTCGGTCTTCGAGCTCTGGCAAAGAGGTGCAACCGCCTCAGTCAAGAGGTGGCACCGCCTGGGCTCAGTCTTCGAGCTCTGCCAGGCGGTGCAACCTCTCCAGTCAGGAGGTACAACCGCCTGATCCTGGAATTCCGGGATTTGATCGTTTTGAGCTCCAAATTTGAACTGGGTTGGGGCCTATAAATACCCCACCCATTCAGCACTAAAAGCACAGAACACACACTCGAAATCTTGCTATCTTTCTGTGTTTCTTAGAGCTCAAAACTGCTAGTTCTCCTCTTTCTATTCTTCAAGTTTGAGTTGTAAAGAGAGGAGAGAAAACTTCTGTAAGGGTTGTCTCCTAAGCCCGTCAAAAGGAGTGAATCTGTAAGAGGGTAGTTGGCCTTCGCCTATTGAAGGAAGGCTTCTAGTTAACGTCGGTGACCTCGTCGGTGGAGGAAGCCAAAAGTGGAGTAGGTCAAGACTGACCGAACCACTCTAAATCTCTAGTTTGCTTTCATTTTGAGCACTTTATCATTACTGCAAACCTCCTACATAGCTACTGCTCTCTGCGCTTTTACAAACAAGTTTCTAAGTTCTGTTCTTTTCAAATCTGCATTCAGACGTAAATCGGTGTTTTCGTACGATCTCTACATTGCGGTTTACACTTACGTTTTGATTCTATTTATAACTGTAAACTGTCTTCTGCGCTTTTATGAACGAGTTTCTTTGCAGTTTACGTTTACGTCTTGATTCTGTTTATAACTGCAAACTGATTTCTGCGAACAAGTTTCTTTGCAGTTTACGTTTACATCTTGATTCTGTTTAGACGTAAAACTGTGTTTTAGACGTAAACTACTTTTAAACGTAAAACTACGTTTAGACGTAAAACTGCATTTAGACGCAAACTGCGTTTAGACGTAAAACTACGTTTAGACGTAAAATTGCGTTTAGACGCAAACTGCGTTTAGACGTAAAACTATGTTTAGACGTAAAACTGTGTTTAGACATAAAACTGCATTTAGACGCAAACTGCACTGTGCTCAGACGCAATCTGATCTTAGACGTAAACTGCGCTTAGACGCAAACTGCCCTTAAACGCAATCTGCGCTTAGACGTAAACTGCGCTTAGACGCAATCTGAGTTTAGACATAAACTGCGCTTAGACACAAACTGCGCTTAAACGCAATCTGAGCTTAGACGCAAACTGCACTTAGATGCAAACTGCGCTTAGACGCAATCTGCATTTAGACGAAAACTGCAAACTGCATAAATTACGCTTAGACGCAAACTGTGTTTAGACATAAACTGCACTTAATCATAAGTAATCTTAGAATTGGCTTTTGCATCAAAATAGTTTTTATCGAACGAACGCAGCTTTCGTTTTTAATCGCTGAAAGATTTCCGCTGCACTAATTCACCCCCCCTCTTAGTGCTCTGGATCCTAACAGATGGGAGTATTGATAAGTTTAAATGATTTTAACTTATCAATATGTCTATTGAATTCTTAGGTCTTGAATTCAAGAATGACTTATCTCAAGTATGGCATATAGACAGGGGGAGTTAAGGTTAACTCCGTTATCAATTGATTGTCATCATCAAAAAGGGGGAGATTGTTGAATCTCGGATTGTGATGATGAAGTCAATTGTCATTTGTTATCTAATCTATATGTTGAGATAAGTGTGCAGGATTAACTACAATGAAAGTGAGACATGCAGCAGGAGTTGCGCCAGAGTCAAGACAATGATCACGTTGGGAGTTTGAGAGTTCGACGGAAGTTTGGACAGTCATCGGAGGTTCTGTGGGAACAAATCCGAGAAGTCCATAAGCTTGCCAAAGAAGCTCGTCGGAACTCGCTAAGAGAATCGTCGCAAGTCCAGGAGTTTGCCGGAAGTTCGCAGGAGCATCACCGAGGGTTCATCGGATGATCGACGGAAGTTCGCCGGAAGCTCGTCGGAAGAAGCGATTGATGCAACGGAGCAAGTTGCAGTAAATGTCTTAGGAAAAATCATAGTTAGCATATTGATTAAGTTAGAAATGGGAGGTGATCCCATTAACTTAATCTTGGGGCAATTGGGCCCCTGAAAAACCCAAATTGGGCCGAATGGATCAACCCATTCGGACTCTGATTTCTGCCAAGCGGTTGAACCGCCCAAGGAAGGAGGTTGCACCGCTTGGGCTCAGTCTCCGAGCGAGACTAGGAGTGCAACCGCCCCAGCCAGGCGGTGGCACCGCCTAGGGCTCAGTCTCCGAGCGAGGCTGGGCGGTGCAACCTCCCCTGACAGAAGGTGGCACCGCTTGAGCTCAGTCTTCGAGCTCTGCCAAGCGGTGCAACCGCCTCAGGCAGGAGGTGCAACCGCCTGAGCTCGGTCTTTGAGCTCTGTCAAGAGGTGCAACCACCCCTGACAGGAGGTAGCACCGCCCAGAGGCTCAGTCTTCGAGCTCTGCCAGGCGGTGCAATTGCTCCAGTCAGGAGGTACAACCGCCTGATCCCGGAATTCCGGGAATTGACAGTTTTGAGCTCCAAATTTGAACTGGGTTGGGGCCTATAAATACCCCACCCATTCAGCACTGAAAGGGTATGAACTTACACCGAAATCTTGATCCTTTTGTGTGATTCTTAGAGCTCAAAATTGTTGTAAAGGCCAAAAGTTCTTCTCCCTCTGTTCTTCCAAGTTCTGAGTTGTAAAGAGAGGAGAGAAAATTCTGTAAGGGTTGTCTCCTAAGCCCGTCAAAAGGAGTGAAACTGTAAAAGGGTGGTTGGCCTTCGCCTATTGAAGGAAGGCCTCTAGTTGACGTCGGTGACCTCGTCGGTGGAGGAAGCCAAAAGTGGAGTAGGTCAAGATTGACCGAACCACTCTAAATCTCGGTTTGCATTTACTTTGAGCATCTTATCTTTACTACAAACCTCCTCAATAGTTTACTGCCTTCTGTGTTTTTACGAACGTGTTTCAAAGTTCAGTGCTTTTCGAATCGAGGTTTAAGACGCAAATCAGTTTTATCGTACGAACTTCGTATTTCAGTTTGCGCTTACGTTCTGATTTCCATTATAACTGCAAACTAACTTTATATCTTTGCTTTAACTGCATCTCACCTTATCTTAAGTTAAAGTGGTTTACGAATCAGCTTTTATACCGAAATCACTTTTATCGTACGAACGTCGTATTTCAGTTTGCGCTTATATTCTGATTTCCATCATAACTGCAAACTGCGTTCATATCTTTGCTGTATCTCTCCTAGTCAAAAGTTGAAGTGATTTACGAATCGGCTTTCTTACCAAAATCACTTCTATCGAACGAAAGCAGTTTTCGATTTTAATCGCAAAAGGTTTTCCGCTGCACTAATTCACCCCCCCCCCCTCTTAGTGCTCTTGATCCTAACAGTTTCAAGTGTTTCTCTAAATTTTGTAAACTCACTCAAAACGAAAAAGGCTTCATGATTTCATCAATTCGGAGTGATCACGGTGGCGAATTTCAAAACCGTGACTTTCAAAACTTTTGTGAAGTTAATGGATATAATCACAACTTCTCTACTCTGAGAAATCCTCAACAAAATGGAGTAGTTTAAAGAAAAAATAGAAACCTATAAGAAATGGCAAGAACGATGTTAAATGAACATAGTCTACCCAAATATTTTTGGGCCGAAGCCGTGAATACGGCTTGCTACATCAAATAAGACCGTCCCTATCAAAAACTCCTTATGAATTATGGAATAACAAAAAACCAAATGTTTCCTATTTTAAAAATTTCGGTTGTAAATGCTTTATTTTGAATGAAAGGGATGCCTTAGGAAAATTTGATGCTAAATCCGATAAAGGCATCTTTCTTGGTTACTCTTCCGTTTCTAAGGCTTTTCGGGTTTTTAACAAAAGAAACTTAGTAATAGAAGAATCTATTCATGTAGTTTTTAATGAAATTTCTGATTTAAAGAAAAATGATTTTGATGATGATCTTGGTTTTGATAATTTGAATTTAAATGAACCCCCTCCTCAAAATAGCAACTTGGATGCACCTTCTTCCGACATTTCCTTACCCAAGGAATGGAAGTATATAGATGCTCATCCAAATGAGCTAATTATAGGAGATACATCAAAAGGGGTTCAAACTCGTTCCTCTTTCAAGAATTTTTGTGCTAACACCGCCTTCCTTTCTCAAATCGAACCTAAATGAATTGACGAGGCCTTAAAAGATGATTTTTGGGTTATTGCAATGCAAGAGGAATTAAATCAATTTGAGAGGAATAAGGTATAGAAGCTTGTTCCTAGACCTAGTGACCATTTAGTCATTGATACTAAATGGGTCTTTAGAAACAAGCAAAACGAAAATGGTATCGTGGTTAGAAACAAGGCTAGATTAGTGGCCAAAGGTTTCAACCAAGAAGAATGTATTGACTACGAAGAAACCTTCGCTCCTGTGGTAAGATTAGAAGCCATTAGGATGCTCCTTGCCTATGCTAGTAGTAATAATTTTAAACTATTTCAAATGGATGTCAAAAGTGCCTTCTTGAATGGTTTTATTTCTGAAGAAGTATATGTCGAACAACCTCCCGGATTTGAAAATTCTCTTCTTCCTAATCATGTATTCAAATTGACTAAGGCTCTTTATGGCTTGAAACAAGCTCCTAGAGCTTGGTATGAAAGACTTAGTTCTTTTCTTATTTTAAATAATTTTACCAAAGGCAAGGTTGATACTACATTGTTTATCAAACATTTTGAAAATAATTTTCTTATTATGCAAATTTATGTTAACGATATTATTTTTGGCTCTTCGAATGAATCACTATATGAATCATTTGCCAAATGTATGAGTCATGAATTTGAAATGAGTTTAATGGGTGAATTAAATTTTTTTTTAGGATTACAAATCAAATAACTTAGTGATGGTATATTTCTTAACCAATCTATATATACATTAGAATTGTTAAAATGATTTAACATGGATAATTCAAAAGCAATAAACACCCCTATGAGTACTGCGACTAAGTTAGATATGGATGAATATAATGAAAATTTCGATAAAAAAACATATAGGGGAATGATAGGTAGTCTACTCTACCTCACCGCGACTAGACCGGATATTATGTTTAGTGTAGGACTTTACACTAGGTTTCAATCTAATCCTAAATTATCTCATCTTAAGAGTGTTAAAAGAATATTTAGGTATCTTAAAGGAACTCTAAATCTAGGATTGTGGTATCCAAAATCTAAAAAATTCGATTTAATAGCTTATGCAGATGCCGATTTTGGCGGATGCAGGATAGATAGAAAAAGTACATCCAGAACATGCCAATTTTTAGGACATGCACTTGTTTCTTGGACTTCCAAGAAACAAAATTCAGTTGCACTATCTACGGCGGAAGCCGAATACATTGCTGCAAGTGCATTCTGTGCATAAGTTGTTTGGATGAAAAATACTTTAGAAGACTATGGAATTCACTTTAAAAACGTTCCCATAAAATGTGATAATACTAGTGCCATATGTCTTACTAAAAATCCAATTAAGCACTCTAGAACTAAGCACATCGACGTTAGGCATCATTTCATACGCGATCATGTCCTTAACAATAATGTTGTTCTAGAATTCATTGACACAAAGCATCAATTAGCAGATATATTTACAAAAGCTTTGAATGAAGACCAATTTGAATTCATTAGAAGGGAATTAGGTATGTTAAATTGTCCCTAAGAATAAACTTGTTTGAATGGATTTTTCGTAAAGTTTTTCATCTTCTCTCCGTTCCTCGGAGAATTTAATCCTTCTCTTTCGATTCTAAATGACATGTTAAATTACCTTATCCTATCTTGAGTCAAACACCGCTCCCATCTGATCAAGATTAATGATTTTATGATATTTTGTGAATCTCAAAATTGATTTTGATGGCTTGATTATGAGTTTCAAGTTGACGATTTGAATTTGAATGAGTTTGTATTCGAATTATGATCTTGACTTATTGGAGTTACTAATTTTTTTTTAATCACAATCTCTTCTTTGTACACCTATAATTTTTGTTATTTATATAAAGAAGAGATTTGATAAAATGGATGAATGCTGGATTTTCCTTTATGATGAACTCTGCGTAAATATTTTAGCATACTTAATTTTGAATGATAAATTTTTGTATGATCAATGCTGAATTCCTGATGTTATAATCACAAATTATGTGCTTCAAGTCTCATTCCCTTTTTGTTGATGACAAAGGGGGAGAAATGATGACTAAGTGATGACTTATACCATTTCGATAGCATGACTTAATGAAAATGTCTTATGCGCATCGATAACATGACTTATATGAATTACAAGAGCTTGTATAATACAAATATCTTATATGCCTTGCAAAATCCTTGAGTATATCGTAAGTTTTTAGATTGGTTGATCATATGAAATCATGCCTTACATTTATATCAGGAAATTCATGTTGAAAATCTTTATCTCCTGTCGTAGTAAAAATTGTCTCTTATCATTCGACCTGAAAATGATTTTCATCGAAGTTTCGTATTTACTTATGCTTAATGAGAATAACGATAAGTTCAACGGTTAGAACTTATCGGTTTATGCTTGAATTCAATGGGATGAATTTCAAGTGTTTTTATCTTCTCATAATATGGCATATAGATAGGGGGAGTTATGTTTAACTCCGTCATCAATTGATTGTCATCATCAAAAAGGGGGAGATTGTTGAATCTCATATTTTGATGATAAAATCAATTGATGGGTTAATTGATCTAATCCATATTATTGAGTTAAGTGTGCAGGATTAACTATGATAACCAGAAAATATAAAAGAAGAATACCGGAGTCAAGTTTGATGGATGTTTAAGAGTCCGAAGAATCATCGGAGATGTTACCGGAACCAACTGAGAAGAAATCGGGAACCTGTCGAAATTTTCGGAAGTTCGCCGAAGAGATCGTCGGAGGTTCGCAGAGATCACCGAGAAGGCTCGGCTACACATTGAAGTCGTCACAAGATCGGGAGCTTGCTGGGAGTCCGTCGGAAGAAATCCGAGGGCATATCGGAAGTCCGTCGGAAGTTCGTCGGAAAGCTCGCCGGAACAAGACTCGAAGTTCGCGGTTGACAACTTGCTTGGGATGTTTTTAGTTTTGTAGTTCACATGTAATTAGGATTAGGATTAAAAGACAATCCTATATCCTAGTTAGGGGCCAACTGGGTCCAAAATTAGACTTGGTTTGGGCTAAATTTAAAGCCCAACCAGTGAACCAAAGGGTCTAGCAGTGGCACCGCCAGACTGGGCGGTGGCACCGCCCAGCACCCGAGAGCCAGGCGGTGGCACCGCTCAGCTGAGATTACAACCTTTGAGAAGCAAGATATTGAGATAAAAGTCTCAGCAAAGCCTTTAGCAAGTTTTTGTTTTCAATAGCTTGAGTGTTCACTTCCCTCTTTCTCTTTGAAAATTTGTAAGAGTGTGAACCACTTGTAAAAGGTTGTAAGAGGGGTATTTGTCCTTCCCCTTCAAAGTGATTTGCTAGTGGAAGTTGGGAGCCTCATCGAAGAAGGCTTCGCAAGTGGATGTAGGTCGCATGACCGAACCACTATAAATCAGTTTGTGTTTATCTTATTGTCATTTATATTACTGCAAACCATCTTCACTTTGATGCTCTACTTCTTTGTCTCCTTCTTACGTATCCCTTCAAGTTAAAATGCAATCGAAACGGTTTCAAACGAAACGTTGCTTTTATCGTACGAAGTTTCCGAAAGTGTTTAAATCATCAAAAGTTTATCATACTTTACCGCTGCACTAATTCACCCCCCCCTCTTAGTGCCGCTCCGATCCTAACACAATATCCACTCTTCTTAGCTCGATGCCCGAATCCATGGCCCGAAGCTTTCTGTTGATACGTCGATAGATCCTCCAGCCTGATGTCCAATCTTCTAACATATTTTCCTCCGGCCCAACATGATTCTTCCTACTTTAATTGTCTTTCCTTGATCAAAACATCCTACGTCACTTAAAACGCAGATCAAATTATAAACACTTATCAATTGGTTTCATCATCAAAATTTGAGATTCAATAGTTGGAAGTTCAAGAGTTCGTCAGAAGTCTAGACGTTCGTCGGAAGTTTTGTCGAAACCAACCGAGACGTCCAGGAGCTTGCCAAAGAAGCTCATCGAAACTCGTTAAGATCATTGTAAAGTCTGGGAGCTTGCTGGGAGTCCATCGGAACATTACCGAGAGTTTGTCGGAAGATCACCGGAAGATCATCGGAAGCTCGTTGGAAGAGCAATTGACATACCAGAATAAGAGTGCTTTGATTATGTCTTAGTTATTATAGTTAGATAGTAGACTAAGTTAGAATTGGGAAGTAATCCCACTAACTTAATTATGGGCCAACTAGGCCCTTAACAGGGCTGAATTGGGTCGGATTGAACATCCCATTCAGCCCCTGAAAATATGACCGACGGTGGCACCGCTTAGGAGACTCACTCTCCCAGGTGGTGTCGGTGGTGGTACCGCCCAGACTGGGAGGTGGTACCACCCAGATTGGGAGGTGGTACCATTGGTAGTTAATTCTGCCAATGGTGGTACCACTTTTGTCAAGCAGTGGTACCGCTAGAGCTCGGTCTCCGAGCTCTTTCAAGCGGTGGTACTGCCTAGACTAGGCGGTGGTACTGCCTAGTGTTAGACTACAGATGATAGTACCACCCAGTAATGATGGTGGTACTGCTAGTACCCTGAAATTAAGGGATATGACACTTTTTTGCTCCACTTTTGAAGCCATTGGGGCCTATAAAAACCCCACCTTTTTCTGCATGAAAGGGCATGAAAAGTATTGGCATAATCTTAAGTCTTTGAAGTGTTAAGAGTTGTAAAAGTGCTAGAGTCCTCCTTCTCCCTTTCTAAGTGTTGAGATCATTCAAGAGAGGTGTGAGACTTGTAAGGGTTGTCTCCTAAGCTTGTGAAAAAAAGAAAGCGCTGTAAAAGGTGGTTGATCTTCGCCTATTAAAGGAAGGCCTTTAGTGGATGCTAGTGATCTCGACAGAAGAGGAATCCGAAAGTGGATGTAGGTCACAACAATCAAATCACTCTAAATTCTAGTTTGCTTTTCATTTGTCTAATTTACATTACTGCAAACCTCCTTAATCTTCTCTTTGCACTTCTATAAAAGCTTTCAAATTCAATCTCTCTCCGAAATGGATTGAATTGAAATGAATATTTTTCGGAATCAGGTTTAATCGAGAAAGTTTTTCGCTGCACTAATTCACCCCCCCCCCCTAGTGCGCTCTTGATCCTAACAATTGGTATCAGAGCAAGGTTCACTCTCATTTAGTTTAAAACCCAAGAGAGATGACATTTGCTGGCAACCAAGAGGGTTATTCAATTATACGTCCGCCCATGTTCAATGGGATGGATTACACATATTGGAAGACTAGAATAAGGATCTTCCTAATTTCAATAGATTTTGAATTATGAAATATGATAGAAAATGGGTTTCAAAAGTCTTCTCTTCCAATGAACGATTGGAATGAGTTGGAGAAGAAGACTTTTACTTTAACGCCAAGGCTATGAATGCCTTGTTTTGTGCTTTACATAAAAATGAATTCAATCGAGTATCTATTTATAAAACGTCTTTTGATATATGGCACACACTCAAAGTTACTCATGAAGGCACTAGTAGAGTAAAGGAGTCAAAAATTAATCTTTCAGTGCATACTTATGAGTTGTTTCGGATGAAACCGAGTGAGACCATTGGAGACATGTACACTTGATTTACGGATGTCGTCAATGGTCTAAAAGGACTTGGTAAAGGTATCTCAGATTTTGAACTTGTTAATAAAATTTTAAGATTCCCTCCAAAGAGTTGCAACCCTAAAGTCATGTTCATTCAAGAGGCCAAAGATTTAAATAACTTTCCTATTGAAGAACTAATCAGGTCACTAATGACCTATGAGATGACTTGTAATACTCATGAAGAGCTTGAAAACAACCTTCCAAAGAACAGGAAGGATATGGCACTAAGAACTTAAGAAAACCACTTGAAAGAAAATTCAAGTGATGAGGACTTTGATGAAGACTTGACACTCTTGACAAAAAAATTTAAAAAATTTAAAAAAAAATTAAAAATGATACTAAAAATAAAATTGAGCCCAAGAAAGAATAAGTGATATGCTATGAATGCACGAAGCCAGGACACTTCAAGAGTGAATGTCCCCAAGCAAAGAGGAAGCAACCAAAGAAGAAGAAGGCTCTTAAAGTAACATGGGATGACTCAAGTGCATCCAAAGAAGAGGAGCCAACTAACACCAAACAAGTTGCTCACTACGCACTAATGGCTATTGGAGATGAGGTAACAAGTTCATTAAACGTAAATTTATCTTTTGATGAGTTTTTAAGTACTTTTCATGAATTGTTTGATAAATGTAATACCTTGAGTAAAAAGTATAACTCTTTGAAAAAGGAACATGCTTCTATTGTTAGCAATTTTGATAGACTAAAAATTGAGCATGATGATAGTTTAGCTCCCTGCACAAAATGCCATTAAGTAGAAACACTTAGAAAGGATATATTGCTACTCAAAGAAACTTTAGAAAGGTTTGAGTTTGGTAGCAAGTCCTTAAACATGATCCTTGCCAATAAGGGTCACGTTCACAGAAAAGGCAAAATCGGATTTGTGAGTAGCTCTCACCAAAATCCAACCACCTTTGTTAAATGTTCTACTTTGCATGTTTCACCCCGAAACAAATACAACTATTGTTACAAATTTGGGCATGTAACTTATTATTGTTCATTTAAGAAATGTAGTCCACACAAACTGATTTGGGTTCCTGAAGGAACCATAAAGAACTCCATGCAAAATGATAAGTTAAGCTGATCGATTTTTGAGGCACCCAAGGTTAAATGAGTATCTAAAAATCATCTATTTTTGTAGAAACAGTTACTATCACAAGCTAGGAGCAAGAGATGATACCTTAATAGTGGATGCTCAAGACATATGATCGGAGATCCATCTCGATTTTCTAAGTTCACTAGCCTAGATGAAGGATATGTCATATTCAAAGACAACAACAAAGGTAAAATCATAGGCAAAGGAACAATAGGTAACACATCCAACTTTTTTATTAAAGATGTATTGTTAGTTGATGGCTTAAAGCATAACCTCTTGAGCATTAGTCAAATGTGTGATAAAGGATATATCATTAGATTTGAATCCAATGCTTGCATTATTAAAAAACCATACCAAAACACATCTATGATTATTCTAAAATAAAATAATGTATATACTATCGACATTGATGATCTTTGTAATGAAATGTGTTTTTCGATAATGAATGATGATGCTTGGCTTTGGCATAGGAGATTAGATCATGCTAGTATAAAACTATTCTCTCAAATCTCATCTAAAGAACTTATAAGATGGATTCCTCATATTAAGTTCGTTAAAGACAATGTGTATGATGCATGCCAACTAGGAAAACAAATAAAAGATAGTTTCAAACCAAAGAACCAAATAAGCACCTTTAGACCATTGCAATTGATCACCATGAACTTGTTCGGACCAATTGCTACATCAAGTCTAGGAGATAGCAAATACGCCTTTGTCATCGTAGATGATTATAATAGATACACTTGGTCTTACTTCTTTGCATAAAAAAATGATTGCTTTATATATTTTTCTAAGTTTTGTGAATTTGTTCAAAATGAAAAGGGTTTTATAATTTCATCAATTCAAAGTGATCACGATGGTGAATTTCAAAATCATGATTTCCAAGAATTTTATAAATCTAATGGATACAACCATAATTTCTCTACTTCAAGAAATCCTCAACAAAATAGAGTAGTAGAAAAAAGGAATAGAAACTTATAAGAAATGACAAGAACCATGTTAAATGAACATAGCCTACCCAAATATTTTTAGGCCGAAGTTGTAAATATGGCATGCTATGTCATGAATAGGGTTCTAGTAAGACCATTACTTTCTAAAACTCCTTATGAGTTGTGGAACCATAAAAAACCCAATGTTTCATATTTTAAAGTTTTTGGTTGTAAATATTTTATCTTGAATGAAAAAGATGCCTTAGGAAAGTTTGATGCAAAATCCAATGAAGTAATTTTTCTTAACTATTATTCTATTTCTAAAGCCTTTTATATTTTTAACAAAAGAACATTAGTTATAGAAGAGTCCATTCATGTTTTTTTAATTAAGTTTTCGAAGTTAAGAAAAATGATCTTGATGATGATCTTAATTTTGATGCTTTGAATTTAAA
The DNA here is from genome assembly GCF_036884655.1 of Musa acuminata AAA Group. Lineage (NCBI taxonomy): Eukaryota > Viridiplantae > Streptophyta > Magnoliopsida > Zingiberales > Musaceae > Musa > Musa acuminata. Next base: position 19,084,361 of record NC_088335.1, on the reverse strand, counting down.
TGAAACTATTTCTCCATCTAGCAATTTGGATGCATCTTCTTCTGAAACATCCTTACCCAAGGAATGAAAGTATGTAGATGCTCATCCTAAGGAGCTAATCATAGGAGACACAACAAAAGAGGTTCAAACTCATTCTTCTCTTAAGAATTTTTATGTTAACGCTGCTTTTTTATTCCAAATTGAACCTAAATATATTGATGAGGCGTTGAAAGATGATTCATGGGTTATCACAATGTAAGAAGAGTTGAATCAAATTGAGAGAAATGAGGTGTGGAAGCTTGTTCCAAGGCCAAATGACCATTTAGTTATTGGTACTAAATGAGTCTTTAAAAACAAGCAAGATGAATTTGGTATTGTTAAATCTCGGATTTTGATGATGAAGTCAATTATCATTTGGTTATCTAATCCGTATGTTGAGATAAGTGTGCAGGATTAACTATGATGGCAGTAAGACATGCAACAGGTGTTAAGCCAGAGTCCAGTCCAAGATCACATTGGGGGTTCGAGTGTTTCGTCGAAAGTCCGGACGGTCGTCGGGGGTTCTGAGGGAACAATCTGAGAAGTCCAGGAGCTTGCCAAAGAAGCTCATTGGAACTCACCAAGAGGATTATCGCAAGTCCAGGAGTTTACCGGGAGTCCGCCGAAACATCACCGAGGGTTCGTTGGATGTTCGCCGGAACTCGCTGGAAGAAGTGATTGACGCACCGGAACACGATCTGTAGTATTGATTTCTTATTTGTCATAGTTAGCATATAGATTAAGTTAGGATTGGGTGGTGATCTCATTAACTTAATCTATGGCCAACTAAGCCCTTGGCAGACCCAAATTGGGCCAAATGGATCAACCCATTCGGACCCAAAATTCCTGGCTGGCGGTGGCACTGCCTAGGAGACTCGGTCTCCCAGGAGTTCTGGGCAGTAGTACCACCCCTATTAGGTGGTGGTACCGCTGGTAGTTATTACTACTAGTGGTGGTACCGCCCTTGTCAGGTAGTGGTACCACCTGAGCTCGGTCTCCGAGCGATATCAGGCGGTAGTACTACCTAGACTGAGCGGTAGTACCACTCAATGACAGATGACAGGTGGTAGTATTGCCTAGTTATGGTGGTGGTACTGCCAGGACCCCAAAAATCTAGGAATAGACACTTTTGAGCTCCGAATTCAAACTGATTGGGGCCTATATAAAAGGAAACCGATAGCTTGCTTTTATTCTGAGTATTTGAGAGCTTAAAAGTGTTGTAAAAGGCTAGAGTTCCTCTCCCTCTTTTCTTTCTAAGTCTTGATCATTCAAGAAAGGAGTGAAAACTTGTAAGGGTTGTCTCCTAAGCCCTTTAAAAGGTAAAAAGCTATAAAAAGGTAGTTGGCCTTCGCCTATTGAATGAAGACCTCTAGTAGACATCGGTGACCTCGTCAGAAGAGGAAGCCAAAAGTGGATGTAAGTCAAGATTAACCGAACCACTCTAAATCTCAGTTTGCATTTACATTCTGCTATTTATCTTAACTGCAAACTGCCTCCATTGCTATACATCAACTATACTTCCGTTTGCTCTCAAGTTAACGATCTTTCCGAAATGATTTTCGTACAAAGTCTTTTTGAACTGACGAAAGTTTTTCACTATACTAATTCACCCCCCCCCCCCCCTCTTAGTGCTCTTGATCCTAATAATTAGTATTAGAGCAGGTTCATTCTCAATTGGATTAAAACCAAAGAGAGATGGCATATGCCGGAAACCAAGAGGGTCACTTTATTACATGACCACCCATGTTCAATGGGATGGACTACACCTATTGGAAGACCCAAATGAGGATCTTCTTATTTCCATAGATTTTAAATTTTAGAATATTGTTGAAAATGGATTTTTAAAGTCTTCTCTTCCAATGATCAATTGGAATGAATTGGAGAAGAAGAATTTTGCTCTAAATGCAAAGGCTATGAATGCCTTATTTTGTTCACTTAATAAAAATGAGTTCAATCATGTTTCGATTTGTAAAACTGTATTTGATATTTGGCATACACTCGAAGTGACTCACGAAGGCATGAGTAGAGTGAAAGAGTCAAAAATCAATCTTTTATTACATTCTTATGAACTTTTTCGAATGAAACTGAGCGAGACCATAGGTGACATGCACACCCGTTTCACGGATGTCGTCAATGGTCTAAAAGGACTCGGTCAAAGTTTTTCAGATTTCGAGCTCGTTAATAAAATTCTAAGATCCCTTCCAAAGTGTTGGGACCCTAAAGTCACTGCTATTCAAGAGGCTAAAGATTTAAATAACTTCTCTCTTGAAGAATTAATTGAGTCATTAATGACCTACGAAATGACTTGCAAAGCTCATGAAGAGCATGAGGACACCCTTCCAAAGAACAGGAAGGATATGACACTTAGAACTTAAGAAGACCACTTGAAAGAAAACTTAAGTGATGAGGACTTTGACGGTGACTTAACACTTCTAATAAGAAAATTTAAAAAATTCATTAAAAGAAACAAATTTAAAAATGACACTAAAATTAAATTTGAACCCAAAAAGGATCAAGTTATTTGCTACGAATGCAAGAAGCCAGGACACTATAAAAGTGATTGTCCTCAAGCCAAGAAGAGAACATAAAAGAAGAAGGCTCTTAAAGCAATATAGGATGACTCAAGCACATCCGAAGAAGAAGAGTCCAACACCTAGCAAGTTGCTCATTATGCACTCATGGCCATTGGAGAGGAGTTATCAAATTTAATTGATGTAGATTTATCATTTGATGAATTGTTAAATGCTTTCCATGATTTATTTGATAAATATAAAATAATTAGTAGAAAATATAAATTATTAAAAAAGGAGCATGATAGTCTTGTTAGTAATTTTGATAAATTAAAAATTAAACATAATGATAGTTTAGTTCCATGTACGAAATGCCATGACTTAGAAGTACTCCAAAAGGAGAACTTGCTACTCAAGGACACCTTGAAGAAATTCGAGGTTAGTAGCAAGTCCTTGAACATGATCCTTACCGATAAGGGTCACATTCCTAAAAGAAGTGGAATTGGATTTATGAGAATCACTCACCAAAATCCAACCACTTTCATTAAAGGCCCTATCTTGCATGTTTTGCACCAAAACAAGTGCAACTTTTGTTGCAAACATAGACATAGAATTTATCATTGTCCATTTAAGAAGATTAGTCCTAATAAATTGATTTGGGTTCCTAAAGGAACCGTAATAAATTCTATGCAACATGACAAACAAATTAGATCGGTTTTTGAGGCACCCACGATTAAATGAGTACCTAAAAATTATCCTTTTTTGTAGAAACATATATCACCACAAGCTAGGAGCAAGAGATGATACCTTGATAGTGGATACTCAAGGCATATAACCGGAGATCCATCTCAATTCTCTAAGCTCACTAGCATATATGAAGGCTATGTCACATTCAGAGATAACAACAAGGGTAAAATCATTGGCAAAAGAATCATAGGTAACAAATCCAACTTCTTTATTGAAGATGTTTTATTAGTTAATGGTTTAAAACATAACCTCTTGAGCCTTAGTCAATTGTGTGATAAAGGATATATTGTCAAATTCGAATCTAATGCTTGCATCATTGAAAAACCATATAAAAACACATCTATGATTGTACTAAAACAAACTAATCACCCAAATTTCATTCAAAGAACTTGTAAGAGGAATTCCTCATATCAAGTTCATCAAAGAAAATATGTGTGATGCTTGTCAATTAAGAAAATAAATAAAGGATAGCTTCAAATCTAATAATCAAATAAGCACCTCTAGACCTTTGCAATTGATCCATATGGACTTATTTAGACCAATCTTTACATCAAGCCTAGGAGGTAGCAAATATGCCTTGTTATTGTAGATGATTATCGTAGATACACATGGACTTATTTCTTGAAACACAAAAGTGAATGCTTTAGATATTTCATCAAGTTTTATAAACTTGTTCAAAATGAAAAGGTTATATGATTTCATCAATTCGAAGTGATCACGGTGGTGAATTTCAAAACCATGATTTTTAAGAATTTTATGAATCTAATAGATACAACTACAACTTCTCTACTCCAAGAAATCTTTAACAAAATGGAGTAGTAGAAACAAAGAATAGAAATTGATAAGAAATGACAAGAACCATGTTGAATGAACATAGTCTACCCAAATATTTTTGGGCCGAAGCCGTAAACATGACATGCTATGTTATGAATAGAATTCTAGTAAGACCCTTACTCACCAAAACCCCTTATGAGTTGTGAAATAATAAAAAACCCAATATTTCATATTTTAAAGTTTTTGGGTGTAAGTGTTTTATATTGAATGAAAAAGATACCTTAGGAAAATTTGATGCTAAATCCGATGAAGGAATTTTTCTTGGCTATTCCTCGATTTTTAAAACATTTCGTATCTTCAATAAAAGAACTTTAATTATAGAAGAATTCATTCATGTTATTTTTAATGAGATTTCTGAAATCAAGAAAAATGATCTTGATGATGATGTTAATTTTGATTCCTTGAATTTAAATAAAACCCCTTCTCCAACTAGCAACTTGGATGCATTCACTTCTGAAACATCCTTACTCAAGGATTGGAAGTATGTAGATGCTCATCCCAAGGAGCTAATAATAGAAGACACATCTAAGGGGGTTCAAACACGTTCTTGTCTTAAAAATTTGTGTCAACACTGCTTTTCTCTCCCAAATTGAACCTAAATGTATTGACAAAGCCATGAAAGATGATTCATGGATTATCACAATGCAAGACGAGTTAAATCAATTTGAGAAAAATGAGGTGTAGAAGCTTGTTCATAGGTCAAATGACCATTTAGTTATTGGTACTAAATAGGTCTTTAGAAACAAGCAAGATGAATCTGGTATCATGGTTAGAAACAAGGCTAGATTAGTGGCCAAAGGTTTCAACTAAGAAGAATATATCGATTATGAAGAAACCTTCGCTCCTGTGGCTCGATTAGAAGTCATAAGGATGCTCCTTGCCTATGCTAGTAGTAATAATTTTAAGTTGTTTCAAATGGATGTTAAAGGCACTTTTCTTAATGGATTTATTTTCGAAGAAGTTTATGTTGAACAACCTCCCGGATTTGAGAATAATAGTCTCTCTAATCATGTGTTTAAATTTACTAAAGCTCTCTATGGTTTAAAACAAGCCCCAAGGGCTTGGTATGAAAGACTTAGTTCTTTTCTTATTGAAAATAATTTCTCTAAAGGCAAGGTCGATACTACATTGTTTATCAAAAATTTTAAAAATAATTTTCTCATTCTTTAGATTTATGTTGATGTTATTATCTTCGGTTCTACGAACGAATCTCTTTGTGAATCTTTTGCTAAAACTATGAGCCTTGAATTTGAAATGAGTTTGATGGGAGATTAACCTTCTTTTTAGGCTTACAAATTAAACAACTAAGCAATGACATCTTTATTAGTCAAACTAAATACGCTTTAGATTTGCTAAAAAGATTTAATATGGATAGCTCAAAAGCTATCAACACTCCTATGAGCACCTCCACTAAGTTAGAAATAGATAAGAGTGGAGAAAACTTTGATCAAAAAACTTATAGGGGTATGATAGGAAGTTTACTTTACCTCACTGCAACTAGACCGAATATCCTGTTCAGTGTAGGACTTTATGCTAGGTTTCATTCGAATCCTAAGATATCTCATCTCAAAGCTATTAAAAGAATACTTAGATATCTTAAAGGTACCACAAATCTAGTATTATAGTATCCAAAATCCGAGAATTTTGAGCTAATTGCTTATGTTGATGCGGATTTTACTAGGTATAGACTAAATAGAAAAAACACATCAGGAACATATCAATTTTTAGGACATGCACTTGTTTCTTGATTATCCAAGAAATAAAACTTGGTTGCACTATCTACAACCAAAGCAGAGTACATTGCAGCTAGTGTATACTGTGCACAAGTTGTATGGATGAAAAACACTTTAGAGGATTATAAGATTCATCTTAAAAATATTCTCATAAAATGTGATAACACAAGTGTAATATGTTTAACAAAGAATCTCATTCAACACTCAAGAACAAAACATATTGATATTAGACATCACTTTATACGAGATCATATCACTAATCATGATGTAATTCTAGAGTTCATTGATACTAAACATCAATTAGCTGATATTTTTACAAAACCTTTAAGTGAAGAATAATTTGATTTTATCAGAAGAGAATTAGGAATGTTGACTTGTCCGAATGTATGAATTTGTTAAATTTCATTTTCGGACTTTCTTGATCCTTGATCAATCACTTAGAAACTCAATGCTAAAAATCTTGTTTTACATGATTATATGCTTCAATAACATGTTGGAAATTGTGTGTCTTGATGTCAAAAATTTCCATGATGATAAGCATATTTTACCTTCATGAATGTAACAAATCATTGTCCGAATGCATGATTTTGTATTTCTCTTCCGGACTTAATGTATTTATTGAATGGAGCTTTCGTGAGCCTATGTCATATCAAGCTTTCATGAGCTTTCATGAGCTTTCATGATTTTTGACATATGGAATTGATTAACAAATGCATCTCTCATGCATTTACCTTGTAAAAAATAATTTTTAATCGAGAAATGGATTTGATTGAATGAATTCCTTCTTGATGAAGGAAGACTTTTTTTTAAAGAACACTTGCAAGAATTTAATTTAACATGTATATCTTGATTCTTGTAAAAATGAAGCATGATTTAATCTCTTATCATTTTTAACTTCATTCAAAGTTAGTTCAGAATGGCTTTTCTCCTTCATGCAAAACGTTAATGACAAATAAGGAAGAAGTAATAAAAGCTATCTCCTTAGTGGACTTTTGAATGATACCATGTCATGATTGCTTAAAAAATAATTTGTATGAATCACTTATTGTTGTAAAAATGACATGAATCTTTTTATGACATGTATCTTTACTACACTTATTGTTGAATCACTCTCCTTTTTGTTGATGATAAAGGGGGAGAAATATGTGGTAAATTGATGATAGAATGAATTGCTATACATATTTGATGATAGAATGAATTGCTATAAACTTGAAATATTTACATTAATGATAAGATATCTAGAGCTTACATCGTAATTTTATAAATTGATATCTTGCCATGTGATGAATTGCTACGATTGTTATCTTTCACATATGAAATATAAGACTTGAAAATGGATGTCAAGCCTTGACATCATTTTCAGAAAGATACATCATGATAGGAATCATGATAAGGGTATTGATAAGTTTAAATGAACTTAACTTATCAATATGTCTCTTGAATTCAAAGGCTTTGAATTCAAGAATGACTTATCTTAAGTATGGCAAATAAATTGGGGGAGTTAAGATTAACTCCGTCATCAATTGATTGTCATCATCAAAAAGGGGGAAACCGTTGAATCTCTGATTTTGATAATGAAGTCAATTGTCATTTGGTTATCTAATTCGTATATTGAGATAAGTGTATAGGATTAACTACGATGGCAATAAGACATGTAGCAGGTGTTAAGCCAGAGTCAAGACCAAGATCACGTTGGGGGTTCGAGAGTTCGTCGGAAGTCTAGATGGTCGTCGGAGGTTCTGAGGGAACAATCCGAGAAGTCCAGGAGCTTACCAAAGAAGCTTGTCGGAACTCACAAAGAGGATTGTCACAAGTCCAGGAGTTTGCCGGGAGTCCGCCGAAGCATCACCGAGGATTCATCGGATGTTCATCGGAAGTTCATCGGAAGCTCACCGGAAAAAGCGATTAAGGCACTAGAACACGATCTGCAGTATTGATATCTTAATTATCGTAGTTAGCATATAAATTAAGTTAGGATTGGGAGGTGATCCCATTAATTTAATCTGGGGCCAACTAGGCCCTTGGCAAACCCAAATTGAGCCAAATGGATCAGCCCATTTGGACCTAGAATTTTTGGCCGGTAGTGGCACCACCTAGGAGACTCGGTCTCCCAGGAGTTTTGGACGATAGTACCGCCCATGTCAGGCGGTGGTACCGCCATTAGTTATTATTGCCAACGGTGGTACCACCCTTGTTAAGCGGTGGTACCGTCTGAGCTCGATCTCCGAGTGATGTCAGGTGGTAGTACCGCTCAGACTAAGTGGTAGTACCACTTAATGATAGATGACAGGCAATAGTACCACCCAGTTATGGTAGTGATACCGCCAGAACCTTGGAAATCCAGGAATGGATACTTTTAAGCTCTGAATTCAAACTGATTGGGGCCTATATAAACCTCACCCTTTTTGCATGAAAGGGCAACTGAAAGCTTGCTTTTATTCTGAGTATTTAAGAGCTTAAAAGTGTTGTAAAAGACTAGAGTTCCTCTCCCTCTTTTCTTTCTAAGTCTTGATCATTCAAGAGAGGAGTGAAAACTTATAAGGGTTGTCTCCTAAGCCCGTCAAAAGGAGAAAAGTTGTAAAAGGGTGGTTGGCCTTCGCCTATTGAAGGAAGGCCTCTAGTAGACGATAGTGACCTCATCGGAGGAGGAAGCCAAAAGTGGATGTAGGTCAAGATTGACCGAACCACTCTAAATCTCAGTTTGCATTTACATTCTGTTCTTTATCTTAACTACAAAATGCCTCCGTTGCTTTACATCAACTATACTTTTGTTTGCTCTTAAGTTAAAGATCTTTCCGAAATGATTTTCGTACGAAGTCTCTTTGAACCAATGAAAGTTTTACACTGCACTAACTCACCCCCCCCTCTTAGTGCTCTTGATCCTAACAGGTATCATGCTTAGAAATAAGGCTAGGTTAGTAGCCAAAGGTTTTAACCAAGAAGAAGATATCGATTATGAAGAAACCTTCGCTCTTGTGGCACGATTAGAAGCCATAAGGATGCTCCTTGCCTATGCTAGTAGTAATAATTTTAAGTTATTTTAAATGGATGTTAAAAGTGCTTTCCTTAATAGCTTTATTTCCAAAGAAGTTTATGTTGAACAACCTCCCGGATTTGAGAATGATAATTTTTCTAATTATGTGTTTAAATTAACTAAAGCTCTCTATGGATTGAAACAAGCCCCAAGGGCTTAGTATGAGAGACTTAGCTCATTTTTTATACAAAATAATTTTTCTAAAGGTAAGGTTGATACCACATTATTTATTAAAATTTTTAAAAATAATTTTCTTATTGTTCAAATTTATGTTGATGATATCATTTTTGGGTCTACTAATAAATCTTTATGTGAATCATTTACAAAGAGTATGAGTCTAGAATTCGAAATGAGTTTAATGGGGGAACTAACCTTCTTTTTAGGCTTATAAATCAAACAACTTAGTAATAATACTTTTCTTAGTCAATCAAAATATACATTAGACTTACTAAAACGTTTTAATATGGATAGCTCAAAGGCTATCACTCCTATGAGTACCTCCACTAAGTTAGACATTGAGATAAGTGGAGAAAGCTTTGATCAAAAAGCTTATAGAAGTATGATAGGTAGTTTACTATATATCACAACAACAAGACTAGATATCTTGTTTAGCGTCGGACTTTGTGCTAGGTTTCAATCTAATCCTAAGCTATCTCATCTTAAAAGAACCACTAATATAGGATTATGGTATCCAAAATCCAAAAACCTTGAGTTAATTGCTTATGCTGATGCAGATTTCGGTGGATGTAGATTAGATAGAAAAAGCACATCTGGAACATATCAATTCTTAGGTCATGCACTTGTCTCTTGATCTTCCAAGGAACAAAAATCGGTTGCACTATCTACAACCGAAGCCGAATACATAGCTGCTAGTGCATATTATGCACAAGTCATATGGATGAAAAACACATTAGAAGATTATAGAATTTATCTTAAAAATATTTTCAAAAAATGTGATAACACAAGTGCAATATGTTTAACGAAAAATCCTATTCAACGCTCTAGAACAAAACATATTGACATTAGGCATCATTTCATAATAGATCATGTTAATAACCATGATGTAATATTATAATTCATTGATATGAAGCATCAATTGGCCGATATCTTTATAAAACTCATAAATGAAGAACAATTTGATTTCATTAGAAGAGAAATAAGCATGTTAAAATGTTTGAATGCATGAGTTGTTATATTTTTTTTTCGGACTATTTTTATGTATTTCATGAATGGAGTTTTCATGAATTTATGTCGTATTAAGTTTATTCCATACCCATGCTCCATCATGTAATGATGTTTGATACACTTAGTCCCTTCACCCATTGAACTTATTGACAAATGCATTTTTCATGGATTTCACTATTATGAATTCTTATTGAGAAACGGATTATATTCATGGACCTCTTTTTTATCCTTTCTCATGAACTCTACCTTACGCCTCTCATAAAAGAAGGAAGAATTTTTATGAATTTTTAGTATGAGATGATAACTTGCAAGAATTTTTTATCCGTTTCATAAATCTCTTCTCTTTGTTAAAATTGAAGCATGATTTAATGAAACTCATTTATTATTTTTGATATGGTTCAAATCCTTTAATAATTTGGGTCTTCATAGATTCCTTCCTTACCCTTCTTCCATTTCTTGTTCTTATGACAAAAGAAGAAAGAGACTTACATAACCAAATAAAGAACTAAAAAGCCCTTGAGTAAAAATGTTAGCTTGTTCAAAGAAAAATTATCATGCAAAGTTTTGCATGCCTTTATTTATTGCTTGCATACATTCATTGTGAAACTTGTTGAATCTCGTATTTTGATAATGAAACTACTTGATATATGTTTATGATTTAATATGCGTTTTGAGTGACGCAGGATGCTTTGATCAGGATGAGACAATTAAAGCAGGAAAATCATGTTGTGCCAGAGGAATATGTTAGAAGATTGGACGTCGGTCCGTTGGATCGGTCGACGTATCGACAGAAGGCTTCGGGCCGTGGACTCGGGCATCGGGCCAAGAAGAGCGGGTATTGTGCCAAGGATATCGGAGTTGCGGAGTCAACTAGCTGATTGGGCAATAGGCTGCAGGAGAGGACGATGCGCCGAAGAATCGGACGAAGCGTCGAGGGACCAATGACATGCCGGACAACTTGGTTAATTGCTTAGGATTAATTGTCTCGATCGAAGTTTTTGTTTTAAGTGTGCAGGATTAACTACGATGAAAGTTAGACAAGCAGCAGGAGTTGCGCCGGAGTTAAGTTCATGATCACGTTGGGAGTTCGAGAGTTCGACGGAAGTTCGGACGGTCGTCGGAGGTTCTGCGAGAACAGATCCGAGAAGTCCAGAAGCTTGCCAAGCGAAGCTCGTCGAAACTTGCCAAGTGGATCGTCGCAAAGTCTAGGAGTTTGCCGGAAGTCCGCAGGAGCATCACCGAGGGTTCATCGGATGATCGACGGAAGTTCGCCGGAAACTCGCCGGAAGAAGCGATTGACGCACCGAAGCAAAGCTGCAGAAATTGTCTTAGATTTAATCGTAGTTAGCACGTTGATTAAGTTGGAAAATGGGAGGTGATCCCATTGGCTTAATCTTGGGGCAATTGGGCCACTGAAAGATTGAAATTGGGCCGAATGGAGCTAACCATTCGGACCCTGATTGCACCAGGAGGTGCAACCGCCCAGGCCAGGAGGTGGCACCGCCTGGGCTAAGCCTCCCAGCGAGATTGGGCGGTGCAACCTCCCCAGCCAGGAGGTAGCACCGCCTGAGCTCAGTCTTCGAGCAAGACTGGGCGGTGCAACCTCCCAGACAGAGAGGTAGCACCGCCTGAGCTCAGTCTTCGAGCAAGACTGGGCGGTGCAACCTCCCTGACAGAGAGGTGGCACCGCCTGAGCTCGGTCTTCGAGCTCTGGCAGAGAGGTGCAACCGCTTCAGTCAAGAGGTGGCACCGCCTGGGCTCAGTCTTCGAGCTCTGCCAGGCGGTGCAACCTCTCCAGTCAAGAGGTGCAACCGCCTGATCCCGGAATTCCGGGATTTGATCGTTTTGAGCTCCAAATTTGAATTGGGTTGGGGCCTATAAATACCCCACCCATTCAGCACTGAAGAAAAAAAAGAACTTACCCGAAATCTTGATATTTTCAGTGGTTCTTAGAGCTCAAAACTGCTAGTTTTCCTCCTCCTTCTGTTCTTCAAGTTTGAGTTGTAAAGAGAGGAGAGAAAACATCTGTAAGGGTTGTCTCCTAAGCCCGTCAAAAGGAGTGAATCTGTAAGAGGGTAGTTGGCCTTCGCCTATTGAAGGAAGGCCTCTAGTTGACGTCGGTAACCTCATCGGTGGAGGAAGCCAAAAGTGGAGTAGGTCAAGATTGACCGAACCACTCTAAATCTCTGGTTTGCATTTATTTTGAGCACTTTATCATTACTGCAAACCTCCTACATAGCTACTGCTCTCTGCGCTTTTACGAACGAGTTCTGTGCAGTTTACGTTCACGTCTTAATTCCATTTACAAACTGCAAACTGCTCTCTGCGCTTTTACGAATGAGTTCTGTGCAGTTTACGTCTTGATTTCACTTACAACTGCAAACTGTCTTCTGCGCTTTTTTTACGAACAAGGTTCTGTGCAGTTTACGTTTACGTCTTGATTTCATTTACAACTGCAAACTGTCTTCTGCGCTTTTACGAACAAGGTTCTGTGCAGTTTACGTTTACGTCTTGATTTCATTTAGAACTGCAAACTGTCATCTGCGTTTAGACGCAAACTGCGTTTAGACGCAAACTGTGTTTAGACGTAAACTGCGCTTAGACGCAAACTACGTTTAGACACAAACTGCGTTTAGACATAAACTGCGTTTAGACGTAAACTGCGCTTAGACGCAAACTGTGTTTAGACGCAAACTGCGCTTAGACGCAAACTGTGTTTAGACGCAAACTGTGTTTAGACGCAAACTGCGCTTAAACGCAATCTGCGCTTAGACACAAACTGCACTTAGATACAAACTGTGATTCAGCTTTTGCATCATAATAGTTTTTATCGAACGAACGCAGCTTTCGGTTTTAATCGCTGTAAAATTTCCGCTGCACTAATTCACCCCCCCCTCTTAGTGCTCTCGATCCTAACAAAACTTGCTTGAATATTTACCACACTTGCATTGTTGAATTGTTCTCCTTTTTGTTGATGACAAAGGGGGAGAAATATGGCAAATTGATGACAACTTGACATATTAAACAATGTGTAAAATGTATTGCATTATAGATACTTGATAAATGTCTTTCATTATGTTAAGATATCATAAGCTCAACTTGCTATTTACAATTGATATCTTGCCATGGATTGATGAATTTTTATCTTTTGTCAAGAATTATCATTTTGTTAAAATTTATATTCAAAATTCGTAAATAATGATTGATTATCATTGGACTTGAAAATAGATGTTATGCCTTGACATCATTTTCACAAATACAAAGCATCGTATTTTGAATTGGTAAATCATGATAAGTATCATGATATGCATGTTAATAAGTTTAAATGAACTTAACTTATCGGTTTGATACTTGAATTCAAAGGCCTTGAATTCAAGAATGTATTTTCTCAAGTATAGTATATAGACAGGGGGAGCTAAGGTTAACTTTGTCATAAATTAATTGTCATCATCAAAAAGGTGGAGATTGTTGAATCTCGGATTTTGATGATGAAATCAATTATAAATTGTTTGATCTAATCTATATGTTGAGAAAAGTGTAGAGGATTAACTATGATAGTAGTAAGACATAAAGAAGGTGTTGTGCCAGAGTCAAGATCGAGATCTCGTTGAAAGTTCAAGAGTTCATCGGAAGTCCGGACGTTCGACGGAAGTTCTGTCAGAACCAACTAAGAAGTCCAGGAGCTTGCTAAAAAAGCTCATCGAAACTCACCAAGAAGATCGTCGTAAAGTCCCGGAGCTTGCTAGGAGTCCGCCGGAACATTACCGAGAGTTCGTTGGAAGATCGCTGAAAGCTCGTCGGAAGAGCAATTGACATACCGGAACAAGAGTGCTTTGATAATGTCTTAGTTATTGTAGTTAGACAGTAAATTAAGTTAGAATTGGGAGGTAATCCAACTAACTTAATTAGGGCCAACTGGATCCTTAATAGGGCTAAATTGGGCTAGATTGAACAGCCCATTTAGCCCCTAAAAACATGGTCAGCGGTGGCACCGCTTGGGAGACCCACTCTCCCAAGTGGTTTGGGTGGTGGTACCACCCAGACCGGGCGGTGGTACCACTGGCAGTTAATGCTGTCAGCGGTGGTACCGCCCTTGTCAGGTAGTGGTACCACCAAAGCTCGTTCTCCGAGCTTTGTCAGGTGGTGTTACCGCCCAGACTGGTACCACCCAGTGTTAGACTGCAGGCGGTAGTACCACCTAGTAATGGCGGTGTTACCCCCAGTACCCAAAAATCCAGGGATGTGACACTTTTTTGCTCCAATTTTTAAGCCATTGGGGCCTATAAAAACCCCACCCTTTTCTACATAAAAGGGCATGAAAAGTATTGGCATAATCTTGAGTCTTTGTAGTGTTAAAGAGTTGTAAAAGTGCTAGAGTCCTCCTTTCTTTCTAAGTGTTGAAATCATTCAAGAGAGGTGTGAGACTTGTAAGGGTTGTCTCCTAAGCCCATGAAAAGGAGAAAGCATTGTAAAAGGTGATTGGTCTTTGCCTATTAAAGGAAGGCATTTAGTTGACACCAGTGACCTCGACAGAGGAGGAATCCGAAACTGGATGTAGTTTACAACGACCGAACCACTCTAAATTCTAGTTTGTTGTGCAATTTACATTACTATAAACCTCCTTAATCTTCTCTTTGCACTTTTACGAAAGCTTTCAAATTCAATCTCCCTCCGAAATGGATTGAATTAAAATGAATATTTTTCGAAATCGGGTTTAATCTGGAAAGTTTTTCACTGCATTAATTCACCCCCCCCCCTCTTAGTGCGCTCTTGATCCTTACAATCAATTGGTTGTCATCATAAAAAAAGGAAGATTATTGAATCTCGGATTTTGATGTTGAAATCAATTACTGAGTTTGTGATCTAATCTGTATTTTTGAGTGACGCAGGTCTAGCTTCGATCAAAGAGAGGCAAATTGATTAAAGTAGGAAGAATCATATTGAGGCATAGTGAACATGTAAGAAGATTGGAAGTCAGGCCAGAGGATCGGTCGACGTGTTGGTAAAAGACTCGTGCCGTGAATTTGGGCATCGGGCCGAAAGAGCGGACTCTGCACCAAAGAGATTGGAGTTGCGGAGGTCAACATGCCGATTGGGCAAAAGGCTGCAAAAGAGGACGATGTGCCAAAGGATCAGACGAGTGCTAGATGAACTAATGACATACCGGGCAAATGATTCATACTTTGTAATCATATGTCTAAGATCGAAGTAGTTTAGGGGGCTAATTGAGTTTGTTTTTGGTGTAATCATGTTAACTTAATTAGGGGCCAATTGGGCCTTAATTAGGATTGATTTGGGCTCATTGTGTAAGTTTTTTGACTTTTAAGCTCTCTGTGCTTGTGTAAGTTAACCAGGGATGAGAGAGATATTTATAGGCCTCAAGTTGATTCAAACTTGGAACCTAAAAATATCTTATCCTTAGTTTCCTGAGTCCTGGCGGTACCACCGCCTGCAGCACTATCACTGGGCGGTACCACTACCTAGTTTGGAGGTACCACCACTTGGGAGACTATGTCTGGATGGTACCATTGTCCAGACTAGCAGTACCACTGTCCAGACTGGCGGTACCACCGCCCAGATGGCGGTACCACCGCTTGACACTACCATTGGGCGGTACCACTACCTGACATAGTCTCAGAGATTGTGCCACGATGGTGCACATGTTGGGTTATTATTTGGGCCTTTAATTGGGCCCAACATAGTCCATACATGGGCCCAACTAGCCCCTGATTGGGGTGGCCCAATTCCAATCCCAATTATGTGCTAACTATGAAATTTAAGACATTTACTAAGCTAAACAAGTATGTAAGTCTAGGTTTCTTCTGGCGAGCTTCTAGCGAGATTCCGGCAATCTTCTAGTGAACTTCCAACGATCTCTCGGCAATATTCCAGCGGACTCCCGGTAAGCTCCTGGACTTCAAGATGATCTTCTTAGCGAGTTCCGACGAGCTTCTTTGGTAAGCTCCTGGACTTCTCGGTCAATTCTAGCAAAACTTTCGATAAACGTCCGGACTTCCGACGAACTCTCGAACTTCCAACGAAATCACGTTCTTGATTATGGGACTTCATTTTGCTTTATGCCTTGCTATCATAATTAATCCTACACATATAAAACCTACTTTGATCTATATAATTATTACAAAGCAAATCAAGTGTTGTTTGGCATGTCATTGGTTTATCGGTGCTTCCTCTGAATCTTCAGCGCATCATCATCTCTTGCGTCCAATTGCCCAATCGACCAATTGACATCTGCAACTCCGATTTACTTGGCGTAATTTCTGCTGTTCTTGGCCCGATGCCTGAACTCATGGCCCGAAGCCTTCTATTGATACGTCGACTGATCTTCTGACATATTTTTCTCCGGCCCAACATGAAAAAGAAAGAAAGAAATGCTGCTATAATCATAAACACTATCAATTGGTTTCATCATCAAAATCTAAGATTTAACAATTGATTTATTGAGAGTGAAAAAAAAAGAAACTCTACTGTAATCTTATATGAACTCCTCTAAAAAATCCAAGTGATAAAATAGTTTGAGAGAGGAGTAAGTGGGGGTGTAAGGGTTATCTCCTAAACTCGGTAAAAGGAGAAAGAGCTATAAAATGTAGTTGGTATCAAAGCCACGTTCTTCTAGTTTGGTTTAACACCTAAAGAGAAATGACTCTTTTCAGCTTTCAAGAGTTGAGAACATATACATAATCAATTTAACACACACAAGAATTAAGAGTGAAAAAAGAAAGAAATGCTGTTGTAATCTTGTGTGAACTCCTCTAAAAAATCTAAGTGATAGAATAGTTTGAGAGAGGAGTAAGTAGGGGTGTAAGGGTTATCTCCTAAACTCGGTAAAAGGAGAAAGAGCTATAAAAAGTAGTTGGTATCAGAGCCATGTTCTTCTCGTTTGGTTTGACACCCAAAGAGAAATGACTCTTTTCAGCTTTCAAGAGGGTCACTTTCTTATTTGTCCTCCCATGTTCAATGGGACAGACTACATATATTGGAAAACTCGAATAAGAGTTTTCTTGCTTTCTTTGAATCTCGATTTATGGAATATAGTCGAATTTGGTTTTCAAATGTCTTCTCTTCCAATGAACCATTAGAATGATTTGGAGAAAAAGACTTTTTCTTTAAATGCTAGAGCTATGAATGCTCTATGTTGTGCCCTAGACAAAAATAAATTCAATTAGGTTTCTATTTGCGAAATGACTTTTGACATTTGGCATACTCTTGAAATCATACATGAAGGCACTAGCCAAGTTAAAGATTCAAAAATTAACTTTTTGATGCATGATTTTGAATTGTTTCATATAGAACTAAGTGAGACTATTGGAGACATGTACACCTATTTTACGGATGTCGTTAATAGTCTAAAAGCTCTTGGTAAAAGTTTTTTTTGATTTTAAACTTGTAAACAAAATTTTACGTTCTCTTCATAAGAATTGAGATTCAAAAATAACTGCCATACAAGAGGCAAAAGACTTAAATAAGTTTCCACTCGAAGAACTAATCGAGTCTTTAATAACCTATGAAATGAGTTGTATGACACAAAACAAACATGAGAACAACCTTCCAAAGAACAGGAAGGATTTCAGACTTAGAACAATTGAAGACTACTCGAGCATAAGCTCAAGTGATGGTAAACTTGAAATCCTCAATATGAAATTTAAAATTTTCATGAAACAAGAATTGAAGAACAGAAATAAATTTAAAATGAACGTAACTACTTGCTATAAATGCAAGAAGAAGGAAGCACTTTGGGACGAATCGAGCTCATTCGAAGATGAGGAGAAAATCAACAAAGGTGAGGTGGTAAACTATACCTTAATGGCTTTCGACAACGAGGTAATCAAAATCCCCTTAGTTTACTTTGAAATTATTTGATATTTTTCATGAGTTATTTTTAATTTAGTTTAATAAAATTATATAATTTTTTTTGAATTGCATGTTTAAAGATGTAATGAAAATGTAAAAAGTTTTAGGATCACGCTTATCCTTCTAGTAATTTTGAAAAAGATCATGACAATTGCATGTTTTATGATAATGCAATAAAATGTTAGATATAAATCTAATGATTGTATACCTAGTAAAATTAATCTTATGTATATGTTTAAGAAGCAAGAATGTATATTTTGATGATTCCGTATTGCTTTTCGATTTTGATTGAAGATGCTTTATGTTCAATGAAACCATGCTTGATGTTTTAATAAAATAATGTAATGATGATTTGAGATCATGATTAATGAGTTTATCTTTTAAAATTATACATGATGGATTATCGATCTTTGCCATAATGAAAGTTCTTTTTCATTTTAAACAATGATGCATAATTTTGCTTGGCATAAAAAGATAAAGGCATGCTTGTATGAAATCAAATCACTTAGATTAAAATAAAAAGGGAGATTGCATGTTTTCTTGAAAATACCTCTAACGCTTTTCGACTTTTCATCAAGTGATTCTTAGTGATGAATCTATCTTAAATAATCTCTTGAAAATGATCTTAATTTGATGATTTGAATTTAAATGAGCTTTATCTTGAGTTTTTGAGATTTATAACTTAAGATTTCTTATGCATGAATTAAGATATTATATCATTTGATCTCCTATGTTTTTTTTATCTATTTATAAAAGAAAAAATTTGTTGAAATAAATCATGTCTTGTGGTATTCATGAAAAATTAAGACATTATACATGAATCAAGTTCTCATGTGAATCTATTTACGTTGTCTTCATTGAATTTTCTGAAAAGTGATTTTGATGATCATTTTGATTATTTAAAAGGAGATTTGTCAAAATGATTCATGGAATTTTGGATTCATGACTTGATCTTTCATTTGTTTATGGCATGGTTGAAATCTTTGTACCTTTGAATTCTTCCCTTCTCCTTTCAATTTTTGAAATTATGCATGTTATATGTTGAAGATTTGAAACCATGTTTTGGTATCATGCATATCCAAGAAATGTAGATTTGACAAATTGAATGAGTTGAAAATGAATGATGATTTTTCTCTCGATTATAACTTGTGATATTTCTTATATGAATCATAATCTTGATTTCTCGATATTGATACTTGAAATTTTTCTATAAATCAAAATCTTATTTTTGAACTCCCATGTTTCTTTTTGTTATTTACTAAAAGGAAGAGTTGTCAAGATAAATCATGTCATTTAGTATTCATGACTTAATCCTTCATGATCTTTGATATTTTATCTTTCATGATATGATTCTTATATACAATTTCTTATGTTCATGAAGTGTTTATCTCATCACCCAATTAATTCTTCTTGATATTTTTCATGTGATGATATGAATGTATGAAATACTCATGATATTATTTTGATGCATACAAATGAGAAGTTATGATCATGTATGGTAGGATGTAATTTAACGTTTTGATACCATCATGATTTGAAATATTTATGATTTGGAATGATGCATAAAATAGTATGATTCTTTGATGAAATGATGTGAAAGTCAACCATTATCATTTTCTGAAATGATACTATAGAATGATTATTTATCTTTGTCATGCTTTGAAAATTGTTGTAAAGGGAAAAAGAAATACAAAATTGTATTCTTCCCTTCTTTTTGCCAATGACAAAGGGGGAGAAAGAATTGATAGTGTGCATATCTCAAAGGAGAAGCAAAGATTGCTAACTTACATATTTCAAGAAGCAAAAGTTGCTTTCTTGAACATCTCAAATATTGCTAGCTTACATTTTTTAAAATGATGTAAAATTTTGCTAGCTTGCATGATTTAGAACTTGCTATCTTGAACATCACCAAGACTTGCTAGCTTGCAAGCTCAAGAGAAGCAATAGTGCTATCTTAAGAAACAAAACGTGCTAAACTTGCACATATAGCAAAATTTACAAACTTGCAAAACTCAAAATTTTTGCTAGCTTGCATGATGATAAAACTGAAGATTATGTTTATTTTGAAATGATTTGAACATGTATTTCTAAAAACTTGATAGTTACACTTCTCCTTTTTGTTGATGAAAAAGGGGGAGAAGTATGATGTTATGCATAAGTTTATGATAATATGTTGCTTGGATTTTTTAATCCAAGGGTTCTATCAATATGACATATTGATAAGGGGAGTTTGTTTAAACTTCGGGAGTTTGTTTAAATTCCGTCATCAATTGGTTATCATCATAAAAAAAGGAGAGATTATTGAATCTTAGATTTTGATGATAAAACCAATTAATAGTGTTTATAATTTGATCTACATTTTGAGTGACACAGGATACTTCGATTAGGGAGAGACAATTAAAGTAAGAAGAATCATTTTGGGTCGAAGAAAAATATGTTAGAAGATTAGACGTCGAGCCGACGGAACATGAGTTTGGGCATCGGGCCAAGAAGAGTGGAAATTACGCGAAGTAAATCAGAGTTATAAAGGTCTACTAGTTGATTGGGCAATAAGCCGTAAGAGAGGACGATGCACTGAAGATTCGGATAAAGCGTTGATAAACCAATAACATGCCGGATAACACTTGATTTTCTTTGTAATAATTGTCTAAATCGAAGTAGGTTTTATGTGTGTAGGATTAACTATGATAGCAAGGCATAAAGCAAAATGAAGTCCTGGTGTCAAGAATGCAATTTCATTGGGAGTTCGAGAGTTCGTCGAAAGTCCGAACCTTCATTGGAAGTTCTGCCGGAATTGACCGAGAAGTCCAGGAGCTTGCCAAAGAAGCTCATCAGAACTTGCTAAGAAAATCATCGTGAAGTCCAAGAGCTTGCCGGGATTGCACTGGAACATTGCCGAGAGATCGTCGGAAGTTCGCTAGAAGATTGCCGAAAGCTCGTCGAAAGAAACCTAGACTTATAGACTTGTTTAGCTTAGTAAATGTCTTAAATTTCATAATTAGAACATAATTGGGATTGAAATTGGGCCAACCTAATTAGAGGCCAATTGGGCCCATGTATGGACTGTGTTGGGCCTAATGAAAGGCCCAAACAATGACCCAACAAGTGGCACCGTCATGACACAGTCTCCGAGACTATGTTTGGTGGTGGTATTGCCCAGTGGCAGTGTTAGGCAGTGGTGCCACCTAGATACAGTCTCCTAGGCGGTGGTACCGCCCAGTGATAGTGCTGCAGGCGGTGGTACCGCCCAGCACAAGCGGCAGTACCGCCACGACCCGGGAAACTCGGGATGAGACATTTTTAGGCTCCAAGTTTGAATAAACTTGAGGCCTATAAATATCCCTCTCATCCTTGGTTAACTTACACAAGTACAGAGAGGTTAAAAGTGGGAAAACGCTATTGCTATCACTTATGAGAATTCTCCTCTTCTAGTCTAAGTGTTAGAATAGTTTGAGAGAGGAGTGAGTGCTTATAAAGGTTGTCTCCTAAACCTGTGAAAAAGAGAAGAGGGGTGTAAGAAGGTGGTTGATCTTCGCATATTAAAGGAAGATTGATAGTAGATGCCGGTGGACTTAACGGAAGAGGAATAGGTGGAGTGGATGTAGGTCATGACGACTGAACCACTATAAAAATCTGGTTTGTATTTCTTTTGAGCAATTTACTTCCACTACAAATTGCCTTCTTATCTCTTACTATACTCTTCTGCACGTTTTCAATTTAAGAATCTTTATGAAACTAGTTTGATCATATAAAAGATTTTCAAAACCGACGTTTTTAATCTGCTGTACTAATTCACCCCCCCCCCCCTTCTTATTGTCGACTATTTCCTAATAGTTGATATTAGAGCCACGTTCTTCTCGTTTGGTTTAACACCCAAAGAGAAATGGCTCTATTCGGTTTTCAAGAGGGTCACTCTCTTATTCATCGTCCCATGTTCAATAGGACGGACTACACATATTGGAAAACTTATTCGTCCTCTTTTACAGCAGCATTTCTTTCTTTTTGAGAGGAGTGCATGGAATGATGTATTGAAAAATTGATTATGCATGATTTTATATTGCTTGGAATCATAATGATTTCATGATTAAATTTGCCTTGATTTGAATTCAAGGTTCTATCAATATGAACTATTGATAGGGAAGGTTAACTCCGTCATCAATTGTTTGTCATCATAAAAAAGGGAAAGATTGTTGAATCTCATATTTTGATGATAAAATCAATTAATGAGTTTGTGATCTAATCTGTGTTTTTGAGTGACGTAGGACTAGCTTCGATCAAGGAGAGGCAAATTGATTAAAGCAAGAAGAATCATATTGGGCCGGGGTGAACATGTTAGAAGATTGGACGTTGGGCTGGAGGATCGATTGACGTGTCAGCAAAAGACTCTTGCCGTGAATTCGGGCATCGGGCCGAAGGAGCAGACATTGCACCAAGAAGATCAGAGTTGCGGAAGTCAACATGTCGATTGAGTAAAAGGCTACAAAAGAGGACGATGCATCGAAGGATCGAATGAGTACCGGATGAACCAATGACATGCCGGACAAAGGATTCATGCTTTATAATCATATGTCTAAGATCAAAGTAGTTTAGGGGGATAATTGAGTTAGCTTTTGGTATAATCATGCTAACTCAATTAGGGGCCAATTAGGCCTTAATTGGGACTGATTTGGGCTCATTGGGAGGCCCATTTCAGTGACCCAAAAGTTGGGTCAAGCGGTGGCATCGCCTATGAGTTAGAAAATTCAAAAAACTCGGTCTCCGAGGCTGTCAAGCGGTAGTATTGCTAGTATGGGTGGTGGTACTACCCAAACATAGTCTTCCAAGTGATTGTACCACCAGACTAGGCGGTGGTACCACCTAGTGTCAGGCTATAGGCGGTGGTACCACCTAGTGTCAGGTTGTAGGCGGTGGTACCTCCTAGTGCAAGTGGTGGTACCGCTTGTACCCCGAAATCTCGAGGATTTGAATTTTTGGCTTCAAATTTGAATCCATTTGGGGCTTATAAATACCCCACTCTTTTCTGCTTAGAATAGCAAGAATCGGTAAAAAGGGGGAAAGAATCCTTGACGAAAAAGAGTTGAAAAGGCTTGAAAAATGTTAAGTGTTCCCCTCCACCTCTTAGAGTTTAGAGTTCATTCTAAGAGAGATGTGAAACTTGTAAAGGAGAATAGAGTTGTAAGAAGGTGGTTAGTCTTCACCCATCAAAGGAAGACCATTAGTGGATATCAGTGGCCTCGACGGAAGAGGAATCGATAGAGTAGATGTAGGTCACAACGATCAAACCACTATAAAACAGATTGCATTTCTATTTGAGCAATTTACCTTTACTGCAAACTGAATGTTTACTTGCCTTTCTTGCTTAACTTTCACATTACACTCTTCCATTCACTTTTAATTTAAGTATCTTTATGAAATAGGTTTAATCGTATGAAAGATTTTCGAAACTGATGTTTTTATCTACTGTACTAATTCACCCGCCCCTCCCTCTTAGTGTCGCTCTTGATCCTAATAATTCAACCACTACTTCCAAGTCGATGGCCCATTGCTCGACCATCACTATGGCCATAGGACTAGGCCCACTCTTTAACTCCTTGATCTCATGACATAGGTCATAGTTCATATCCCCAAAGTGCTTAATTACTCGACCCATGTCATAAACACAACTGATCAAGGACATGGTGTAGTGTTGATTCTACACTGGCATGGATGCTAGGATTGACTCTTAACCCGAAAATAAGGGGGAACGAAGAATAGCCAAACTTCCCTGGACTAGGGACTTTATTGCTCGATCTATCAACACCATAGAAGGTGAGCAGTACTGGTGCTTTGCCAAACCCGGGTTGAGTGTGCCTCGGGAGAACTCCAAGGCTACCGACCACTCAGCCCAGATCCTGCTCTTCGTCTTCAGGGTTGGCCAACGAGATTCATAGGGTGCTCTGAGTTCCCCCTTGTAGGGAAATCTGAGTGATATCACATGCATAGCGAAAGAAAAAAAATAAAATATCAAAATTTTTTATAGAAAAGTAAGGTTTCATCATCGTACAAAGATTGGTGTGCAAAACCCCATAAAACCAAAAATTACGCATACAAGGGAGATTGTATTACCTAGGGAGATTGTATATCCCTGAATTCCTATAGATCTATGGGAGATGATGAATGAGGTCAACTGTCCTCTTCTCTAGTAGTGATTCACATGGTAGGGGCTATGAAGATGCTTCTCAAATTGCTGCACAATCCTCCTCATAGCACGTACTATGCAATCAAGAAGGGGCTACCCCTTCTTGCTATCCACACCCCCCAAATAGGGGCTGTAGGTTGAGAAGGAGTGGGAGAGAGGAGACTAGGAGGTGACAACCAAAAAGAACCTAGCCCATGTCTCTTTGGTTCCCTCCAATTTATAGAGACCCTAATCAACTTAACCCTAATGGATCTTGTCATATTTGGTACTGGATCTCCATCCAACTACCCAAGCCTCTTAGATTAGTGGGTCTCTATCTAATAATATCTCAATAGCTTTTATTGGATCTCATCCATAGGATCTAATAATTCATGGGCTTATTAGATATCCAATAAGATAGGGGCTCCAACGGATATTTAATATCGGAACCTCTACTCGTCACAACACCTACCATATGTATATGACTCTCTAGGCCTAATATCAAGCTGACCGTGAGTCATACCTGTCAGAACTCCTTCTGGCTTAGTGAAATATTTTGGAGATAATAATTCACTTGACTCATTGACTACGAACGTACTAGACCACTACGCCAAATCCCTAGACGATATAGGGGAATCCAATCTATTAGACCTGTCTATCCTCTATTACCATGTATCTATAGTCCTTCATCCATCTAATATCCTAGAGACTATATACCGGGCATAGTGCTATCAGGCTCATATAATTTCTACTCGAGTTTTTCTTTAACCAGATTCTCCGAAAGAACTCTTTCACTCTCAATCCGAATGACCCTAGCTAGGGATTTATTTGAACAAAAACACATGAGATATTTCATTCATAATATCGAGAGGAGATGATTCTCTATCGACACTCAATAACCATCGTAAGGTTGGATGCCACTCTCGATGACCGACCGTGTTATATTTGAAACTTTCAAACCTCTGAGTCTGGTATTAAAGAGTAGAGTACTTATATAGGACATCCCTAGTATCTCAAATCTAAGGACTAGATATACTAGTGAGACGATGGAATCACTGCCTGATAACTATATAACATTTCATGAGTGGATTAATCAGTGAACTTATTCTCCAATGAGCACCTACATTGTATCCCTAGTGTCTCGACATGAGTAGCTATGAGACCAAGTGTCTCCATCATATATGGACTGGTATACAGTACACCAATATGTTCGGTTATCTCAATGTCTCTCTCGAGTAACCTATGACCGGGATTATTTAGGGGTAGTAAATAATATAAAGTGATAAAATATCAAATAATATAATAAATAAAAAGAGTATATATCATGTCACACATGCCATCACTTAAGTGATTGGCTTGTAGGACACCTATGACTAGCAATCTCCCACTTGACCTAAAGTCAATCACCTATGTGTCTGATCCCCATCAAACTATTAGTTATAGGTGCCATACAAGCCAATCACGTGAGTGATGACACGTGTGACATGACATGCAGTATTTTTGCTTATTATTATTATGATATTTTCTCACTTTACATTGCTTGTTGCATATATATATTGTGATGTCCATGGATCTGTGCAATGAGAATCTAATCGTGATGAGATCATGATAATGAGATATATTTATCGTTAAACACAAACTCTAAATAATCCTAATCATAGGTTTCTCAAGAGGGACATCGAGATAATTGGAAATACTGGTGTACTATATACTTGTCCATATGATCGAGACAACTGGTCTCATAGTTGCTCGTGTGGGGATACAAGGGATACAATATAGGTGTTTATTGGAGAATAAGTTCACTAATTGATCCGCTCATGGAATATTGGATGGTTGATAATGCCTTATTGTCAAACAACAATTCTGTCATCCTAGTGGTGTATCTAGTACTTAGACTTGAGACACCAAGGATGTTCTATATGAGAATTTGTTAGGATCCCTTTATTTTCTAAGCTTTTGAATAATGTTTATTGAGTTTGTTTAGTTCAGTTAGAGTCAGGTAGAGGTTTATTTAATATTTATTTATTATTAAGAGTCCAAGTATTAGTGGACTCTAGGTGGAACTCTATAAATAGTGATGTAACCCTTTCTTTTCATTAATCAATCAATCAATGAATTCTAGTCTATGGACCAAACCCTAGGAGGCCGATCCCCTCAAAGTGATCAAGGTGGTTAATCCTATCGAAATTATCAAGGAGGCTAATTCCCTTGAAGTGATCATCTCTTTTTCCTTCTTTCTTTGATGATAAGACCCTGGGGTCTTATCAATTGGTATCAGAGCGACGATCCTTGGTGTTCTCACTATAGTGTTGTCATAGTTATAACACAAAAAAAAAGAAGGAAAGAGATCGTGCGAGAAAGGGTTAAGCCAGCGGCCACCGACCACCACTACCTTCTCAACCAAGAAGGAAACTCTATTTCCGGCCACCGACAACCATTGCCTTCTCCATCGATGTCGCTGTTTTCTGGCCAGGACCACTACCGCTGCTACTCCCCGGCCAATGACCATCGCTGCCGCTGCCCCCCGACCAACAACCTCTCCTCCTCGCTTCCCCATCTCGCTTCAGCGAGAAGAACTGCGACCACCATTTCCCAGCCAAAGGACCATCCCCTTGTCGTTGATACCGTCGGTGACATTGCCCTAGCCACACTACCAATGTGCACCCCCCTAGGTCGCAACCACAGCCGCCAGTTGCCTCCCTCCTCACGTCGATCGAAATAGGGCAACTCACCAGCACTTCCCTTCCACGCCGGCCATCATAGCACCGTCTTCTCCCAGTCAAGCCACCGCCACTGCCAGCCACCATGTGCCATCACCAATGGCTCCCTCTATAGTGTGATGAAAATAGAGTACCCTCTACTGCTGCAACCGTCGATCCCTTTGTTGTTGCAAGCGCCGGTTACCACCACCGTCACCTCTACTACCCAGCCAGTGACGACGCCACTGCTGCCCAACCAATGACTATGCCGCTCATCACCCAGCCATGATCCTCACCACCTCCCCCTTACTCTACATCCTTGGTGATAGAAATAGGGCAGAGTACCCTCTACTATCGCAGCCGTCAGCCCCTCTGTTGTTGCTAGCGCCGGTTACCACCATTGTCACTACTACTACCCAGCCAGCGATGATGCTGCTCACTGCCCAGCTATGATCCTCACTGCCTCCCCCTTGGTCTTTATCCTTGGTGATAGAAACATGGTAACTCAATGATTGCCCTTGTTCACTGTAGTGCCATCGTCGATTCCTATTCTCTACTGTAGCCTCAACCTCGGCCATTTCAATGCCACCTCCCTCTTGCTCTGCCTCCACCGGTTGCCATCACTGCAACCTCAACCCAACTGTTTCCATCATCTGCATCCTCACAGCCTCAACCCGACTATTTGGCAATCGCTCCCTTGGGTCACAACAGTTGCAGCCGTTGCCTTCCAACCCCAGTGGTCTCATCTCATGTAGCGACAGAAACATAGGGTAGCACTTCTCATCTCTCGCAGTGACCGCAGCACTGCCCTTGGCATTCATTCCCTTGGCGTTACCAATTCCTCCTTCCGCAGTGCGACAGAGACAGAGCAACACTGCCTTCCATCCGCAGCAATGAGCCCTTGGTGGCGCTGCCCCCAACTGCACCACCATCGCTGCCTCCCAACCCTCAGCAGCAGCGATCCCTCCACGTAGCGACCATAATAAGCATCACTGCCTCCCATGTAGCGATCGCAATTACATCCCTGCAACAAGCATCACTACCTTCCATCTGTGTCGTCGCAGCCATTGCATCGACGAGCCCTTGGCGGCATTGCCCCCAACCGCACCACCATCGCTATCTCCCAGCCCTCAGCAGCAGCAATCCCTCTACGCAGTGACCGCAACAAGCATCGCTGCCTCCCACACAATGACCACAGCTACATCCCCGCATCCTTACGACAACCCTTCATTCCCATAGTGTTGCCACCAACTGAGTCACAACAACAGCACCGAATAGGGTAGTGATTGATGCCCTAGTCCCGACACCAGAAATAGGTGTTGAGATTATAGATTTGTAGTCTTACGTAATAGCCACCGATAACTCTGTGAAAGCACAAACAAAAGTATTGAAAATTAGAATTGAGAACTGA
Organism: Musa acuminata AAA Group; assembly: GCF_036884655.1. Lineage (NCBI taxonomy): Eukaryota > Viridiplantae > Streptophyta > Magnoliopsida > Zingiberales > Musaceae > Musa > Musa acuminata. The sequence goes on along the minus strand of NC_088335.1, from coordinate 19,056,164 downwards.
CTATAAGAAACACTTAATGATTTCAAAAAGAGCATACTAGAGAGCCTCAGCAAATTTTAACAAGATGGGGCCTCAAGTTCTACATTGTACAGATCTAGAAATATAAGAAAAGCGTACCAAGATTGTGACATAAACTACTCACACATGAAGGTGGAATTTTCGACATCGAAAGATGGAGATCCGACTAGTCGGATCTCTAGGGTAGAAATTTTTTTTCATTTTCACAGGACCCTAGAAGAATCCAAGATAGAAATTGCCTCAATCGAGCTGGATGGAGATGCAATCCAGTGGTACGATTGGTATGAAACTTGCCACGGAGTTCCTTCATGGGAACAGTTCAAAAGAGGGCTTATTGTTCGCTTCGGCCCATCGGAATATGAGAATGTTGATGGACAGCTCACTAAACTTCATCAGACATCTACAGTGTTGGAATATCAAAGTAGGTTTGAAATATTATCAAATCAAGCTAGAGATTGGTCAGAACGATAACTTCTGGGTATATTTATTGAAGGGATTAATTCAGAGGTTCAGCGTGAAGTTAAGGCTCATCAACCCCGCATCATTATAGTTGTGATTCCACTTGCATGCCTACATGAGGGAAAAATCAGCATGAAATATCATCAAAACAGAGGTGTCAATAAATAAGTGATTAGCAAGTAGCCCACCCCATCTACTCCCAGTCGAAATCCTATCACTCGCAGACTAACCCGAGAAGAACTCAAAGAAAGATCAATGAAGGGTTTGTGCTGGCATTGCGATGAAAAGTTGAGTAAAGAGCACCGATGCAAACAGGGAAAACTTTTGTTGATTGAGCCGATCGAGGAGGAACCAGAAGCAAAAGAGTTGGACTCCGATCATGAAGGTGTGGAAACCGATGAAGATATTAAAGCCATCACACATACAGTGCATGCATTGGCTGGCTACTCTAACCCACAAACTATGAAAGTTGGCAGAACTCTGGAACATCAATATGTTATAGTTTTGATTGATACTGGTAGCACTAACAATTTTATGAACAGTGAGACTATTGATCGATTAGCCCACCACATTAAAGGCTATGACAGATTCAAAGTAAAGATCGCTAATGGATAGATTTTAATTTGTGATAGCAAATGTTTAAAGATAAAATTGATTATAAAGGGCCAAGAGTTTCTTGCAATGATTACTATAATGAAAGACCGACCTATTGCTTATACTATCAAAAAGTAGAGACTATACTTACTTGTTAAACGGGTTGTGATGCGTTGCAGATAGCTTATGACAGAAGTACTGAAAGAGAAGCTCTCTAAGTTTGATGCTGCTCAGCCTTGAGGACAAGACTGATTTGAAGAGGGAGGAATTGTTAGGATCCCTTTATTTTCTAAGCTTTTGAATAATATTTATTGAGTCTGTTTAGTTCAGTTAGAGTCAGGTAGAGTTTTATTTAATATTTATTTATTATTAAGAGTCCAAGTCCTGGTGGACTCTAGGTGGAACTCTATAAATAGTGATATAACCTTTTCTTTTTGGCAATCAATCCATCAATAAATCAATAAATTATAGTCTGTGGACTAAACCCTAGGAGGCCGATCCCCTCAAAGTGATCACGGAGGCCGATCCCCTTGAATTGATCATCCCTTTTCCATTCTTTCTTTGACAATAAGACCCTAGGGTCTTATCAGTATTTCACTCTTTGATACTAGACTTATAGGCTTCGAAGTTCCAAATATAGCACAGCAAGTCATCGGGAGTGGCAAACAAACTTATGAGGGTTATTGAGTGTCGATAGAGGATCATCCACTTTCAGTGTCATGAGAGGAATATCCCATGTATTCTTGCTCTGAAAAATCCCAAGATAGGGTCATTCGGATTGAAAGAGAAAAAGTTCTCCATGAGAATCCGATTAGAGCGAGACTTGAGTAGAAACTGTATGTGTTAGGATCAACAACACTAAGAGGGGGGGGGGTGAATTAGTGTAGCGGAAAACCTTCTACGATTAAAAAAAAAACTGCGTTCGTTCGATAAAAGTGATTTCAGTAAGAAAGCCGATTCGTAAATCACTTTAACTTTTGATTAAGCGAGATGTAGCAAAGATATAAATGCAGTTTGCAGTTATGGTTCAAATCAGATAATAGGCGCAAACTGAAATATGATATTCGTATGAAAAAACTGATTTACGTCTAAATGCTGATTCGTAAATCACTTGATTAAGCGAGATGCAGTTAAAGCAAGGATATAAAGGCAGTTTGCAGTTATGATAGAAATCAAAACGTAAACGCAAACTAAAATATGATGATCGTACGATAAAACTAATTTACGTCTAAACGCCGATTCGGAAAGTGCAAAGCTTGAAACCCAATCGTATATACGCAGAAAGCAATAAGCTTTTGAGGAGGTTTGCAGTAAAGATAATATACTCAAAGTAAATGCAAACCGAGATTTAGAGTGGTTCGGTCAATCTTGACCTACTCCACTTTTGGCTTCCACCACCGACAAGGTCACCGACGTCAACTAGAGGCCTTCCTTCAATAGGCGAAGGCCAACCACCCTTTTACAGTTTCACTCCTTTTGATGGGCTTAGGAGACAACCCTTACAGAATTTCCTTTCCTCTCTTAACAGATTATAACTTGGAAGAAAAGAGGAAGAAGAACTTTTTACTCATACAACACTTTTGAGCTCCAAAAATCACAAAGTAAAATCAGAATTTCAATGGTTTCTTGGTGCCCTTTCAATGCTGAAAGGGTGGGGTATTTATAGTCCCCAACCCAGTTTGAATTTGGAGCTCAAAACTATCAATTCCCGGAATTCCAGGATCTGGCTGTTGCACCGCCTAGCAGAGCTCGAAGACTGAGCCTCTAGGCGGTGCCACCTCCTGTCAGGGGCGGTTGCACCTCCTGCTAGAGCTCGAAGACCGAGCTCAGGTAGTGCCACCGCCTGACTGAGGCGGTTGCACCTCCTGCTAGAGCTTGAAGATGGAGCTCAAGCGGTGCCACCTCCTGTCAAGGGCGGTTGCACCGCCTAGTCTCGCTCGGAGACTGAGCCCAAGCGGTGCCACCGCCTGGCTGGGGCGGTTCAACCGCCTAGCAGAAATCAGGGTCCGAATGGGTTGATCCATTCGGCCCAATTTGGGTTTTTCAAGGGCCCAATTGTGTCACGCCCCCTCAAATAATATATCGATATTATTAAAACTTTCACCACAAATCCATCCAGGATCCAAACACACATTTGAGGACATTGAAAAACATTCTATCAAATTTACATCCATAAAACCTGTGCAGTTTATAATCATATATCACATCACTTGATAATTCATATTTATGGTAACCCAAGCCAAACTTGACAAACATGAACAACATTTATAAATCCACAAGCTAAATAAATTATACAATCAAAACTCTAATTATTCACCACAAGTTCATATCATCATAAACTAGACTTAACATTCCGAAATTCCAAATAAGAGAGATCTTTTAATACTTTTACACAGTATATCCATTTCGATTCATCGACAATATTTCATTACATACAAAATATGTTTATACAACAATAACATAATAACCAACAAGACTTGCCCATAATTCTGAATAGCTCTTCACTGCCTCAGCCCAATTCAAACATCTCAAAGAGTGACAAGCTAACCTGAAAGATTTATATAACAACGGAATGAGCTAAAAACAGCTCAGCAAGTAACAAAGCATATTCAAAACAAAAGGAACGATTTTAAACAAGTAAGATATCATAATGCAAGGTAGAATACAAGAATTCTCGAGGATACCATCTCATTAGATACAAATCATATGTGTCATGTCATTCAAAAACCTATTTGGTTCATAACAAATGGAGTATAGAGTAATTGGAGCATATCAATAGCATAGGAAATGTTTCAGAGCATATCAATGACATATGGAACATTTCGGAGCATGCCAATAATAGATGAAACATTTTGGAGCATATCAATAACGAATGAAACGTTTCGAAGCATATCAATAACAAATGAAACGTTTCGGAGCTTATCAATGGCGTATGAAATGTTCCGGAGCATATCAACGGCATATGAAACATTTCGAAGCATGCCAATAACAGATGAAACATTTCGGAGCATATCAACAATGAATGAAACGTTTCGGAGCATATCAATAACAAATGAAATGTTTTGGAGCTTATCAATGGCGTATGAAATGTTCTAGCGCATATCAACGGCGTATGGAACATTTCGAAGCATATCAACAATGAATGAAACGTTTCGGAGCATATCAATAACAAATGAAATGTTTCGGAGCTTATCAATGGCGTATGAAATGTTCCGGAGCATATCAACGGCGTATGGAACATTTCGAAGCATGCCAATAATAGATGAAACATTTCGGAGCATATCAATACAAAATATGAAATAGAAGCTCAGACGTCGTACCCTAGCATAATGCATGTGAGGTTTAACTCAATGGTGGCTCCACACCGTGATGAGTTCTCGACTCCATCCACGGGTAGCCCTTTCCTACTCGAGCCCTCTCACCCTGCCCAAGTGTTAGGTCGGCTCTGAATTTCATATCAAACAGATAGAAGGTGAAGTGGGATTCCAAACATAATATGATCTATCCATTTCTGAATGACCACCAAACATAATCTAGAGCATTGCGGGCTCTAAGCACATACCCTTTATCATTTCTAGCAAAGATCCAAATAATCCCACAAACACCAGAGTACAAAAGGGTTTTGTAAACAATAAATTGGGACATATCAGAAGCACATGCGGAACAACGAAATGTACATGTGCCTTTATGAAACATTACGATACAAACATGAAGTTTACATAACAGATTTAGGTATCCAAATACATGTAGGACAAGAGGATACAAGAATTTAAAGTAGTAATATAAAGCTCAATTGAATAAGAAAGCTAAAGGATGTCAATTTCCAAAGAAATGAAATCAGAATATGCGAAATCGACCAAAGCTCGATTTCTAGCAGAATTCAAGACGCACATTGAACAAATGATTCAAACTATCAATCGTGCTCTAATTTACTCAGAAATATATTGTGGAAAGATATTTCAATCTATTTTCAGATAAAACAAGTCTCATATGAATCGAAGTTTCCAACAAAGAGTTACAATTTATTTAGTAACCAATGGTTAGAAAACAAAATCATTGTTTTGCATAATTCAAAGGGTCGGATTCAATAGATAACTGAGCAGACATTTGGACTCTAAATCTTTTAATCCAGGTATCAAAAGAAAGATCTACGAGTCTAGTTTCCAATGTAATAAGATTTGAATAACTCAAAGTGTTCAACAGGACTTATAGGCAGTTCAGTATCAAAAGGTCAGAATCTCAGACGTTGCACAGATTCGAATCGTTACGTCTAAACAGGAGATATATCAAATACAAGGCTAGAACAATTCAATATTCCTCATATTCAAAGCAAATGTAGAGATAAACTTAAAGTAAGGAAAGATCAGGACACTTGCAATAGGAAAGATTAGAACAATAACAGGAGAAATGATCGGGAAACTTACCTTTTGAAGGTTTTGGTCCAAAGATTTGAAGAAGGTGTACGCTCGAATCCTTTTTCTACTTTTCCTCCGTCCCCTCCTTGTTTCGTTTTGTGCACTCGTTTGCTTTCTTTCTTCACAATTACACCACGTGCCGAATATCGAGGCACAATCACCTGCTCTCTCTTACTCTCATTCCTTCTTTTTCTTTCCTAAACGCAATGCCACAACCACCACCGCTGTCGTTGCCACAGTCGCAGCCCCTTCCACCGCACTGCCTTCTTCCTCCCCTTCTTTCGTAGACACAACTGTTGCATACGCAGTCGCTGCCGCTGCGGCCGCAATCCCGTCCGCAGCCCCTTTCCTTTCTTTTCTTTCCCAGCTGCAACTGCCGCAGTCGCAGTCGCAGCCATGGCCGTAGCCACCACAACCGCAGCCTCTTCTTCCTCCCCTGCTCTATTTCCTCTCCTTCTCTTCCAGCTGTAGCTACCACTGCCACAGCTGCCTCCCCTTCTCCTCTTCCTCTCTTCTTCTATTTTCCTTTCTATTCTTCTTCCTTTCCTTCTCTTCTTTCCCAGCTGCACTGTTGCAGTCGCAGCCTCAGCCACGGCCACAGCTTCTTCTTCCTCCCCTGCTCATCTTCCTCTCCTTCTTCTCTTCCAACTGCAGCTTCCATCGCCGCAGCCACAGCCCCTTCTTCCCCTTCTCTTCTTCCTCTCCTTCCCTTCTTCCTTTCTCTTCTTCTTCCTTTCCTTCTCTTCTTTCCCAGCTGCACTACTGCAGTCACAGCCTCAGCCACGGCCACAGCCTCTTCTTCCTCCCCTGCTCATCTTCCTCTCCTTCTTCTCTTCCAACTGCAGCTGCCATCACTACAGCCGCAGCCCCTTCTTCCCCTTCTCTTCTTCCTCTCCTTCCCTTCTTCCTTCCTCTTCCTCTTTCCCTACCACAGCTGCAGCTGCCACAGCTGCAGCCGCAGCTACTTCTTTCCTTTCTCCTCTTCCTTCTCCTTCCTTTCTTCTTCTTCTCTTCTTCTCCTTCCTCCCCTTCTTCTCCCCGACGAACAGCACCTCCTTTCCTCTGTTTCCTCCTGCAGGAAATAGAGGTGCCGCCTCTTCACCTGCTTCTACTTCTTCTCTTCTTCCTCACCATCTCTTCCTCTCCTTCTCTTCCAGCTGCAGCTTCCACCACCGCACCCGCAGCTCCTCCTTTCCCTTCTCTTCTTCTTCTCCTCTTCTTCTTCCCTCCTCCTCCCCGGCGTCACACACACCCTCTCCTCTGTTTCCTCTGCAGGAAACAGAGGTATCACAACCTCTTCTCCTGCTTCCTCTTCCTCTTCTCTTCCTCTTCTTCTTTTTCTCCTCTTCGAATGCCCCACACCTCTCCTCTGTTTCCACCTACAGGAAACAGAGGTGCTGCAGCCCTAGCTACTGCCACCTCTCGCTCCTCTCCCTCTTCCCTCTCTTTTCTCTCTTCTTCTCCTTCTCTTCTTCTCCTCTTCCCTTTTCCTCCCCAACGCCACACACCTCCTCGCTGCAGCCTTGCCGCAGCTATCCTCCTCTCTTCTTCTTCTTCTTCTTCTTCTTCTTCTCTTCTCCCTCTTCTTCCTCTCTTCTTCTCCCCACGCCCCACCGCTCCTGCTCTCTGTTTTAGAGAGCGTGGGAGGTGGTGGGATAAAACCGAAATTTTTGATTTTCTTTATTTTTTTCTTTTTGTAACTTAACAGTTTAGTCCTTGAAATTTCTATATTTACATATAGGTCCTCCAATTTACATATAAATCCTTATTAATAAATTTTCAAAAGTGAGGGATATTACAAGTTACCCCAAGAATAAGTTAATGGGATCACCTCCCATTTTCAACTTAATCATTGTGCTAACTACGATATTTCCTAAGACATTTACTGCAACTTGCTCCGGTGTATCAATCGTTTCTTCCGGCGAGCTTCCGGCAAACTCCTGGACTTGCGACGATCCACTTGGCGAGTTTCGATGAGCTTCTTTGGCAAGCTCGTGGACTTCTCGGATTTGTTCCCGTAGAACCTCCGACGACTGTCCAAACATCCGCCGAACTCTCGAACTCCCAACATGATCATTATCTTGATTCCGGTGCAACTCCTGCTGCATATCTTACTTTCATCGTAGTTAATCCCGCACACTTAAAACAAAACTTCGATTGAGACAATTAATCCTAAGCAATTAACCAAGTTATCCGGCATGTCATTGGTCCCTCGACGCTTCGTCCGATTGTTCGGCGCATCGTCCTCTCATACAACCTATTGCCCATAATGCCCGAGTTCACGGCCCGAAGCATTCTGTCGATACGTCGACCGATCCACTGGCCCGACATCCAATCTTTTGACATGTTCCTCCGGCACAACATGATTTTCCTGCTTTAATTGTCTCATCCTGATTGAAGCATCCTGCGTCACTCAAAACGCAGATTAAATCATAAACATATATCAAGTAGTTTCATCATCAAAATATGAGATTTAACAATCTCCCACTTTTTGATGATGACAACCACTTGATAACGGAGTTAAACTTAACTCTTGGAGTTTAAACAAACTCCCCCTATCAATATGCCATATTGATAGAATCTTGAATTCAAACTGAATTCAAGTCATTGCAATATTCATCATGAATACTTGCAACACGTCATCATGAACTTATGCATAAACTTATGCATAACATCATACTTCTCCCCCTTTGTCATCAACAAAACAGAGAAGTCCAACTATTCTTGTGTTTGGAATATTAGTTTAACTTATTGTATGAAAAACATAATATCAAGTTTTATCACCATGCAGTTTTAAAGCTAGAAAATTTAGCAAATGTTACATCATGCCTAGAACATTCAAGCTATCAAGTTTTAGATATGCAAGTTTTACAGCATACAAGATAGCACTTTTAGAACATGCAAGCTAGCAATGTTACAACATTTTAGAACTTACAAGCTAGCAATTTAGAGATGTTCAAGAAGGCAACTCTTGCTTCTTGAAATATGCAAGTTGCAAGCTAGCAAATTTTTGCTTCCTTTGCAATGTTTGAGCTCGCAATTTTGCTTCCATTCAAGGTGTAAGTTTAGCATGTTTAATTTTCTTGAGATAGCAACTATTTGCTTCTCTTTATACTACAAGCTAGCAATTTTTACGATATGCAAGTTTTACTACATACAAGCTAGAAAAAATTTTGAAAGCAAATGCAAGATAGCTTTCTTGTGTAAGCTTATGATTCTTGCTTCCTATTGCAATGTGCAAGTTGTAAGTTTTGCTTCTTGAGATAGGCAAGATAGCACTTTTGCAATTTTTGTTTGGCAAGCTTGTGATGTTCAAGATAACAGCTCTGTCTTCTCTTTTGAGAAGTGTCATTTTTGCTTTCTTTGCAAAGTGCAAGCTAGCAAAATGACAAACTAGCAAGAGATAATGTTTTACATGAGGCAAGCAAACATTTTGGCAAGTGTTACATTTGCATCTTCTCTTTAGAGGAGTGTAATTTTTGCTTTCATCTTGAATTGTGTAAGCTAGCTAGTTTGCCTCTTTTCATGATGTCCATGCTAGAAATTCTTGCTCTCCCTTTGTCATTGTCAAAAAGAATGGAAGACCCTTTTTTCAATTTTCAGATTATGACAAAGGTAAGTATCAATTTTATTTGTGCATCATTATATATTCAAATTAAAACATGCACAATTTCAAAAACCTTATTTTTCATGCACGATACCGAAAAATAAATCAATCATCATTAATGGGTATATCATACATGATACTCAAACATTAAAATTTTTAAGCATTTATCAACATGTTGATCATGATATCAAACATTCATTATTTAAGGCATTCATGATACATATCATATGCAATACATTATGTACATCATTGTCATAAGTATTGCATGCGTCATTTCAAATTCATGAATATGCATCATGCCAAATCATAAAATATACAATCATCATTAATGCATGATTCCTAATCATCATTTATTTTGCAACATGATGGTACCAAAATTTTCAAATTACATTCTACCATACATGATCGAAACTTCTTATTTGTATACATCAAAACAAATTAATGAATATTTCATGTATTCTTATCATCACATAAGGAATATCAAGAAGAATTATAAGGTGATGAGATAAACAATTCATGAATACAAGGAATTGCATAAAAATCATATCATGAAAGATTAGAACATGTGAATACCAAAGTATATGATTTCTTTTTTAAAAACCTACTCCATAATTAATCAAAAGAAAATCTTAGGAGAACGATTAATGAAAAAATCTTAATTCATAATAAATCTTAATTTGTAAATATCACGGAACCAAGATCATGATTTTGGATAAAACTCATTCAAATTCAAACCACCAAAAATCATTTTTATGGTTCACAAAATTCGTAACATAAGTAGATTCATGATTTCATTGATAATATATTTTCCCCTTTTTTAAGTATTTCATTTTAAGTGATTGATTTCATGTTAGCATGCTTTTTCATTTATGTTAAACATGCATCAACGTTTAGGATCGAAAAATGAATTTCATCATAAAACCATCAAGATCAATAGATTCTCAAAAATGAACTATTATGATCAAGAAAATCCGAAAATGAAATTTAACACTTTCATGCATTCGGACAAGGTTTTGCTATAGATTTTCAAGTTCAATCATGAAGATAAAATATGCTCATGATCATAAAAAATTTTTGTATCCAAAACACATAATTTCCAACATGTTATTAAGGCATGTAATAGTGTAAAATCATCATGGCAATTAAGTGATTTGAACATTGAATCAAGAAAGTCCGAAAAATAATCTTAACAAGTTCATGCATTCGAGCACATTTTTGCCATAGTTTTTCAAATACACTCATGAAAATAACAAATGCTTATCATCATGTATAGCTTAAAATCTCATGCATAAAATTGTTAATCAAAATATATTACATCATTATGCATTTCTTCAAATCAAACATGATTTTTTTTTAATCAAAATCGAGAAATAACAATGGAAATCAACGTAATACATATTATTACTTCTTAACCATGATTTCATATTTTCAATCAAAATTATTTTATTTGTTTATCATAAAATATGTAATATTATCATTTTTGAAATTACTTAGCATGATCATAATTTTTTTTTTTAAACATGTAATTTTTAAGAAAATTAATTCTAAACTAAAAAAGAAAATACATCATGAGAGCATCGAGTAATTTCAAAATAAATTAGGGGGATTTCGATTACCTCATCATTGAAAGCGGTTAAGGCGTAGTTTGCCACCTCGCCTTTCTTGATTTTCTCCTCGTCTTCGGAGGAGCTCGATTCATCCCACTTTGTGTTCTTCTTCTTTGGCCTCTTCCTTTGTTCAAGTTTATTATTTATTTTAGATTTTTATTTAATAAACTTATTAAAATTTAGTGTTCGAAGTTCAAGTTCATCATTGTCCTCATCACTTGAGTTATCGCTCAAGTGGTATTCATTTGTCCGGAGTTCCAAATCCTTCCTGTTCTTTGGAAGATGATTTTGTTCATCATGTGCATTGTGCACCATTTCATATGTCATCAACGAACCAATTAGTTCTTCAAGTGGTAAGTTGTTTAGGTTTTTAGCTTCTTGTATTGCAGTTACTTTTGAATCCCACTTCTTAGAAAGAGAACGTAAAATCTTGTTTACGAGTTCAAAATCCAAAAAATATTTTCCAAGAGCTCTTAAACTATTGACGACATCCGTGAAACGGGTGTACATGTCGCCTATAGTCTCGCTTGGTTGCATTTGAAAAAGCTCAAAATCATGTAATAAAATGTTAACTTTCGAGTCTTTGACTCTACTAGTTCCCTCGTGTGTGATTTCAAGTATTTGCCGAATGTCAAAAGTCGTTTCGCACATAGAAATCCGATTGAACTCATTTTTGTCCAAAGCGCAAAATAAGGCATTCATAGCCTTTGCGTTTAAAGAAAAATTCTTCTTCTCCAAATCCGACCATTCGTTCATCGGTTTAGAGGGAAGTTGAAAACTGTTTTCAACGATATTCTATAAATCCAAATTCAGAGAAATCAAGAAAACTCTCATTCGAGTTTTCCAACAAGTGTAATCCAATCCGTTAAACAACGGTGGACGAACAACCGATAAGCCCTCTTGAAAGCCATGAAGAGCCATTTCTCTCGGGTGTAAATCCGAAATGAGAAATACCGGGCTCTGATACCAATTGTTAGGATCAAGAGCACTAAGAGAGGGGGGGGGGGGTGAATTAGCGCAGCGGAAAACCTTCTACGATTAAAAAAAAAACTGCATTCGTTCGATAAAAGTGATTTCAGTAAGAAAGCCGATTCGTAAATCACTTTAACTTTTGATTAAGTGAGATGCAGCAAAGATATAAATGCAGTTTGCAGTTATGGTTCAAATCAGATAGTAGGCGCAAACTGAAATATGATATTCGTACGAAAAAACTGATTTACGTCTAAATGCTGATTCGTAAATCACTTGATTAAGCGAGATGTAGTTAAAACAAGGATATAAAGGCAGTTTGCAGTTATGATAGAAATCAAAATGTAAACGCAAACTGAAATATGATGATCATACGATAAAACTGATTTACGTCTAAACGCCAATTCGGAAAGTGCAAAGCTTGAACCCCAATCGTATATGCGTAGAAAGCAGTTAGCTTTTGAGGAGGTTTGTAGTAAAGATAATATGCTCAAAGTAAATGCAAACCGAGATTTAGAGTGGTTCGGTCAATCTTGACCTACTCCACTTTTGGCTTCCTCCACCGACGAGGTCACCGACGTCAACTAGAGGCCTTCCTTCAATAGGCGAAGGCCAACCACCCTTTTACAGTTTCACTCCTTTTGACGGGCTTAGGAGACAACCCTTACAGAATTTCCTTTCCTCTCTTAACAGATTAGAACTTGGAAGAAAAGAGGAAGAAGAACTTTCAACTCATACAGCACTTTTGAGCTCTAAAAATCATAAAGTAAAATCAGAATTTCAATTGTTTCGTGGTGCCCTTTCAGTGATGAAAGGGTGGGGTATTTATAGGCCCCAACCCAGTTTGAATTTGGTGCTCAAAACTGTCAATTCCCGGAATTCCGGGATATGGCGGTTGCACCGCCTGACTGAGGTGGTTGCACCGCCTGGTAGAGCTCGAAGACTTAGCCTCTGGGCGGTGCCACCTCCTGTCAGGGGTGGTTGCACCTCCTGCCAGAGCTCGAAGACCGAGCTCAGGCGGTGCCACCGCCTGACTGAGGTGGTTGCACCTCCTGCCAGAGCTCGAAGACCGAGCTCAGGCAGTGCCACCTCCTGTCAGGGGCGGTTGCACCGCCCAGTCTCGCTCGGAGATTGAGCCCAGGCGGTGCCACCGCCTAGCTGGGGCGGTTCAACCGCCTGGCAGAAATCAGGGTCCGAATGGGTTGATCCATTCGTCCCAATTTGGGTTTTTCAGAGGCCCAGTTGCCCCAAGATTAAGTTAATGGGATCACCTCCCATTTCCAACTTAATCATTGTGCTGACTACGATTTTTCCTAAGACATTTACTGCAACATACTCCGGTGCATCAATACCTTCTTCCGGCGAGCTTCCGGCAAACTCCTGGACTTGCGACGATCCACTTGGCGAGTTCTGATGAGCTTCTTTGGCAAGCTCCTGGACTTCTCAGATTTGTTTCCGTAGAACCTCCGACGACTGTCCAAACTTTCGTCGAACTCTCGAACTCCCAACTTGATCATTGTCTTGATTCTGGCGTAACTCCTACTGCATATCTTACTTTCATTGTAGTTAATCCTGCACACTTAAAACAAAACTTTGATTGAGACAATTAATCCTAAGCAATTAACCAAGTTGTCCGGCATGTCATTGGTCCCTCGACGCTTCGTCCGATTCTTCGGCACATCGTCCTCTCCTGCAGCCTATTGCCCAATCGGTCAATTGACTCCGCAACTCCGATATCCTTGGCACAATACCCGCTCTTCTTGGCCCGATGCCCGAGTCCACGGCCCGAAGCCTTCTGTTGATACGTCGACCGATCCATCGGCCCGACGTCCAATCTTCTAACATGTTCCTCCGGCACAACATGATTTTCCTGCTTTAATTGTCTCATCCTGATCGAAGCATCCTACATCACTCAAAACATAGATAAAATCATAAACATATATCAAGTAGTTTCATCATCAAAATACGAGATTCAATAGTATGGGCCTGACAGCACCATGACTGGTATATGATCTCTAGGATATGAGTTGGATAAAAGATTATAGATACATGATAATTGAGGATAGATAAGTCCAATAGATTGGATTCCCCTGTATCGTCTAGGGATTGCGGCAAGGGTGGTTTAGTACATCCGTAGTCGATGAGTCGAGTGAATTATTATAGAGATAATAATTCACTGAGCCAAAAGGAGTTCTGACAAGTATGACTCATGGCCAGCTCGATATTGGGCCTAGAGGGTCACACACTTATGGTAGGTGTTATGATGAGTAGAGGTTCGGATATGAGAAATCAGTCGGAGCCCCTATCTTAATGGATATCCAATAAGCCCCTGAATTATTGGATCCTATGGATGAGATTCAATAAGGGCCAATAAGAGATTATTGGATAGAGATCCACTAATCTAATAGGCTTGGGTAGTTGGATGGAGATCCAATACCCAATAGTATAGGATCCATTAGGGTTAAGTCGATAGGGTGCTGTTAGAACCCTTGTAGATTCTAAACTTGGGGTTGATCTCTTTAGGGGATCGGCCTCCTTGGAACTCTATAGGGGTTCCTCCCTCCAAGTTGCTGCTCAAAGGCTGCATAAAAGAGTCATCTATTGCTTATGAAAAGAGAAGGAATACATGGCTATTTATAGGGCTTCTAAACCCTAACTCCTAATAGGACTCCTACTTAAGACTCTTACTTCTAACCAACTCCTAATAGGACTCCTAGTCAAGACTCCTATTCCCTTACAACTCCTAATTCTTCTCTAAGAAAACACCTCCTACATGGATACCCCTCTCAATTAGGACTCTCCTAGCTAGAGTCCTAACAGAATGTCCCTCTCAATTAGGACTCTCCAAGCTAGAGTCCTAACAGACCCGCCCTCTTCAAATCAGCCTTGTCCTCGAGGCTGATGATTTGTGAATTATGGGAATTTCATCTTCAAGTCGTCATAGTTCTCCCAAGTGGCATCTTCTATTGGTAGGTTCGCCCACTGTATTAGCACTTCATTAGTGGGTCGTCGTCGTCGAGTCACAATCCATCGATCAATAATGGCACTTGGCTGGGTCTGGAGTTCTCTTTGGGTAGTCATATTTGGTGGGTGGCTTTGGGCTGTCTCCAAGCACCTATTTAAAACTTCCGTCTAGCTGTTGGTTTGTAAGTGATATGTCGTACTCCTTTTCAATTTAGTACCCTGCATATGGAATAACTTTGTCCAAAATCTGCTCTTGAAGATGCCAGTAGAATTTGTCACAAGCACAATGCGTCCCTTATAGCATAATTCTTTTGAGTCCCGATTGTAATGAGCCACGGAGCTTGGTGCTTCCTCTAAATTTTTTTTTTTTTTTTTTTTTACTGGTCTCCGAATCTTCCTACCATTCCATCTTAATATCCTCAAGGAAGTCGCTGGTCAGAAGTGAAACGACCGAAACTTCAACTTGCTCGGGTAGTTGCGAAAGCGCATCTGCAAGAACATTCTCTTTCCCCTTTTTGTAAGTTATTTCAAAATCAAATCCAAGAAGTTTTGTTACCCATTTTTGCTGCTCAAGGGATGGTATCTTTCGCTTAAAAAAGTACTTGAGGCTTTTATGGTCGGTTTTAATTTGAAATCGTCGACCAATCAAGTAGGGTCTCCACCTCGTTGCTGCGCGCACAATGGCGAGCATCTCCTTATCATATGTTGACTTATTTTGATGGGAGGGAGATAATGCCTTGCTAGTGTATGCGAGTGGTCGACCATCTTGCATGAGAATGACTCCAATTTCGACTCCAGATGTGTCAGCCTCAATAATGAAGGGTCGGTTAAAATCTGGTAGTGTTAGCACTGGCGTCGTCGTCATGGCTGCCTTAAGTTTGTCAAAGGCAGCGGAGGCTCTGTCTGACCATTGGAAGACATCTTTCTCCAGTAAGAAAGTAAGTGGTGCACTGATCTTTTCATAGTTTTTCACGAACTTACGGTAGTAGCCTGTTAAACCCAAAAAGCCATGTAGCAATTTTATATTCCTCGGGGTAGGCCAGTTTTGCATTGCTTCAATTTTGAAGGGGTCCACCGTCACACCTTCCTCTGATATGATATGCCCAAGATATTTCACCTTTTGTTGAAGAAAGTAAAAATTCGTAGTGGCCGTTGTGTGTTCGAAAGGCGGTTTTCGGTATGACTTCTTCATACACTCGTATTTGATAATACCTGGATCGAAGGTCCATCTTTGTAAAGATTTATGCTCCCTTTCATCTAGCAATTCATCTACTACTGGAATAGGGTATTTATCCTTGATGGTAATGCCATTGAGAGCTCGGTAATCAACGCATATTTGCCATGTTCCGTCCTTCTTGTGTACAAGTAGCACCGGTGAAGAGTAGAGGTTGCAACTCGGCCGAATAACTCCTGTTTCGAGCATCTCTTTTACAATCCCTTCTATTTCATCCTTTTGGAGATGTAGATACTGATATGGCCAAGTATTTGCTGAAGATTTGCCTCGAAGATGTTAGGATCGAGAGCACTAAGAGGGGGGGGTGAATTAGTGCAGCGGAAATCTTTCAGCGATTAAAAACGAAAGCTGCGTTCGTTCGATAAAAACTATTTTGATGCAAAAGCCAATTCTAAGATTACTTATGATTAAGTGCAGTTTATGTCTAAACACAGTTTGCATCTAAGCGCAATTTATGCAGTTTACAATTTGCGTCTAAAAGCAGTTTACGTCTAAACTCAGATTGCGTCTAAGCGCAGTTTGCGTCTAAGCGCAGTTTGCGTCTAAGCGCAGATTGCATTTAAGCGCAGTTTGCATCTAAGCGCAGTTTACATCTAAGATCAGATTGCGTCTGAGCGCAGTGCAGTTTGCGTCTAAACGCAGTTTTACGTCTAAACACAATTTTACGTCTAAACGTAGTTTTACGTCTAAACGCAGTTTACGTCTAAACGCAGTTTTACGTCTAAACTTAGTTTTATGTCTAAACGCAGTTTGCGTCTAAACGTAGTTTTACGTCTAAACGTAGTTTTACGTTTAAAAGTAGTTTACGTCTAAAACACAGTTTTACGTCTAAACAGAATCAAGACGTAAACGTAAACTGCAAAGAAACTCGTTCACAGAAATCAATTTGCAGTTATAAACAGAATCAAGACGTAAACGTAAACTGCAAAGAAACTCGTTCGTAAAAGCGCAGAAGACAGTTTACAGTTATAAATAGAATCAAAACGTAAGTGTAAACCGCAATGTAGAGATCGTACGAAAACACCGATTTACGTCTGAATGCAGATTTGAAAAGAACAGAACTTAGAAACTTGTTTGTAAAAGCGCAGAGAGCAGTAGCTATGTAGGAGGTTTGCAGTAATGATAAAGTGCTCAAAATAAATGCAAACCAGAGATTTAGAGTGGTTCGGTCAGTCTTGACCTACTCCACTTTTGGCTTCCTCCACCGATGAGGTCACCGACGTCAACTAGAGGCCTTCCTTCAATAGGCGAAGGCCAACTACCCTCTTACAGATTCACTCCTTTTGACGGGCTTAGGAGACAACCCTTACAGAAGTTTTCTCTCCTCTCTTTACAACTCAAACTTGAAGAATAGAAAGAGGAGAACTAGCAGTTTTGAGCTCTAAGAAACACAGAAAGATAGCAAGATTTCGAGTGTGTGTTCTATATTTTCAGTGCTGAATGGGTGGGGTATTTATAGGCCCCAACCCAATTCAAATTTGGAGCTCAAAACGATCAAATCCCGGAATTCCGGGATCAGGCGGTTGCACCTCCTGACTAGAGAGGTTGCACCGCCTGGCAGAGCTCGAAGACTGAGCCTCTGGGCGGTGCCACCTCTGTTAGGGGCGGTTGCACCTCTCTGCCAGAGCTCGAAGACCGAGCTCAGGCGGTTGCACCTCCTGACTGGAGAGGTTGCACCGCTTGGCAGAGCTCGAAACTTGAGCTCTAGCGGTGCTACCTCTTGACAGAAGAGGTTGCACCGCCCAGTCTTGCTCGGAGACTGAGCCTGGGCGGTTGCACCTCCTGGCTGGGGCGGTTGCACCTCCCAGCTTCGTTGGGAGAACCTCTCCTGGGCGGTGCCACCTCTGACCCTAGCGGTGCCACCTCTTTCACTATTTCAGCTCACTTGGTTTGGCTCCAAACTTGGCCCAAACTAGTCCGAATTTGGGCCTAATTGGCCCCTACTTGGGTTATAGGATTAACACCTAATCCTAACCCTAATTAATGTGCTAACTATGATTTTAAAGACATTTTCTAAGCTATTACAAAGTCCGCAAGTCAAGACTTCTTCTGGCGAGCTTCCGGCAAACTTCCGGCGGTCTTCCGATGAACTCTCGGAAACCATTCTGCGGACTCCCGGCAAGCTCCTAGACTTCACGATTTGATCTTAGCGAGTTCCAACGAGCTTCTTCGGCAAGCTCTGATCTTTCTCGGCGAGCTCCGCGAACTTCCAACGAACCTTCCGGCGAGCTTCCGAAAATCCTTCGGCAAGCTCCCAACTCATTCTCGGCTAGTTCCGGTAGCATTCCCGATGAACCTTCGGACTTCCGTCGAACTCTCGAACTTGCAACAAATCCTTCGCGCTTGACTCCGACACTTTGTTTCACTTTATGTCTTCATCGTTATCATAGTTAATCCTGCACAATTAAAGCAAAACTTCGATCGAGACAATTAATCCTAAGCAATTAACTAAGTTGTCCGGCATGTCATTGGTCCCTCGACGCTTCGTCCGATTCTTCGGCGCATCGTCCTTTCCTGCAGCCTATTGCCCAATCGGCCAGTTGACTCTGCAACTCCGATATCCTTGGCACAATACCCGCTCTTCTTGGCCCGATGCCCGAGTCCACGGCCCGAAGCCTTCTGTCGATACGTCGACCGATCCACCGGCCCGACGTCCAATCTTCTGACATGTTCTTCCGGCACAACATGATTTTCCTGCTTTAATTGTCTTATCCTGATCAAAGCATCCTACGTCACTCAAAACGCAGATTAAATCATAAACATATATCAAGTAGTTTCATCATCAAAATACGAGATTCAACAGAAGAATCATTATATAATGATCATGCCGACGGGTAAGAGGTAAGTTGCGCAGTTCATCAAATATATCTGAAAATTCAGCAAGCAAAGGAAGTAGATTTGGATCTTCAAATTTTGTTGGCTCTCCCTTAGTTTGCTGCTCAAGTTGTACCAAAAATCTGCTGCATGCTTTATGCAAAACCTTCTCCATTTGTTGTGTGGAAATCGTCGTTAAGCCGCCCCCACGTTTCCCGTTCAGTATCACATGTTTCTCCTTACTGTAAAATTTCATAATTTGTTGCATAAAATTCCAAGAAATATCACCTAATGTCATCAACCATTTAATTATGTGCATGGCCTCATGATCATCAAGAGGGAGAAGGAAGAAATATGCAATCATCTCTTGGTAAGGCCTCATGATCATCAACAGTTTCACTTGTGGGCGCCTACGATCATAATTCAAAATCCGTCCGTTGGCGACCTTAACGACAAACCTGCTGCAATTCTCAATAGGTAAGTTCATATGGACAGCAACCTTACTGTTTAGGAAGTTATTAGTGCTGCCCGTCTCGATGAGAACAGTGATCGGTTGTTGTTTGAGAAGGCCTCCAACTTTCATCGTTTGCGGGTTTGAGTAGCTAGCTAGTGTTTGTACCGTAACTTCGGTCGGTTGTGGCTCTTCTTCTGCATCTTTTTCTTCATGTTCAAGGCTCTCTTTTGAATGTTCAATGACCTCTTCTTCTATCGGTTCAATCATAAGAAGTCCTCCTTTACTACAGCGATGCTCACGGCTCCACGGCTTGTCACAATGCCAACATAAGCCCTTCGCATATCGCTCCCGAAGCTCTTCTCCTGTTAACCTCTTTGGTGCAGGGACTTGGTCGACAGTAGGGGGGGCTGAGGGCTTCAATATTACTGGTTGAGGAGTGACCCTAGTCCTCCGAGCTTCATGGTTCAATTGCTCCTCTTGATGTCGTGCGAAAGAGATGGCTGCCATAAGCGTGTACGGTTGTCGCGCTTTAACTTCTCCTCGGATCTCCGGCTTCAAGCCCTCAATGAAGGTCCTCAATAGCTGTTTTTGAGACTAATCATGATTTTGATTAGATAACCTTTCAAACCTGGTTTGGTACTCCTGAATGGTGGAGGTTTGTCGGATCTTTGCTAGTTGTTCGTCAATATTCTCGTAAGCGGTTGGTCTGAAGCGGATCAGCAGTCCTTCTTTGAATTGTTGCCATGAAAGGACTCCATAAGTATGTTCAAACTGCTTAAACCACTGTATAGCATCCCCTTCAAGATGTATAGCTGCAATTTTCACCATAGATACATCCGCGGTTTTGTGGTACCGAAAATATCGCTCCACGCACGAGATCCAACCAATCGGGTCTCCTTCTTCCCATCTAGGGAAGTCCACTCTCATGCATGAATAGTTGGGGTCAATCATAGAGCCTCCCCTCCCTTGGAAGTCATCTCTTTGGGCTTGGTGTGATTGGGCAAAGCTCTCTCCTTGATATGATTTCTTCGGGCTTAGTGGTCGGCCCAATCTGAGTTCGGTAAAGAGCGTCCGAATCTTATCCTCCATTCGCGCCTCCAAGGCTTCGAATTTAGCATTGATTGCCTCCTTAGATGCCATAGTATATGGCCCCAAATCAATGATGTTAAGATCTCTCTTTTGCTATTGGGTTAAAGGCATGTATAGGTTGAGAGAAGTGATGGTCGAAAGTGTTGGTGGATTGGTGGATGTAGGCTACGGTTTAGGCTTGTTTTGTGGCTGTTTTGGGTGCAGTTTGAGGGTGTGGTTTGGTAGAGTTTTAGGGCTGTGGATGAAAGTTTTGGATCTATGATAGATGGTAGCAAAGGTTTGACAGAAATCCGTAGAAGTTGCAGCAAGTATGTGCTGTCTTGTAAGAGTAGAATTATCGTCGAAGAAACAACGGTTTCTCGACGTAATTTCCACCAAAAACTTGAGAGAATTGAGGAGGGAATTGATAGAAAAATCACAGTTTATATGACAGCAAGGATATCTAATTTAACCAAGAAAATTTCGGCAGTATAACAGCAAGGAAATTGGTGCAAGTTGCAATTGCAGAATTGTCGTCGAAAAATTTTAGCGGGATATGATGAAAATTTGCAGCAACATAAAATCGTTTTTAGAGATGAATTTCTTAATAGATCAATCTTAGATGGAAGCCAAGATGATCTATGAAGTGTATAAGAAATTTCATTCAAAAAAGATTGCAAATAGATGGGTTAAGGCAACGATATGCAGCTGAAATTTTCTGCAGCATAGATTTTCAAGTGCAGCAGATTGGACATAAAAGATCAGTAGTTTATATTGAGAATTTTTCGATGAAACCAAAGGGAAATCTACTTTTAGAAAGTGTCAAAGATGTCATAAAAATTTCGTAGAAATTTGGATAGAAAAAGCATAGTAGCAAGATCAAACAGATGGTGCTATGCGGCTTGAATTCTGCAATTCAAGTGCAGCAGATTGGACATAAAAGATCAGTAGTTTATATTGAGAATTTTTTGATGAAACCAAAGGGAAATCAACTGTTAGGAAGTGTCAAAGATGTCATAAAAATTTCATAGAAATTTGGAAAGAAAAAGCACAGTAGCAAGATCAAACAGATGGTGCTATGCGGCTGGAATTCTGCAATGTATCTTTCGTCGTAGAGATGAAAACTTTGTGACGAAAAGTTTATGCAGCAATATAGGAACGATTTTTTTTTTTTTTTGGATTTTCAAATAAGGATAACTAAATTGCAGCAGCAGTAAGGTAGGAAACCAGAACCTGTTGCAATTCACGGGGAGATCAAAGGATGATCCGCGGTGGTGGAGATGATGTCGGAATTCGGTGACGATCTTTTAAGCAATTGTGGGAATTGCTTTGGATGGTTGTGTAAGGTTGGTGGATGGCTGTGGAAGGGCAGCGAGACGCCAAGAATGCTGCTCTGATACCAGGTGTTAGAACCCTTGCAGATTCTAAACTTGGGGTTGATCTCTTTAGGGGATCGGCCTCCTTGGAACTCTATAGGGGTTCCTCCCTCCAAGTTGCTGCTCAAAGGCTGCATAAAAGAGTCATCTATTGCTTATGAAAAGAGAAGGAATACTTGGCTATTTATAGGGCTTCTAAACCCTAACTCCTAATAGGACTCCTACTTAAGACTCTTATTTCTAACCAACTCCTAATAGGACTCCTAATTCTTCTCTAAGAAAACACCTCCTACATGAATACCCCTCTCAATTAGGACTCTCCTAGCTAGAGTCCTAACAGAATGTCCCTCTCAATTAGGACTCTCCTAGCTAGAGTCCTAACAGTTTTACATGAATGTCCCTCTCAATTAGGACTCTCCAAGCTAGAGTCCTAACAGGTGCCCCTACAAATAGGAGAGAACCAAAGGGTCATAGGCTAGCTCTTTTTAGCTGCCACCTCCTATTCTTCTCTCCCCTTCTCCTCCTCAGCTAGTAGGTGTGGAGATTTGGGCAATAATTGTTAGGATCGGAGCGGCACTAAGAGGGGGGGGGGTGAATTAGTGCAGCGGATTAAAACTTCGATTCTAACAAAATCTTTCGTACGTTAAGAACGAAACTTGAGAAATTTAACTTGAAGGCATATTCTTGAAGTTGCGCAGCAAGAGTAATAAGGAACTAAAGTAGTAAGAAGATTTGCAGTAATGTAAATGACAATAATAAAGAGCAAACCAGAGATTACTCTGATTTTTAGAGTGGTTCGGTCAAATGACCTACTCCACTTGCGAGGCCCCTCTTCGATGATGCTCCCACATTCCATTAGCAAGTCTCTTGAAATGGAAGGGTAAACACCCCTCTTACAACCTTTTACAAGCAGCTCAACCTCTTACAAATTTTCAATAAGAAAGAAGGAGGAGAACTCTCTAGCAAATTGAAAACAAGACTTGCTAAGACTTTCTAAGACTTTTCTCTCAATCAAAATGCTTCTCAAAAGTTGTAACCTCAGCTGAGATTTGAGGGGTATTTATAGGCCTCAAGAGGATTCAAATTTTGGGCTTCAAAATTTGAATTCTCTTAGGGTTCCCGGTGCTGGAGGTGCCACCGCCCAGCCAGGCGGTTCCACCGCCTGGCTTTCCGATTCATTGGTTTGGCTTAATTTTCGCCCAAACCAAATCTGACTTTGGGCCTAGTTGGCCCCTAACCAGGATATAAGATTATCTCTTAATCCTAATCCTAATTACAGGTGAACTACATAACACAAAAAAAACATCCTAAGCAAGTTTTTTAACCGCGAACGTCGAGTCTTGTTCCGGCGAGCTTTCCGACGAACTTCTTCCGACGGACTCCCTACAAGCTCCCAATCTTTGTGATGACTTTAACGAGTAGCCGAGCCTTCTTGGTGATCTCCGTGAGCCTCCGACGATTTCTTTGGCGAACTTTCGACACGTTCCCGATTTCTTCTCGGATGGTTCCGGCAGCATCTCCGATGATTCTTCGGTCTCTTAAACGTCCATCGAGCTCGACTCCGGTATCCTTGCTTTATGTTTTCTGGTTATCGTAGTTAATCCTGCACATTTCACTCAATAATATGGATTAGATCAATTAACCCACCAATTGATTATATCATCAAAATCCGAGATTCAACAATCTCCCCCTTTTTGATGATGACAATCAATCGATGACGGAGTTAAACATAACTCCCCCTATCTATATGCCATATTATGAGAAGATAAAAAACACTTGAATTCCATCCCATTGGATTCAAGCATAATCCGATAAGTTCTAATCGTAGAACTTTATCGTTATCCTCATTAAACAATAGTAAGTACGAAACTTCGATGAAAATCATAAGTTAAATGATACGGGACGAATTTTGCTACGATAGAAGATAAAGATTTTCAATATAAATTTCATGATATCAATCTTGTGATATTTTCAAGGATTTGCAAGTCATATAAGACATTCATATCACACAGAAGATAAACATTTTCAATATAAATTTCATGATATCAATCTTGTGATATTTTCAAGGATTTGCAAGTCATATAAGACATTCATATCACACAAGTTTTTGTAATTCATATTAGCCATGCTATCGTTCTGGTGTAAGTCATCACTTCTCCCCCTTTGTCATCAACAAAAAGAGACAAGCCAGCTAATTGATGATCATAGAAAAAGGTTTAGCATTTATCAAAGTTCATCATTCAAATTTGCCAGAAATAGTTTATCCAAAAGACATCATCATCTATGCAGATTAAGACAGTAGTTATCTAAAGGAAAGATCAGTTATCGTACAATCGATGACAAACATTAACTTGTTTTTTTAAAAGCAAACAGGACAGAATAAAAAGATACATCAATTTAATCCTTAGGAGGTAATCCACAGTGCTGATACATGATATCTATTTTTTCATTCATCTGTCGTAGTGTCTTCAAAATTTCAACTTGTTGATTCTGAATTTGTTCTTGCTGTGATTTGATCTGAGATAGCTCCGCCATAATGATATCTTTAGAGGAGGAAACAGGAGCTGAAGGTGCTGCTCCAAAGGGACTAGGAGGAGGAGATTCACTTCCCATAAGAATTGGTGTTTCGGGTTATTCTATTGGTGTAGGAATTGGATCCGTCCTTCTAGGCTGCCTAACCCATATGCCATTGCTAAAAGTGCACCTAAGTTTTTTTAGCAGGTTTTTATTTATTATATTATATCGATCATTTTGAATAGATTCTTCATCGGGTAGAATGCAAATGTCATAGGCATGAAGAATTCTAGTGATTAACCTCCCATATGGCAATATAGTATCTTTAGTCATAATTTCCTGCATGTGTTGGCGAATCAAGTACCCAAAACAATTATGTTGACCGGTCATAATCCAATACATGGTTCCTATCTCTAATTGACTTACTTCGTCAAGATGAAATTGTTTGGGGAATATGATGCTTGTGATAATGTGATGAAGAATTTTAGAGTTGAAAGGCATTAAGTGTTCACAGCTCTTGGGTAGGAAGTCAAGGTTTGGATTTGCAAAAATTGTTTTCACGGCTTCGGAATAGGTTGCTCCTATTTTTTTGACGTCCCATTTACCTTTAAAATAGCATCCCCTATCTTTTTCAGTTATGCCAATTAGCTCACAAATGGTGCTGTCAAAAATTCTAATGGGTGTTCCTAGAATGTAAGTGCTTAGGCTATCATTGTCTTCATATAGGTTGGCATAGAACAATCTCACTAACCGTGGATAGATTGGTTCATCTATTTGTAGTAGAGGTAGAGCTTCTAGTTGAGCAAACCACTTAATGGGATCTAAGTCCTCTAGTTCATCCAAATCAACGTATTTTCCCTTATGGACACATCGTGTTTCAAATTTTGGAAAGCTAAGGGCTACCTCTTTTGATCTAAAATGGTCATGGTTATATGAATCTCCTTCAATCCTTATTCCTTTTGATCTCTTTGGAGCCATTTTCTAGACAAGATGATGATGAAATTGTGAAAAATAAGCAAGAGAAAGAGAAAAGAAAGGAGGGATTTCAAGTGTTACCTTGTGGAGATTATGTTGAGAGATGGAAAGCTTGGACCACCAAGAATCCTTCTCCAATGTTTCTAAGAGTTAGAATGAGGGTTAGAGGGAATGGGAGAGGGTTTTGGAGAGGTCTTTCTTCGGGTTGGGGGCGGTGTCACCGCCGGCCCTAACCCCTCGGGTTAAAAGGGTGACTCGGTCGGTGTCACCGCCAAACTGGTCGGTGTCACCGCCTGGCGCCCAAGCGCCAGTCGGTGCAACCACCGGATCTGGCGGTGCCACCGCTGGCATCACGCGGAGGAAAGAAAAAAAAATTTTCTTCCTTCCTTTTGTTTAGCTTCTTCCCTCAAGATCATAATTTATACTTTAATGGATCATTTTGAATTGAAGAAGAAGAATTCAAATTCATAAACGAAAGGAAAAGAACGAGTCCTTTTTGTGAAGTTCATTTTAGGGATAATTTAGCATGCCTAATTCCCTTCGGATGAATTCAAATTGGTCTTCATTCATAGCTTTTGTAAATATATCTGCTAATTGATGCTTTGTGTCAATGAATTCTAGAACAACATCATTGTTAAGAACATGATTGCGTATGAAATGATGCCTAACGTCGATGTGCTTAGTTCTAGAGTGCTGAATTGGATTTTTAGTAAAGCATATGGCACTAGTATTATCGCATTTTATAGGAATATTTTCAAGGTGAATTCCATAGTCTTCTAATGTATTTTTCATCCAAATTACTTGTGCACAACATGCACTTGCAGCAATGTATTCGGCTTTCGCCGTAGATAGTGCAACTGAATTTTGTTTCTTGGAAGTCCAAGAAACAAGTGCATGTCCTAAAAATTGGCATATTCCGGATGTACTTTTTCTATCTATCCTGCATCCGCCAAAATCGGCATCGGCATAAGCTATTAGATCGAATTTTTCAGATTTTGGATACCACAATCCTAAATTTGGAGTTCCTTTAAGATACCTAAATATTCTTTTAACACTCTTAAGATGAGATAATTTAGGATTAGATTGAAACTTAGCGCAAAGTCCTACACTAAACATAATATCCGGTCTAGTCGCAGTGAGGTAGAGTAGACTACCTATCATTCCCCTATATGTTTTTTGATCGAAACTTTCACCATTTTCATCCATATCTAACTTAGTCGCAGTACTCATAGGGGTGTTTATTGCTTTTGAATTATCCATGTTAAATCGTTTTAACAATTCTAATGTATATTTGGATTGGTTAAGAAATATACCATCACTAAGTTGTTTGATTTATAATCCCAAAAAGAAAGTTAATTCACCCATTAAACTCATTTCAAATTCAAGACTCATACATTTGGCAAATGATTCACATAGTGATTCTATTGAATCTCGGATTTTGATGATATAATCAATTGGTGGATTAATTGATCTAATCCATATTATTGAGTTAAGTGTGCAGGATTAACTACGATAACCAGAAAACATAAAGCAAGGATACTGGAGTCAAGCTCGATGGACGTTTAAGAGACCGAAGAATCATCGGAGATGCTGCCGGAACCATCCGAGAAGAAATCGGGAACGTGTCGGAAGTTCGCCGAAGAAATCGTCGGAGGCTCGCGGAGATCACCAAGAAGGCTCGGCTACTCGTTAAAGTCATCACAAAGATTGGGAGCTTGCAGGGAGTCCGTCGGAAGAAGTTCGTCGGAAAGCTCGCCGGAACAAGACTCGACGTTCGCGGTTAAAAAACTTGCTTAGGATGTTTTTTTGTGTTATGTAGTTCACCTGTAATTAGGATTAGGATTAAGAGATAATCCTATATCCTGGTTAGGGGCCAACTGGGCCCAAAGTCAGATTTGGTTTGGGCTAAAATTAAGCCAAACCAATGAATCGGAAAGCCAGGCGGTGGCACCGCCTGGCTGGGCGGTGACACCTCCTTGGCTGGGCGGTTGCACCGTCCAGCACCCGAGCGCTGGGCGATGGCACCGCCTGGCTGGGCGGTGGAACCTCCAGCACCGGGAACCCTAAGAGAATTCAAATTTTGGAGCCCAAAATTTGAATCCTCTTGAGGCCTATAAATACCCCTCAAATCTCAGCTGAGGTTACAACTTTTGAGAAGCATTTTGATTGAGGGAAAAGTCTTAGAAAGTCTTAGCAAGTCTTGTTTTCAATTTGCTAGAGAGTTCTCCTCCTTCTTTCTTATTGAAAATTTCTAAGAGGTTGAGCTGCTTGTAAAAGGTTGTAAGAGGGGTGTTTACCCTTCCATTTCAAGAGACTTGCTAGTGGAAGGTGGGAGGCTCATCGAAGAGGGGCCTCACAAGTGGAGTAGGTCATTTGACCGAACCACTCTAAAAATCGGCGTAATCTCTGGTTTGCTCTTTATTATTGTCATTTACATTACTGCAAATCTTCTTACTGCTTTAGTTCCTTATTACTCTTGCTGTGCAACTTCAAGAATACGCCTTCAAATTAAATTTCTCAAGTTTCGTTCTTAACGTACGAAAGATTTTGTTAAAATCGAAGTTTTAATCTGCTGCACTAATTCACCCCCCCCTCTTAGTGCCGCTCCGATCCTAACAAGTGGTATCAGAGCAAGGTTATCTCTCATATTTGGTTTAATACCCAAGAGAGATGGCTTACTCCGACATGCAAGAGGGCCATTCTATTGCACGACCACCTTTGTTTAATGGGTCGGATTACACATATTGGAAGACTTGCATGAGAATCTTCCTCATTTCTATGGACTTTGAGCTTTGGTCTATTGTCGAGAATGGATTTCAAAAATCTTCTCTTCCGATAAGCGAATGGGATGAATCGGAGAAGAAGGTTTTTGCTTTAAATGCAAAGGCTATGAATGCCTTGTTTTGTGCACTAGACAAAAACGAATTTAATCGTGTTTCAATGTGTGATTCGGCTTTTGATATTTGGAGAACTCTTGAGGTCACTCATGAAGGCACTAGCCGAGTGAAAGAGTCCAAAATCAACATCCTTGTGCACTCTTACGAACTTTTCCGAATGAAACCAAGTGAGTCCATCGGAGACATGTACACCCGGTTTACGGATGTCATCAATGGACTCAAAGCTCTTGGTAAAGATTTTACTAACTTTGAACTAGTAACTAAAATCTTAAGATCCCTCCCTAAAAGTTGGGATCCAAAAGTTACTGTCATTCAAGAGGCGAAAGACCTTAAAGCATTCCCTCTTGAAGAACTCATTGGGTCTCTAATGACCTATGAAATGACATGTCAAGCTCATGACGAGCTCGAGAACCCCCTTCCAAAGAACAGGAAGGATATGGCACTCAAATCACAAGAAGACCACTTGAAAGGAACATCAAGTGATGAGGACAGTGACAATGACATTGCACTTTTGACTCAAAAATTTAAAAAATATTTAAGAAAGAACAGATTTAAAAATAATACAAAAAATAAATTTGAACAAAAGAAGGACCAAGTGATTTGCTATGAATGCAAAAAACCGGGACACTATAAGAACGATTGTCCTCAAGTCAAAAAGAGAACATAAAAAAAGAAGGCATTCAAAGCAACGTGGGATGATTCAAGTGCATCCGAAGAAGAGGAGTCCAACACCGAGCAAGTTGCTCATTACGCGCTAATGGCGTTAGGAGAAGAGGTATGTGATTTATTTAATGAAGATTTATCTTTTGAAGAATTATCTATCGCTTTTCATGAATTATTTGATGAATGTAGAACTGTTAGCAAGAAGTTAAGTATCTTAAAGAAAAAGCATGCTTTGCTACAAGATAAGTTTGATAGTCTTTAAACTCCTCCATGCTCTAAGTGTGAGCACTTAGAAGCAATAAAAAATGAAAATATGCTTCTTAAGGAAACCTTAAACAAGTTTAAGGTTGGTAGCAAAGGATTAGATATGATCCTTGCACACAAGGGTCACATCGCAAATAGAAATGGAATTGGATTTGTAAAAGGATTACATCAAAATCCTACCACTTTCATAAAAGGACCTACATTACATGTTTCCTCTTATATGAAATACAACTTTTGTTGCAAATCCGGACATATTGCCTACAAATGCCCATTTAGGAAAATTAGTTCACAAAAATTAATATGGGTTCCTAAAGGAACTATAAAGAATTCAATCATAAATAACAAAGTTAGTGGGTCAATTTTTGAGGCACCCAAAATCAAATGGGTACCTAAAAATCATCCTCTTTTGTAGACAAACCCACAAGCTAGGAGCAAAAGATGGTATCTCGATAGTGGATACTCAAGACATATGACTGGAGATCCATCTCATTTCTCTATGCTCACTAGCAAAGAAGAAGGGTACGTTACCTTCGGAGACAACAACAAGGGCAAAATCATTGGCAAGGGAACTATTGATAACAAATTTAATTTTTCCATTGATAATATCTTACTAGTTGATGGATTGAAACATAATCTCTTAAGTATTAGTCAACTATGCGATAAAGGTTACATCGTTAGATTTGAATCAAATATGTGCATTATTGAAAAACCAAATCATAACATGACTATGATTGCTTTAAAACAAAATAATGTCTATACCATCAATCTTGATGAACTAAGTAATGAAATGTGCTTCTCCGCCGTAAATGATGATGCTTGGCTTTGGCATAGGAGATTAGGCCATGCAAGCATGAAAACAATATCTAAGATCTCATCTCAAGAATTAGTACGAGGAATTCCAAATATAAAGTTTATTAAGGACAAAGTATGCGATGCATGTCAACTAGGCAAACAAATAAAAACAAGCTTCAAACAAAAAATCAAATTAGCACTACTAGACCATTACAATTGATCCATTTGGACTTATTTGGACCAATTGATACAACAAGTCTAGGTGGAAGCAAATATGCTTTTGTGATTGTGGATGACTACTCTAGATACACTTGGACCTATTTCTTAGCTCACAAAAGTGATTGCTTCAAGTGTTTTTCTAAATTTTGTAAACTCACTCAAAACGAAAAAGGCTTCATGATTTCATCAATTCGGAGTGATCACGGCGGTGAATTCCAAAACCGTGACTTTCAAAATTTTTGCGAAAGTAATGGGTACAATCACAACTTCTCAACTCCAAGAAATCCTCAACAAAATGGAGTAGTTGAAAGGAAAAATAGAAACCTACAAGAAATGGCAAGAACTATGTTGAATGAACATAGTTTACCTAAGTACTTTTGGGCCGAAGCCGTAAATACGGCTTGCTACATCATGAATAAAGTCCTAATAAGACCATCCTTATCCAAAACTCCCTATGAATTATGGAATAACAAAAAACCAAACATCTCCTATTTTAAAGTTTTTGGTTGTAAATGCTTTATTTTAAATGAAAGGGATGCTTTAGGAAAATTTGATGCTAAATCCGATGAAGGCATCTTTCTTGGTTACTCTTCCGTTTCTAAAGTTTTTCGGGTTTTTAATAAAAGAACTTTAGTAATTGAAGAGTCTATTCATGTAGTTTTTAATGAAATTTCTGATTTAAAGAAAAATGATTTTGATGATGATCTTGGTTTTGATAATTTGAATTTAAATGAACCCTCTCCTCAAAATAGCCCTTTGAATGCATCTTCTTCCGAAATTTCTTTACCAAAAGAATGGAAGTATGTAGATGCTCATCCAAAAGAGCAAATTATAGGAGATACATCAAAAGGGGTTCAAACTCGTTCTTCTTTCAAAAATTTCTGTGCTAATGCCGCTTTCCTTTCTCAAATTGAACATAAATGCATTGACGAAGCCTTAAAAGATGATTTTTGGATCATTGCAATGCAAGAAGAATTGAACCAATTTGAGAGGAATGAGGTATGGAAGCTTGTTCCTAGACCAAGTGACCACTTAGTCATAGGTACTAAGTGGGTCTTTAGAAACAAGCAAGACGAAAATGGTATCGTGGTTAGAAACAAGGCTAGATTAGTGGCCAAAGGTTTCAACCAAGAAGAAGGTATCAAGTACGAAGAAACCTTCGCTCCCGTGGCTCGATTAGAAGCCATAAGGATGCTCCTTGCCTATGCTAGTAGTAATAATTTTAAACTATTTCAAATGGATGTTAAAAGTGCCTTCTTGAATGGTTTTATTTCCGAAGAAGTATTTGTCGATCAACCTCCCGGATTTGAAAATACTCTTTTTCCTAATCATGTATTCAAATTGACTAAAGCTCTCTATGGCTTAAAACAAGCTCCTAGAGCTTGGTATGAAAGGCTTAGTTCCTTTCTTATTTTAAATAATTTTACCAAAGGCAAGGTTGATACTACATTGTTTATTAAACATTTTGAAAATAATTTTCTTATTGTGCAAATTTATATTGACGATATTGTGTTTGGCTCTTCGGATGAATCACTATGTGAATCATTTGCCAAATATATGAGTCTTGAATTTGAAATGAGTTTAATGGGTGAATTAACTTTCTTTTTGGGATTACAAATCAAACAACTTAGTGATGGTATATTTCTTAACCAATCCAAATATACATTAGAATTGTTAAAACGATTTAACATGGATAATTCAAAAGCAATAAACACCCCTATGAGTACTGCGACTAAGTTAGATATGGATGAAAATGGTGAAAGTTTCGATCAAAAAACATATAGGGGAATGATAGGTAGTCTACTCTACCTCACTGCGACTAGACCGGATATTATGTTTAGTGTAGGACTTTGCGCTAGGTTTCAATCTAATCCTAAATTATCTCATCTTAAGAGTGTTAAAAGAATATTTAGGTATCCTAAAGGAACTCCAAATTTAGGATTGTGGTATCCAAAATCTGAAAAATTCGATCTAATAGCTTATGCAGATGCCGATTTTGGCGGATGCAGGATAGATAGAAAAAGTACATCCGGAACATGCCAATTTTTAGGACATGCACTTGTTTCTTGGACTTCCAAGAAACAAAATTCAGTTGCACTATCTACGGCGGAAGCCGAATACATTGCTGCAAGTGCATGTTGTGCATAAGTAATTTGGATGAAAAATACATTAGAAGACTATGGAATTCACCTTGAAAATATTCCCATAAAATGCGATAATACCAGTGCCATATGCCTTATCAAAAATCCAATTCAGCACTCTAGAACTAAGCACATCGACGTTAGGCATCATTTCATATGCAATCATGTTCTTAACAATGATGTTGTTCTAGAATTCATTGACACAAAGCATCAATTAGCAGATATATTTACAAAAGCTTTGAATGAAGACCAATTTGAATTCATCCGAAGGGAATTAGGCATGCTAAATTGTCCCTAAAATGAACTTCACAAAAAAGACTCGTTCTTTTCCCTTCGTTTATAAATTTGAATTCTTCCTTCTTCTTCAATTCAAAATGATCCATTAAAGTATAAATTATGATCTTGAGGGAAGAAGCTAAACAAAAGGAAGGAAGAAAATTTTTTTTTTCTTTCCTCCGCGTGATGCTAGCGGTGGCACTGCCAGATCCGGCGGTTGCACCGACTGGCGCTTGGGCGCCAGGCGGTGACACCGACCAGTTTGGCGGTGACACTGACCGAGTCACCCTTTTAACCCGAGGGGTTAGGGCTGGCGGTGACACCGCCCCCAACCCGAAGAAAGACCTCTCCAAAACCCTCTCTCATTCCCTCTAACCCTCATTCTACCTCTTAGAAACATTGGAGAAGGATTCTTGGTGGTCCAAGCTTTCCATCTCTCAACATAATCTCCACAAGGTAACACTTGAAATCCCTCATTTCTTTTCTCTTTCTCTTGCTTATTTTTCACAATTTCATCATCATCTTGTCTAGAAAATGGCTCCAAAGAGATCAAAAGGAATAAGGATTGAAGGAGATTCATATAACCATGACCTTTTTAGATCAAAAGAGGTAGCCCTTAGCTTTCCAAAATTTGAAACACGATGTGTCCATAAGGGAAAATACGTTGATTTGGATGAACTAGAGGACTTAGATCCCATTAAGTGGTTTGCTCAACTAGAAGCTCTACCTCTACTACAAATAGATGAACCAATCTATCCACGGTTAGTGAGATTGTTCTATGCCAACCTATATGAAGACAATGATAGCCTAAGCACTTACATTCTAAGAACACCCATTAGAATTTTTGACAGCACCCTTTGTGAGCTAATTGGCATAATTGAAAAAGATAGGGGATGCTATTTTAAAGGTAAATGGGACGTCAAAAAAATAGGAGCAACCTATTCCGAAGCCGTGAAAACAATTTTTGCAAATCCAAACCTTGACTTCCTACCCAAGAGCTGTGAACACTTAATGCCTTTCAACTCTAAAATTCTTCATCACATTATCACAAGCATCATATTCCCCAAACAATTTCATCTTGACGAAGTAAGTCAATTAGAGATAGGAACCATGTATTGGATTATGACCGGTCAGCATAATTGTTTTGGGTACTTGATTCGCCAACACATGCAGGAAATTATGACTAAAGATACTATATTGCCATATGGGAGGTTAATCACTAGAATTCTTCATGCCTATGACATTTGCATTCCACCCGATGAAGACTCTATTCAAAATGATCGATATAACATAATAAATAAAAACCTGCTAAAAAAACTTAGGTGCACTTTCAGCAATGGCATATGGGTTAGGCAGCCTAGAAGGACGGATCCAATTCCTACACCAATAGAACAACCTGAAACACCAATTCTTATGGGAAGTGAATCTCCTCCTCCTAGTCCCTTTGGAGCAGCACCTTCAGCTCCTGTTTCCTCCTCTGAAAATTTCATTATGGCGGAGCTATCTCAGATCAAATCACAGCAAGAACAAATTCAGAATCAACAAGTTGAAATTTTGAAGACACTACGACAGATGAATGAAAAAATAGATATCATGTATCAGCACTGTGGATTACCTCCTAAGGATTAAATTGATGTATCTTTTTATTCTGTCCTGTTTGCTTTTAAAAACAAGTTCATATTTGTCATCGATTGTACGATAACTGATCTTTCCTTTAGATAACTATTGTCTTAATCTGCATAGATGATGATGTCTTTTGGATAAACTATTTCTGGCAAATTTGAATGATGAACTTTGATAAATGCTAAACCTTTTTCTATGATCATCAATTAGCTGGCTTGTCTCTTTTTGTTGATGACAAAGGGGGAGAAGTGATGACTTACACCAGAACGATAGCATGGCTAATATGAATTACAAAAACTTGTGTGATATGAATGTCTTATATGACTTGCAAATCCTTGAAAATATCACAAGATTGATATCATGAAATTTATATTGAAAATCATTATCTTCTATCGTAGCAAAATTCGTCCCGTATCATTTAAACTTATGATTTTCATCAAAGTTTCGTACTTACTATTGTTTAATGAGGATAACGATAAAGTTCTACGATTAGAACTTATCGGGTTATGCTTGAATCCAATGGGATGGAATTCAAGTGTTTTTTATCTTCTCATAATATGGCATATAGATAGGGGGAGTTATGTTTAACTCCGTCATCAATTGATTGTCATCATCAAAAAGGGGGAGATTGTTGAATCTCAGATTTTGATGATATAATCAATTGGTGGATTAATTGATCTAATCCATATTATTAAGTTAAGTGTGCAGGATTAACTACGATAACCAGAAAACATAAAGTAAGGATACCGGAGTCGAGCTCGATGGACGTTTAAGAGACCGAAGAATCATCGGAGATGCTGCAGGAACAATCCGAGAAGAAATCGGGAACGTGTCGGAAGTTCACCGAAGAAATCGTCGGAGGCTCGCGGAGATCACCAAGAAGGCTCGGCTACTCGTTAAAGTCATCATAAAGATTGGGAGCTTGCAGGGAGTCCGTCGGAAGAAGTTCGTTGGAAAGCTTGCCGGAACAAGACTCGACGTTCGCGGTTAAAAAACTTGCTTAGGATGGATTTTTGTGTTATGTAGTTCACCAGTAATTAGGATTAGGATTAAGAGATAATCCTATATCCTGGTTAGGGGCCAACTAGGCCCAAAGTCAGATTTGGTTTGGGCTAAAATTAAGCCAAACCAATGAATCGGAAAGCCAGGCGGTGGCACCGCCTGGCTGGGCGGTGACACCTCCTTGGCTGGGCGGTTGCATCGTCCAGCACCCGAGCGCTGGGTGGTGGCACCGCCTGGCTGGGCGGTGGAACCTCCAGCACCGGGAACCCTAAGAGAATTCAAATTTTGGAGCCCAAAATTTGAATCCTCTTGAGGCCTATAAATACCCCTCAAATCTCAGCTGAGGTTACAACTTTTGAGAAGCATTTTGATTGAGAGAAAAGTCTTAGAAAGTCTTAGCAAGTCTTGTTTTCAATTTGCTAGAGAGTTCTCCTCCTTCTTTCTTATTGAAAATTTGTAAGAGGTTGAGCTGCTTGTAAAAGGTTGTAAGAGGGGTGTTTACCCTTCCATTTCAGGAGACTTGCTAGTGGAAGGTGGGAGGCTCATCGAAGAGGGGCCTCGCAAGTGGAGTAGGTCATTTGACCGAACCACTCTAAAAATCGGCTTAATCTCTGGTTTGCTCTTTATTATTGTCATTTACATTACTGCAAATCTTCTTACTGCTTTAGTTCCTTATTACTCTTGCTGCGCAACTTCAAGAATACGCCTTCAAGTTAAATTTCTCAAGTTTCGTTCTTAACGTACGAAAGATTTTGTTAAAATCGAAGTTTTAATCTGCTGCACTAATTCACCCCCCCCTCTTAGTGCCGCTCCGATCCTAACAGATTCATCCGAAGAGCCAAACACAATATCGTCAACATAAATTTGCACAATAAGAAAATTATTTTCAAAATGTTTAATAAACAATGTAGTATCAACCTTGCCTTTGGTAAAATTATTTAAAATAAGAAAGGAACTAAGCCTTTCATACCAAGCTCTAGGAGCTTGTTTTAAGCCATAGAGAGCTTTAGTCAATTTGAATACATGATTAGGAAGAAGAGAATTTTCAAATCCGGGAGGTTGTTCGACAAATACTTCTTCGGAAATAAAACCATTCAAGAAAGCACTTTTAACATCCATTTGAAATAGTTTAAAATTATTACTACTAGCATAGGCAAGGAGCATCCTTATGGCTTCTAATCGAGCCACGGGAGCGAAGGTTTCTTCGTAATCGATACCTTCTTCTTGGTTGAAACCTTTGGCCACTAATCTAGCCTTGTTTCCAAGAATTCTGTGAACTTAATGGATATAACCATAATTTCTCTACTCCAAGAAATCCTCAACAAAATGGGGTAGTAGAAAGAAAAAATCGAAATCTACAAGAAATGGCAAGAACCATGTTGAATGAACACAGCCTACCTAAATACTTTTGGGCCGAAGCCGTAAACACTGCATGCTATATTTTGAATAGAGTACTAGTAAGACCCTTACTCACCAAAACTCCTTATGAGTTATGGAATAACAAAAAACCCAATATTTCATATTTTAAAGTCTTTGGGTGTAAGTGTTTTATCTTAAATGAAAAGGATAACTTAGGAAAATTTGATGCTAAATCCGATGAAGGAATCTTTCTTGGTTATTCTTCGGTTTCTAAAGCTTTTCGTATCTTCAATAAAAGAACCTTAATTATTGAAGAATCCATTCATGTTGTTTTTAAATGATCTTGATGATGATGTTAATTTTGATTCCTTAAACTTAAATGAAACCCCTTCTCCAACTAGCAACTTGAATGCATCCACTTCCGAAACATCCGTACCCAAGGATTGGAAGTATGTAGATGCTCATCCTAAGGAGCTAATATTAGGAGACACATCAAAGGGGGTTCAAACACGATCTTCTTTTAAAAATTTTTGTGCCAACGCCGCCTTTCTCTCC
Source organism: Musa acuminata AAA Group (assembly GCF_036884655.1). NCBI lineage: Eukaryota > Viridiplantae > Streptophyta > Magnoliopsida > Zingiberales > Musaceae > Musa > Musa acuminata. Next base: position 19,019,305 of record NC_088335.1, on the reverse strand, counting down.
CAAATTGAACCCAAATGCGTTGATGAAGCCATGAAAGATGATTCATGGATTATCGCAATGCAAGATGAATTGAATCAGTTTGAGAGAAATGAGGTGTGGACGCTTGTTCCTAGGCCAAATGACCATTTAGTAATTGGTACTAAATGGGTTTTTAGAAACAAGCAAGATGAAAATGGTATCGTGGTTAGAAACAAGGCTAGATTAGTGGCCAAAGGTTTCAACTAAGAAGAAGGTATCGATTACGAAGAAACCTTCGCACCTGTGGCTCGATTGGAAGCCATAAGGATGCTCCTTGCCTACGCTAGTAGTAATAATTTTAAGTTATTTCAAATGGATGTTAAAAGCGCTTTTTTAAATGGCTTTATTTCCGAAAAAGTTTATGTTGAACAACCTCCTGGATTTGAAAATAATAGCCTCCTTAATCATGTGTTCAGATTAACTAAAGCTCTCTATGGTTTAAAACAAGCCCTAAGGGCTTGGTATGAGAGACTTAGTTCTTTTCTTATCAAAAATAACTTCACAAATGGCAAGGTTGATACTACATTATTTATCAAGAATTTTAAAAATAATTTTCTTATTGTTCAGATTTATGTTGATGATATTATCTTTGGCTCTACAAATGAATCTCTTTGTGAATCTTTTGCTAAAACTATGAGTCTTGAATTCGAAATGAGCTTAATGGGAGAATTAACATTCTTCTTAGGTTTACAAATCAAACAACTAAGCAATGACATCTTTATTAGTCAAACTAAATATGCCATGAGTGTATTAAAAAGGTTCAATATGAACAACTCAAAGGCTAGTAACACTTCTATGAGCACCTCCACTAAGTTAGAAATTGATGAAAGTGGAGAAAGCTTTGATCAAAAAACTTATAGGGGTATGATAGGAAGTTTACTTTACCTCACTGCAACCAGACCAGACATCATGTTCAGTGTAGGACTTTGTGCTAGATTTCAATCAAACCCTAAGATATCTCATCTCAAAGCAGTTAAAAGAATATTTAGATATCTTAATGGTACCACAAATCTAGGATTATGGTACCCAAAATCAGAGAATTTTGAGTTAATTGCTTATGCTGATGCAGACTTTGCTGGTTGTAGATTAGATAGAAAAAGCACATCAGGATCATGTCAATTCTTAGGACATGCCCTTGTTTCCTGGTCATCAAAGAAACAAAACTCGGTTGCACTATCAACAACCGAAGCTGAATATATTGCAGCAAGTGCATGCTGTGCACAAGTTGTATGGATGAAAAACACTTTAGAATATTACAAAGTTAATCTTAAAGATATTCCCATTAAATGTGATAACACGAGTGCAATTTGCTTAACCAAGAATCCAATACAACATTCAAGAACAAAACATATTGATATTAGACATCACTTTATACGAGATCATGTCACTAATCATGACGTAACCATAGAATTCATTGACACTAAACATCAACTAGCTGAAATTTTTACAAAACCTCTAAGTGAAGAATAATTTGATTTCATAAGAAGAGAATTAGGAATGTTGATATGTCCGAATAGATAAACTTGCTGAAATTATTTTTCGGACTATATTGCATCACTTGATTGCCATGTTTCTATGTGAAAATCTGCAACAAAATCTTGTCCGAATGCATCTTATTTATTCGAATGCTATAAAACAGATTTTCTCGTACACTTTCATGAATAAATTTGATGAAGTGATATGTATGTACTCCAAAATTCCTCTATAAGCTTTTAAAGCAACCTTTATAAAGGGGGAAGAAGTTTTTAAAGCAATCTACGAAAAATTCCTCTATAAGCTTGCTAATATTTATTTTCCTGGTATCATAATTACTATGCTTTTTGTTGATGACAAAGGGGGAGAAATATATGAATTGATAAACACTGCTATGATTATGCCATCCTTGCATCATCAAGAAATATATGAACATATGAACATGTGCTAAAGTTTGCATTATGCCCTAAATTGATCATGTGAAGAAAATGCAAAACTTGCTAGAATACTTCAAATGTGTGCATCATGTAATAGTGTTTCACAGCTTTATATGATAATGTTTAAACTACATGATAAATAGTTATAAACACAATCATACAAACTTGTTGATGTATGTCAAGCCTTGACATCATCTTTGAAGAGATACATCATGATGAGTATCATGATGGGAGTATTGATAAGTTTAACTGATCTAACTTATCAATACATCACTTGAATTCTTAGGTCTTGAATTCAAGATTGACTTATCTCAACTATGGCATATAGACAGGGAGAGTTAAGGATAACTCAATTATCAATTGATTGTCATCATCAAAAAGGGGGAGATTGTTGAATCTCGGATTTTGATGATGAAGTCAATTGTCATTTGTTGTCTAATCTATGTGTTGAGATAAGTGTGCAGGATTATCTACGATGAAAGTTAGATAAGCAGCAGGAGTTGCGTCGGAGTCAAGTTCATAATCACATTGGAAGTTCGAGAGTTCGACGGAAGTTCGGACGGTCGTCGGAGGTTCTACGAGAATAGATCCGAGAAGTCCAGAAGCTTGCCAAGCAGCTCGTCGGAACTTGCCAAGTGGATCGTCGCAAAGTCTAGGAGTTTGCCGGAAGTCCGCAGGAGCATCACCGAGGGTTCATCGGATGATCGACGGAAGTTCGCCGGAAACTCGCCGGAAGAAGCGATTGATGCACCGAAGCAAAGCTGTAGAAATTGTCTTAGATTTAATCGTAGTTAGCACATTGATTAAGTTGGAAAATGGGAGGTGATCCCTTTGGCTTAATCTTGGGGCAATTAGGCCCCTAAAAGACTGAAATTGGGCCGAATGGAACTAACCATTCGGACCCTGATTGCACCAGGAGGTGCAACCGCCTAGGCCAGGAGGTGGCACCGCCTGGGCTAAGCCTCCCAACGAGACTGGGCGGTGCAACCTCCCCAGCCGGGAGGTGGCACCGCCTGAGCTCAGTCTTCGAGCAAGACTAGGCGGTGCAACCTCCCTGACAGAGAGGTGGCACGGCCTGAGCTCAGTCTTCGAGCAAGACTGGGCGGTGCAACCTCCCTGACAGAGAGGTGGCACCGCCTGAGCTCGGTCTTCGAGCTCTGCCAGGCGGTGCAACCTCTCCAGTCAAGAGGTGCAACCGCCTGATCCCGGAATTCCGGGATTTGATCGTTTTGAGCTCGAAATTTGAATTGGGTTGGGGCCTATAAATACCCCACCCATTCAGCACTGAAAAGATACAGACCTACACTGAAATCTTGATCTTTTCTGTGATTCTAAGAGCTCAAAAGTGTTGTAAAGCCTTTAAGTCTCCTCCTTCTGTTCTTCAAGTTCTTGAGTTGTAAAGTGAGGAGAGAAAGGTCTGTAAAGGTTGTCTCCTGAGCCTGTCAAAAGGAGAGAAACTGTAAAAGGGCAGTTGGCCTTCGCCTATTGAAGGAAGGCCTCTAGTTGACGTCGGTGACCTCGTCGGTGGAGGAAGCCAAAAGTGGAGTAGGTCAAGACTGACCGAACCACTATAAATCTATGGTTTGCGTTTATTTTGAGCACTTTATCATTACTGCAAACCTCCTTCATAACTACTGCTTTCTGCGCTTCTACGAACAAGTTCTAAGTGCTGTTCCTTCAGAATCTGCATTCAGACGTAAATCAGTGTTTTCGTACATTACAGTTTACGTTTACGTTTTGATTCTGCAAAACTGTCTCCTACGTCTTCACGAACAAGTTTCTAAGTGCTGATCTTTCCAAATCTGTTTTCAGATGTAAACCAGTGTTTTCGTGCAATATTTACATTGCAGTTTACGTTTACGCCTTGATTCTGCAAAACTGTCTTCTGCGCTATTACGAACGAGTTTCTAAGTTCAGATCCCTTTGAAACTGCATCTAGACGTAAAATTACGTTTAGACGTAAAACTGTCCAAACTGTGTTTAGACGTTTTAGACGTAATCTGAGTTTAGACGTAAATCTGCGTTTAGACGTAAATCTGCGTTTAGACGTAAATCTGCGTTTAGACGTAAAACTGCATTTAAACATAAATTGTGTTTAGACGTAAACTACGTTTAGACGTAAACTGCACTTAATCATAAGTTATCTTAGAATCGGCTTTTGCTTCAAAACTGATTTTTATCGATCGAACGCAGCTTTTGTTTTTAATCGCTAAAAGATTTCCGCTGCACTAATTCACCCCCCCCCTCTTAGTGCTCTCGATCCTAACAACCATCTCTTGCTCCTAGCTTGTGGGTTTGTCTACAAAAGAGGATGATTTTTAGGTACCCATTTGATTTTGGGTGCCTCAAAAATTGACCCACTAACTTTGTTATTTATGATTGAATTCTTTATAGTTCCTTTAGGAACCCATATTAATTTTTGTGAACTAATTTTCCTAAATGGGCATTTGTAGGCAATATGTCCGGATTTGCAACAAAAGTTGCATTTCATATAAGAGGAAACATGTAATGTAGGTCCTTTTATGAAAGTGGTAGGATTTTGATGTAATCCTTTTACAAATCCAATTCCATTTCTATTTGCGATGTGACCCTTGTGTGCAAGGATCATATCTAATCCTTTGCTACCAACCACACTTAGAGCATGGAGGAGTTTGAAGACTATCAAACTTATCTTGTAGCAAAGCATGCTCTTTCTTTAAGATACTTAACTTCTTGCTAACAGTTCTACATTCATCAAATAATTCATGAAAAGCGATAGATAGTTCTTCAAAAGATAAATCTTCATTAAATAAATCACATACCTCTTCTCCTAACGCCATTAGCGCGTAATGAGCAACTTGCTCGGTGTTGGACTCCTCTTCTTCGGATGCGCTTGAATCATTCCACGTTGCTTTGAATGCCTTCTTTTTTTATGTTCTCTTTTTGGCTTGAGGACAATCGTTCTTATAGTGTCCCGGTTTTTTGCATTCATAGCAAATCACTTGGTCCTTCTTTTGTTCAAATTTATTTTTTGTATTATTTTTAAATCTGTTCTTTCTTAAATATTTTTTAAAATTTTGAGTCAAAAGTGCAATGTCATTGTCACTGTCCTCATCACTTGATGTTCCTTTCAAGTGGTCTTCTTGTGATTTGAGTGCCATATCCTTCCTGTTCTTTGGAAGGGGGTTCTCGAGCTCGTCATGAGCTTGACATGTCATTTCGTAGGTCATTAGAGACCCAATGAGTTCTTCAAGAGGGAATGCTTTAAGGTATTTGGCCTCTTGAATGGCCGTAACTTTTGGATCCCAACTTTTAGGGAGGGATCTTAAGATTTTAGTTACTAGTTCAAAGTTAGTAAAATCTTTACCAAGAGCTTTGAGTCCATTGATGACATCCGTAAACCGGGTGTACATGTCTCCGATGGACTCACTTGGTTTCATTCGGAAAAGTTCGTAAGAGTGCACATGGATGTTGATTTTGGACTCTTTCACTCGCCTAGTGCCTTCATGAGTGACCTCAAGAGTTCTCCAAATATCAAAAGCCGAGTCACACATTGAAACACGATTAAATTCGTTTTTGTCTAGTGCACAAAACAAGGCATTCATAGCCTTTGCATTTAAAGCAAAAACCTTCTTCTCCGATTCATCCCATTCGCTCATCGGAAGAGAAGATTTTTGAAATCCATTCTCGACAATAGACCAAAGCTCAAAGTCCATAGAAATGAGGAAGATTCTCATGCGAGTCTTCCAATATGTGTAATCCGACCCATTAAACAAAGGTGGTCGTGCAATAGAATGGCCCTCTTGCATGCCGGAGTAAGCCATCTCTCTTGGGTATTAAACCAAATATGAGAGATAACCTTGCTCTGATACCACTTGTTAGGATCGGAGCGGCACTAAGAGGGGGGGGTGAATTAGTGCAGCGGATTAAAACTTCGATTTTAACAAAATCTTTCGTACGTTAAGAACGAAACTTGAGAAATTTAACTTGAAGGCGTATTCTTGAAGTTGCGCAGCAAGAGTAATAAGGAACTAAAGCAGTATGAAGATTTGCAGTAATGTAAATGACAATAATAAAGAGCAAACCAGAGATTACGCTGATTTTTAGATTGGTTCGGTCAAATGACCTACTCCACTTGCGAGGCCCCTCTTCGATGAGGCTCCCACCTTCCACTAGCAAGTCTCTTGAAATGGAAGGGTAAACACCCCTCTTACAACCTTTTACAAGCAGCTCAACCTCTTACAAATTTTCAATAAGAAAGAAGGAGGAGAACTCTCTAGCAAATTGAAAACAAGACTTGCTAAGACTTTCTAAGACTTTTCTCTCAATCAAAATGCTTCTCAAAAGTTGTAACCTCAGCTGAGATTTGAGGGGTATTTATAGGCCTCAAGAGGATTCAAATTTTGGGCTTCAAAATTTGAATTCTCTTAGGGTTCCCGGTGCTGGAGGTGCCACCGTCCAGCGCTCGGGTGCTGGACGGTGCAACCACCCAACCAAGGAGGTGTCACCGCCCAGCCAGGCGGTTCCACCGCCTGGCTTTCCGATTCATTGGTTTGGCTTAATTTTCGCCCAAACCAAATCTGACTTTGGGCCCAGTTGGCCCCTAACCAGGATATAGGATTATCTCTTAATCCTAATCCTAATTACAGGTGAACTACATAACACAAAAAAACATCCTAAGCAAGTTTTTTAACCGCAAACGTCGAGTCTTGTTCCGGCGAGCTTTCCGACGAACTTCTTCCGACGGACTCCCTGCAAGCTCCCAATCTTTGTGATGACTTTAACGAGTAGCCGAGCCTTCTTGGTGATCTCCGCGAGCCTCCGACGATTTCTTCGGTGAACTTCTGACACATTCCCGATTTCTTCTCGGATGGTTCCGGCAGCATCTCCGATGATTCTTCGGTCTCTTAAACGTCCATCGAGCTCGACTCCGGTATCCTTGCTTTATGTTTTCTGGTTATCGTAGTTAATCCTGCACACTTAACTCAATAATATGGATTAGATCAATTAACCCACCAATTGATTATATCATCAAAATCCGAGATTCAACAATAATTCGAGGAGCGTCTTCACAACCCCTACCATGTGGATCATCGCTAGAGAGTATTGAATCTCAAATTTTGATGATGAAATCAATTGATGTGTTTATAATCGGATCTACGTTTTAAGTAACGTAGGAAGCTTCAATCAGGGAGAGAGAATTATAGTAGGAAGAATAATGTTGGGCCGAAGTAGAACATATCAAAAGATTGGACATCGAGCCGGAGGATCAGTTAACGTATCAGCAGAAGGCTTCAGGCCATGGGTATGAGCATCGGGCCAAGAAAAGTTAAAATTATGCTGAGGAAATTGGAGTTACGGAGGTTATCTGGCTAATTGGGCAATAGGCCGTAAGAAAGGACGATGCGCTAAAGAATCGGACGAAGCGTCGATGAACCAATGACATGTCGGATAACATTTAATTCAAGATTTGTAATAATTGTCTAGATCGAAGTAGGTTTTAGGCGTAATTGGGTTAGAATTGGGCCAACTCAATTAGGGGCCAGTTGGGCCCAAGTTTGGGCTATGTTGGGCTAAGTGAAAGGTCTAAACAGTGACCTAACAGATAGACCTATCAGTGGCATAGTCTTCGAGACTATGTCAGGCAGTAGTACCACTAGTCTGGGTGGTGGTATTGCCCAAACTCAGACTCCGAGACTGTCAGGCGATGGTACCGCTAGTTTGGACGATGGTACCACCTAGACATAGTCTCCCAAGCGGTGGTACCGTTCAGTATCAGTGCTGCAGGCAATGGTACCACCCAGCACAAGTGGTGATACTGCTATGACCCGAGAAACCCAGGATGAGACCTTTTTTGGCTCCAATTTTAAAGTCATTTGGGGTCTATAAATATCCCAGCTATTGTTGCTTGGTGTAGTAAGAATTAAGCATGAAATTAAGTTGAAAAAAGGGGAAAAATACTTGAGAAAAAATAAGGAAATTCTCTTAGGATTTCAGTTCATTTCTTCATAGTATTTAGAAGTTTGTCTAAAGGGAGAAGTGAGCTCTAAGAAAGAGAGACTTGTAAGGGTTGTCTCCTAAACCCGTAAAAAGGAGAAAGAGTGTAAAAGGCTAGTTAATCTTCACCTATTGAAGGAAGATCATTAGTGGATGTCGGTGGCCTCGATGGAAGAGGAATCGGGAGTGGATGTAGGTCACGATGACTAAACTACTATAAAACTCGATTTACATTTTTATTTGTGCAATTTACCTTTACTAGAAATTGCCTTACTTACTTTACATTCTCACTCTACACTTCCGTACACTTTCAAAGTTAAATATTTCCTATACGGGCTTTGTCAAAACGTTTTTATCGAACGAGATTTTCGAACCAACATCATTTTTATTCGTGTACTAATTCACCCCCCTCCCCCCATAATGCTAACTCGATCCTAATAGTTTGTATTAGAGTCATATTTTTCTCATTTGATTTAACACCCAAGAGAAATGGCTCTTTTTGGCTTTCAAGAGGATCACTTTATCATTCTGATAGAACCATAGAGGAATTCTATGTAGATTGATCTTTGAGGGACATCACTCCTTGGAACGTTATAAGGGTTCCACCCTCCTAGAAGTCGGCCAAATGACTGCAATTATAGATAGATCTTATTCTCAAAGAGATGGAAGCTAAATGATTATATAAGACTCCAAACCCTAGCCCTAGGGGCTGCTTTCTAAGTGAGTTATCCCTTTTGCCCTTAACCCTAACCAACCCACCCAGTAAAAGGAGCGACGGCTAGGAAGCTTAAAGGCCCAAATATAAATCCTAGCCACTCTTCTTTATAGGATAGAGGTGGCAAGGTGGGGTTTATTACAATCTCACAGGGTTTTATTAGCTGCTTCTTGGTTGAGTAGGACCCAACCTTGCTAGGGTCCTATTAAGTCCGCCCTCTCCAAATCAGCCTTGTTCTTAAGGCTGAGGTTCCATGAACTCAGGGAACTAGGTCTTTAGCTCCTCTTATGATTCTCATGTGGCATCTTTAAGTGGTAAATTATTCTAATACACTAGTACTTCAAAAGAGGGACATTGGCAATGCATCACGATTCTGCGATCGAGGATGGCTTGTGGTTGGGCTTGAATATCTCCATCATCAGTGGTGTTGGACAGTTGGATATAGGGTGACTTATGTTCTCCCAACTTGGGCTTCAGGCATGACACATGGAAGATAGGGCGAATTTTGGCATCTTCAAGAAATTTAAGTCTATACGCCATGGCTCTAATACGCTCTATGATCTGATAGGGCCCATAAAAACGTGAGGATAGCTTCATAGAGGCTCGTGTGTTGATGGAGAGTTGCTTATATGACTGTAAGCAAAGATAAACCCAATCTCCAATTGTAAATTCTCTTTCACTTCATCGTGTGTCGACTTGCTGCTTCATTCTGGCTTCAGGGGTAGAGAGTGATAAGACCCTAAAGGTCTTATCGTAGACTCTGATACCAAATGATAAGACTCTAAAGGTCTTATCGTCGCTCTGATACCAAGTGATAAGACCCTAAAGTCTTATCGTGGAAGAAATAGGAGAAATGAGGATGATAATGATCGCTTCAAGGGGATCAGCCTCCTTGATCGCTTCGAGGGGATCGGCCCTCCTTGATCGCTTCGAGGGGATCGGCCCTCCTTGATCGCATCGAGGGGATCGACCTCCTAGGGTTTGTCCAAAGACAGAATAGTATTTTTCATAGATTACCCAAAAGAAGTAGTTAAATCCCTATTTATAGAGTTCCACCTAGAGTCCATCAAGACTTGAACTCTAATAATAAATAAATATTAAATAAACCTCTACTTGACTCTAACTGAACCAAACCAACTCAATAAACAATTGGATTAAACAGACTCAACAAACATTATTCAAAAGCTTAGAAAAAGGGTCCTAACAGAGAGATTATCCTTTAAGAGTTGTAGGAGTTTGTCAATCAATTCTCGGTCGACCTTGCTGAATCTTAGATTTTGATGATGAAACCAATTGATAGTGTTTAATAATTTAATATACGTTTTGAGTGACACAAGATGCTTCGATCAGGGAGAGACAATTAAAGCAGGAAGAATCATGTTGGGCCAAAGAAAATCATGTTAGAAGATTGGATGTCGCGCTGAAGGATCAATCGACGTATCGACAGAAGGCTTCGAGCCATGGTTTCGGGCATCGGGCTAAGAAGAGTGGATATTGCACCAAGGATATCGGAGTTGCGAAGGTCAATTGGCCGATTGGGTAATAGGTCGCAAGAGAGGATAATGCGCTGAAGAATCGGAAGAAGCGTTAATGGACCAATGACAAGCCGGACAACATGATTCATGCTTAGTAATAATTGTCTAGATTGAAATATGTTTTATATATGCAGGATTAACTACAATAGCAAGACATAAAGCAAAATGAAGTCCCGGAGTCGAGAACGAGATTTCGTTGGGAGTTCGAGAGTTCATCGGAAGTTTGGACGTTCGTCAGAAGTTTTGCCGAAACCAACCGAGAAGTCTAGGAGCTTACCAAAGAAGCTCATCAAAACTCGCCAAGAAGATCATTGTGAAGTATAGGAGCTTGCCAGGAGTCCGCTGGAACATTGTTGAGAGATCATCCGAAGTTCGTCGGAAGCTTGCTAGAAGAAACCTTGACTCATTAGACTTATTTAGCTTAGTGTATGCCTTAGAATTTGTAGCTAGCACATAATTTAGATTGAAATTAGGCGAACCCAATTAGGGGCCAGTTAGGCCCATGTAAGGACTGTGTTGGGCCCAATGAAAAGCCCAAACAATGACCCAATAGGTGGCACCATAGTGGTATAGTCTCTAAGACTATGTCAAGCGGTGGTACCGCCCAAACACAATCTTCGAGAGGCTGTCAGGCAGTGGTACTGCCCAGTGTCTGGTGTCAGGCGGTGGTACCACCAGATTGGGCGGTGGTACTGCCCAGTGCAGTGTTAGTGTCAGATTGACACTAGTGGTAGTACCACCCTACATAGGCGGTGGTACCGCCCGTGCCCTAGAAACCCTTGATGAGACATTTTTAGGCGCCAAGTTTGAATCAACTTGAGGCCTATAAAAACCCCACTCATCCCTGGTTAAAAGACACAAGCATAGAGAATTTAAAAAGGGAAAAACTCTATAGCAATCTCTTGTGAGATTCCTCCTCTTCTAGTCTAAGTATTAGAATAGTTTGAGAGAGGAGTGAGTGCTTATAATGGTTGTCTCCTAAACCTAATAAAAGGAGAAGGGGGGTGTGTTAGGACCCTTTATTTGAGCTTTTGAATAATGTTTATTGAATCTGTTTAGTCCAGTTGTTTATTGAGTCGGTTTGGTTTAGTTAGAGTCAAGTAGAGGTTTATTTAATATTTATTTATTATTAAAGTTCAAGTCTTGATGGATTCTGGATGGAACTCTATAAATAGGGATGTAACTGCTTCTTTTCAGTTATATATAAAAAATACTATTCTATCTTTTGACAAACCCTAGGAGGTCGATCCCCTCGAAGTGATCAAGGAGGGCGATCCCCTCGAAGCGATCAAGGAGGCTGATCCCCTCGAAGTGATCATCCCCTTTCTCTTCTTCTTTTTTATGATAAGACTTTAGGGTCTTATCATTTGGTATCAAAGCATCTCCATTTCTTCCATTTCTTCTACGATAAGACCTTAGGGTCGTATCATTTTGTATCAGAGCGACGATAAGACTCCCAGGGTCTTATCATTTGGTATTAGAGCGACGATCCTTGGCGTTCTCGCTATGTTGCCATAGCTATCATTCAAAAAAAAAAAATTTATGAGAAAGGGTGAAGCCAGCAGCCCCACACGCTGTTCCTTCTCAACCGAGAAGGAACCTTTGCTTCCCTGCACCGACCACCACTGCCTATTCTCCACCGCCGATGCTGCTTCATGGCCGACAACCACCGCCGTCGCTGCTCCTTGCCCAGCGCCCAACGCCGCGGTTGTGCCCCGGCCAACAACCTCCTCTCCTGGCTTCCCCATCTCCCCTGAGCAAGAAGGCCGCGGCCACTGTTTCCCAGCCAACGGACCACTCCTCGTAGCCGTCCATCGACGACGCTGCCCTAGCCAGACCGGTGCTCGCCTCCCAACCGTTGCTCCCCCTTGCTCTGCATCTTTTGTAACCGAAACAGGGCAATCACGGGCAACTCACATCTACTGCCCTTGTTTCTAGCCGTCGCCGTCGCCGTTGCCTTCCAACCGCTGCTCCCCCGTGTGACGACCGTTGCTCACCTCCCAGCCACTGCTCCCGCTCGCTTCCCAGCCGCTGTTCCCCCTTGCTCTACATCCGTGGTGATCGAAACAGGGTAGTTACCACCGTCGCAGTCACGGGTCCCCTTGCTGCCGCAATCGTGGATCCCCTTGCTACTACGAACGTCGGTTGCCACCACTGTCGCCACTGCTGCCCAGCCAGCGACAACGTCGCTCGCCGCCCAGCCTGCCATGACCCTCGCTGCCTCCTTCTCCACCACCACCGCTTGGCTCCGGCCAGCAACAACTGTTGCTGCCAGCCACCGTAGCCTTCACGTCAACCCCCTCTATCTGCACCGTTGCTGCAGCCCCCTTGCTCTGCATCTTTGCCGCTGCCGCCGGTTGCCACCACTACAGCCTCAACCTCGGCCGCTTCAATGCCACCTCCCTCTTGTTCTGCCTCTACTGCAGCAGTTGTTGGTTGCCATCACCGCAGCCTCAACCCGGCTGCTCGGCGATTGCTTCCTTGGGTCATAGCAGTCACAATCGTCGCCTTTCAGCCTCCGCGCTCTCATCGCACACAGTGACAAAAACATAGGGCAGCAACTCTTCCTCCATCGCAGCCACCATAGTGGCGAGTCCTTACTGTTGAATCTCGGATTTTGATGATGAAATCAATTGATGGGTTGATTGATCTAATCCATATTATTGAGTTAAGTATGCAGGATTAACTACGATAACCAGAAAACACAAAGCAAGAATACCGGAGTCAAGATTGATGGACGTTTAAGAGTCCGAAGAATCGTCGGAGATGCTGCCGGAACCAACCGAGAAGAAATCGGGAACCTATCGGAATTTTCGAAAGTTCGCCGAAGAGATCGTCGGAGGTTCACGGAGATCACCGAGAAGGCTCGGCTACTCGTTAAAGTCATCACAAGATCGGGAGCTTGATGGGAGTCCGTCAGAAGAAGCTCGTCGGAAAGCTCGCCGAAACAAGACTCGACATTCGCCGTTGAAAGCTTGCTTAGGATGTGTTTTTGTTATGTAGTACACTTGTAATTAGGATTAGGATTAAGAGATAATCCTATATCCTGGTTAGGAGCCAACTGGGCCCAAAGTCAGATATGGTTTGGGCTTAAATTAAGCCAAACCAGTGAAATCGGAGTGCCAGGCGGTGGCACCGCCTAGCTGGGCAGTGGCACCGCCCAGCACCCGAGAGCTAGGCGGTGACACCTCCTTGGCTGGGCGGTTGCACCGTCCAGCACCCGAGCGCTGGGCGGTGGCACCGCTTGGCTGGGTGGTGGCACCTCTAGCACCAGGAACCCTAAGAGAATTCAAATTTTGGAGCCCAAAATTTGAATCCTCTTGAGGCCTATAAATACCCTTCAAATCTCAGCTGAGGTAACAACTTTTGAGAAGCATTTTGATTGAGAGAAAAGTCTTAGAAAGTCTTAGCAAGTCTTGTTTTCAAATTGCTAGAGAGTTCTCCTCCTTCTTTCTTATTGAAAATTTGTAAGAGGTTGAGCTGCTTGTAAAAGGTTGTAAGAGGGGTGTTTACCCTTCCATTTCAAGAGACTTGCTAGTGGAAGGTGGGAGCCTCATCGAAGAGGGGCCTCGCAAGTGGAGTAGGTCATTTGACCGAACCACTCTAAAAATCGGCGTAATCTCTGGTTTGCATTTTATTATTGTCATTTACATTACTGCAAATCTTCTTACTGCTTTAGTTCCTTATTACCCTTGCTGCGCAACTTTAAGAATATGCTTTCAAGTTAAACTTTTCAAGTTCCGTTCTTATCATACGAAAGAACTTGTTAAAATCGAAGTTTTAATCCGCTGCACTAATTCACCCCCCCCTCTTAGTGCCGCTCCGATCCTAACAAGTGGTATTAGAGCGAGGTTATCTCTCATATTTGGTTTAATACCCAAGAGAGATGGCTTACTCCGGCATGCAAGAGGGCCACTCTATTGCATGACCACCTTTGTTTAATGGGTCGGATTACACATATTGGAAGACTCGCATGAGGATCTTCCTCATTTCTATGGACTTTGAGCTTTGGTCTATTGTTGAGAATGGATTTCAAAAATCTTCTCTTCCGATGAGCGAATGGAATGAATCGGAGAAGAAGGTTTTTGCTTTAAATGCAAAGGCTATGAATGCCTTGTTTTGTGCACTAGACAAAAACGAATTTAATCGTGTTTCAATGTGTGATTCGGCTTTTGATATTTGGAGAACTCTTGAGGTCACTCATGAAGGCACTAGCCGAGTGAAAGAGTCCAAAATCAACATCCTTGTGCACTCTTACGAACTTTTCCGAATGAAACCAAGTGAGTCCATCGGAGACATGTACACCCGATTTACGGATGTCATCAATGGACTCAAAGCTCTTGGTAAAGATTTTACTAACTTTGAACTAGTAACTAAAATCTTAAGATCCCTCCCTAAAAGTTGGGATCCAAAAGTTACGGCCATTCAAGAGGCCAAAGACCTTAAAGCATTCCCTCTTGAAGAACTCATTGGGTCTCTAATGACCTACGAAATGACATGTCAAGCTCATGACGAGCTCGAGAACCCCCTTCCAAAGAACAGGAAGGATATGGCACTCAAATCACAAGAAGACCACTTGAAAGGAACATCAAGTGATGAGGACAGTGACAATGACATTGCACTTTTGACTCAAAAATTTAAAAAATATTTAAGAAAGAACAGATTTAAAAATAATACAAAAAATAAATTTGAACAAAAGAAGGACCAAGTGATTTGCTATGAATGCAAAAAACCGGGACACTATAAGAACGATTGTCCTCAAGTCAAAAAGAGAACATAAAAAAAGAAGGCATTCAAAGCAACGTGGGATGATTCAAGCGCATCCGAAGAAGAGGAGTCCAACACCGAGCAAGTTGCTCATTACGCGCTAATGGCGTTAGGAGAAGAGGTATGTGATTTATTTAATGAAGATTTATCTTTTGAAGAACTATCTATTGCTTTTCATGAATTATTTGATGAATGTAGAACTGTTAGCAAGAAGTTAAGTATCTTAAAGAAAGAGCATGCTTTGCTACAAGATAAGTTTGATAGTCTTCAAACTCCTCCATGCTTTAAGTGTGAGCACTTAGAAGCAATAAAAAATAAAAATTTGCTTCTTAAGGAAACCTTAAACATGTTTAAGGTTGGTAGCAAAGGATTAGATATGATCCTTGCACACAAGGGTCACATCGCAAATAGAAATGGAATTGGATTTGTAAAAGGATTACATCAAAATCCTACCACTTTCATAAAAGGACCTACATTACATGTTTCCTCTTATATGAAATGCAACTTTTGTTGCAAATCCGGACATATTGCCTACAATTGCCCATTTAGGAAAATTAGTTCACAAAAATTAATATGGGTTCCTAAAGGAACTATAAAGAATTCAATAATAAATAACAAAGTTAGTGGGTCAATTTTTGAGGCACCCAAAATCAAATGGGTACCTAAAAATCATCCTCTTTTATAGACAAACCCACAAGCTAGGAGCAAGAGATGGTATCTCGATAGTGGATGCTCAAGACATATGACTGGAGATCCATCTCATTTCTCTATGCTCACTAGCAAAGAAGAAGGGTACGTTACCTTCGGAGACAACAACAAGGGCAAAATCATTGGCAAGGGAACTATTGGTAATAAATTTAATTTTTCCATTGATGATGTCTTACTAGTTGATGGATTGAAACATAATCTCTTTAGTATTAGTCAACTATGCGATAAAGGTTACATCGTTAGATTTGAATCAAATATGTGCATTATTGAAAAACCAAATCATAACATGACTATGATTGCTTTAAAACAAAATAATGTCTATACCATCAATCTTGATGAACTAAGTAATGAAATGTGCTTCTCCACCATAAATGATGATGCTTGGCTTTGGCATAGGAGATTCGGCCATGCAAGCATGAAAATAATATCTAAGATCTCATCTCAAGAATTAGTACGAGGAATTCCAAATATAAAGTTTATTAAGGACAAAGTATGCGATGCATGTCATCTAGGCAAACAAATAAAAACAAGCTTCAAACCAAAAAATCAAATTAGCACTATTAGACCATTACAATTGATCCATTTGGACTTATTTGGACCAATTGATACAACAAGTCTAGGTGGAAGCAAATATGCTTTTGTGATTGTGGATGACTACTCTAGATACACTTGGACCTATTTCTTAGCTCACAAAAGTGATTGCTTCAAGTGTTTCTCTAAATTTTGTAAACTCACTCAAAACGAAAAAGGCTTCATGATTTCATCAATTCGGAGTGATCACGGTGGTGAATTCCAAAACCGTGACTTTCAAAATTTTTGCGAAAGTAATGGGTACAATCACAACTTCTCAACTCCAAGAAATCCTCAACAAAATGGAGTAGTTGAAAGGAAAAATAGAAACCTACAAGAAATGGCAAGAACTATGTTGAATGAACATAGTTTACCTAAGTACTTTTGGACCGAAGCCGTAAATACGACTTGCTACATCATGAATAGAGTCCTAATAAGACCATCCTTATCCAAAACTCCCTATGAATTATGGAATAACAAAAAACCAAACATCTCCTATTTTAAAGTTTTTGGTTGTAAATGCTTTATTTTAAATGAAAGGGATGCTTTAGGAAAATTTGATGCTAAATCCGATGAAGGCATCTTTCTTGGTTACTCTTCCGTTTCTAAAGCTTTTCGGGTTTTTAATAAAAGAACTTTAGTAATTGAAGAGTCTATTCATGTAGTTTTTAATGAAATTTTCGATTTAAAGAAAAATGATTTTGATGATGATCTTGGTTTTGATAATTTGAATTTAAATGAACCCTCTCCTCAAAATAGCCATTTGAATGCATCTTCTTCCGAAATTTCTTTACCAAAAGAATGGAAGTATGTAGATGCTCATCCAAAAGAGCAAATTATAGGAGATACATCAAAAGGGGTTCAAACTCGTTCTTCTTTCAAAAATTTCTGTGCTAACGCCGTTTTCCTTTCTCAAATTGAACCTAAATGCATTGACGAAGCATTAAAAGATGATTTTTGGATCATTGCAATGCAAGAAGAATTGAACCAATTTGAGAGGAATGAGGTATGGAAGCTTGTTCCTAGACCAAGTGACCACTTAGTCATAGGTACTAAGTGGGTCTTTAGAAACAAGCAAGACGAAAATGGTATCGTGGTTAGAAACAAGGCTAGATTAGTGGCCAAAGGTTTCAACCAAGAAGAAGGTATCGATTACGAAGAAACCTTCGCTCTCGTGGCTCGATTAGAAGCCATAAGAATGCTCCTTGCCTATGCTAGTAGTAATAATTTTAAACTATTTCAAATGGATGTTAAAAGTACTTTCTTGAATGGTTTTATTTCCGAAGAAGTATATGTCGAACAACCTCCCGGATTTGAAAATTCTCTTCTTCCTAATCATGCATTCAAATTGACTAAAGCTCTCTATGGCTTGAAACAAGCTCCTAGAGCTTGGTATGAAAGGCTTAGTTCCTTTCTTATTTTAAATAATTTTACCAAAGGCAAGGTTGATACTACATTGTTTATTAAACATTTTGAAAATAATTTTCTTATTGTGCAAATTTATGTTGATGATATTATTTTTGGCTCTTCGGATGAATCACTATGTGAATCATTTGCCAAATGTATGATTCATGAATTTGAAATGAGTTTAATGGGTGAATTAACTTTCTTTTTAGGATTACAAATCAAACAACTTAGTGATGGTATATTTCTTAACCAATCCAAATATACATTAGAATTGTTAAAACGATTTAACATGGATAATTCAAAAGTAATAAACACCCCTATGAGTACTGCGACTAAGTTAGATATGGATGAAAATAGTGAAAATTTCGATCAAAAAACATATAGGGGAATGATAGGTAGTCTACTCTACCTCATCGCAACTAGACCAGATATTATGTTTAGTGTAGGACTTTGCGCTAGGTTTCAATCTAATCCTAAATTATCTCATCTAAAGAGTGTTAAAAGAATATTTAGGTATCTTAAAGGAACTCCAAATTTAGTATTGTGGTATCCAAAATCTGAAAAATTCGATCTAATAGCTTATGCAGATGCCGATTTTGGTGGATGTAGGATAGATAAAAAAAGTACATCTGGAACATGCCAATTTTTAGGATATGCACTTGTTTCTTGGACTTTCAAGAAACAAAATTCAGTTGCACTATCTACGGCGGAAGCCGAATACATTGCTGCAAGTGCATGTTGTGCACAAGTCATTTGGATGAAAAATACATTAGAAGACTATGGAATTCACTTTAAAAATATTCCCATAAAATGTGATAATACTAGTGCCATATGTCTTAATAAAAATCCAATTCAGCACTCTAGAACTAAGCACATTGACGTTAGGCATCATTTCATACGCGATCATGTCCTTAACAATGATGTTGTTCTAGAATTCATTAACACAAAGCATCAATTAGCAGATATATTTACAAAAGCTTTGAATGAAGACCAATTTGAATTCATTAGAAGGAAATTAGGTATGTTAAATTGTCCCTAAGAATAAACTTGTTTGAATGGATTTTCCATAAAGTTTTTCATTCTCTCTCCGTTCCTCGGTGACTTGTTAAATTATCTTATCCTATCTTGAGTCAAACACCGCTTCCATCTGATCAAGATTAATGATTTTATGATATTTTGAATCTCGAAATTGATTTTGATGGCTTGATTATGAGTTTCAAGTTGACGAATTGAATTTGAATGGATTTGTATTCGAATTATGATCTTGACTTATTGGAGTTACTACTTAAAATTTTTTTCTTATCCCAATCTCTTCTTTGTACATCTACAATTTTTGTTATTTATAAAAAGAAGAGATTTGATAATATGGATGAATGGTGAATTTTCCTTTAAGATGAACTCTGCGTAAATATTTTAGCATACTTAATTTTGAATGATAAAATCTTTGTATGATCAATGATAATATAGATGAGTGATGTATGATCAATGATAAAATCTTTGTATGATAAATTATGTGCTTCAAGTCTCATTCCCTTTTTGTTGATGACAAAGGGGGAGAAAAGTGATGACTTGTATCATTTTAATAGCATGACTTATATGAATTGCAAAAGCTTGTGTGATATGAATGTCTTATATGCCTTGCAAAATCCTTGAGAATATCACAAGATTGATTGATCATATTGAAAGCATGCCTTACATCGATATCATGAAATTCATGTTGAAAATCTTTATCTCCTATCGTAGTAAAAATTGTCCCATATCATTTGACTTATGATTTTCATCGAAGTTTCTCATTTACTATTGCTTAATGAGAATAACGATAAGCTCTACGGTTAGAACTTATCGGTTTATGCTTGAATTCAATGGATGAAATTTAAGTGTTTTCATCTTCTCATAATATGGCATATAGATAGGGGGAGTTATGTTTAACTCCATCATCAATTGATTGTCATCATCAAAATGGGGGAGATTATTTAATCTCGGATTTTGATGATGAAATCAATTTATGGGTTGATTGATCTAATCCATATTATTGAGTTAAGTGTGCAGGATTAACTACGATAACCAGAAAACACAAAGCAAGAATACCGGAGTCAAGATCGATGGACGTTTAAGAGTCCGAAGAATCGTCGGAGATGCTGCCGGAACCAACCGAGAAGAAATCGGGAACCTATCGGAATTTTCGGAAGTTCGCCGAAGAGATCGTCGGAGGTTCACGGAGATCACCGAGAAGGCTCGGCTACTCGTTAAAGTCATCACAAGATCGGGAGCATGATGGGAGTCCGTCAGAAGAAGCTCGTCGGAAAGCTCGTCGAAACAAGACTCGACGTTCGCGGTTGAAAGCTTGCTTAGGATGTGTTTTTGTTATGTAGTTCACTTATAATTAGGATTAGGATTAAGAGATAATCCTATATCCTGGTTAGGGGCCAACTGGGCCCAAAGTCAGATATGGTTTGGGCTTAAATTAAGCCAAACCAGTGAAATCGGAGTGCCAGGCGGTGGCACCGCCCAGCACCCGAGAGCTGGGCGGTGACACCTCCTTGGCTGGGCGGTTGCACCGTCCAGCACCCGAGCGCTGGGCGGTGGCACCGCCTGGCTGGGCGGTGGCACCTCCAGCACCGGGAACCCTAAGAGAATTCAAATTTTGGAGCCCAAAATTTGAATTCTCTTGAGGCCTATAAATACCCCTCAAATCTCAGCTGAGGTAACAACTTTTGAGAAGCATTTTGATTGAGAGAAAAGTCTTAGAAAGTCTTAGCAAGTCTTGTTTTCAATTTGCTAGAGAGTTCTCCTCCTTCTTTCTTATTGAAAATTTGTAAGAGGTTGAGCTACTTGTAAAAGGTTGTAAGAGGGGTGTTTACCCTTCCATTTCAAGAGACTTGCTAGTGGAAGGTGGGAGCCTCATCGAAGAGGGGCCTCGCAAGTGGAGTAGGTCATTTGACCGAACCACTCTAAAAATCGGCGTAATCTCTGGTTTGCATTTTATTATTGTCATTTACATTACTGCAAATCTTCTTACTGCTTTAGTTCCTTATTACCCTTGCTGCGCAACTTTAAGAATACGCTTTCAAGTTAAACTTTTCAAGTTCCGTTCTTATCGTACGAAAGAACTTGTTAAAATCGAAGTTTTAATCCGCTGCACTAATTCACCCCCCCCCTCTTACTGCCGCTCCGATCCTAACACTTACCGGCGCTGCCCCCAACCACACCACCATCGCTGCCTCCCAGCCCTCAGCAGCAACGATCCCTCCACGCAGCGACTGCAACAAGCATCGTTGCCTCTCACCAGCGCCACCTTCCGCAGTGTGATAGAAATAGAGCAACACTGCCTTCCATCCGTGTCGTCGCAGCCATCGCAGCGGTGAACCCTTGGCGGTGCTGCCCCAGCCGCACCACCATCGCTGCCTCCAAGCCCTCAGCAATAGAGATCCCTTTACGCAGCGACCGCAACAAGCATCGCTGCCTCCCACGCGGCGACCGTAGCTACATCCCCGCATCCTCGCAGCAACCCTTCATTCCCATAGTGTTGCCACCGACTGCATCACAACAGCAGCACCAAATAGGGTAGTGATTGATGCCCTTGACCAACACCAAAAATAGGAGTTGAGATTACAGATTTGCAGTCTTACGAAATGGCTACCGATAACTCAGTAAAAACACAAATGGAAGCATTGGAAATTAGAATTGAGAACCGATTACAAGAAGTACTTAATGATTTCAAAAAGGACTTACTGGGGAGCCTTAGTAAATTTCAACAAGGTGGGAGCTCAAGTTCTACATTGCACAGATCTGGAAATACTAGAAAAGGGCTCCAAGATTGTGACACAATCTACTCGTACATGAAGGTGGATAGATAGCTCGCCAAAATTTGTTAGACTTCTATGGTGCTGGAATATCAAAGTAGGTTTGAAAGATTATCAAATCAAGCTAGAGATTGGTTGGAATGACAACTTCTGGATACATTTATTGAATGGCTTATTTCAGAGATTCGGTATGAAGTTAAGGCTCGTCAACCCCGCACTATGATAGTTGCGATCTTATTCGCACATCTACATGAGAAAAAAATCAATAGGGAAAATCATGGAAACAGAAGTGACAACAACTAGATGATTAGTAAGCCACTGGCCCCATCTATTCCCAACCAAAGCCTTGACACCTGAAGACTAACCCAAGAAGAACTCAATAAAAGATCAGCAAAGGGTTTGCACTATGATGAAAAGTGGAGTATGGAGCACCAATGTAAACAAGGACAACATATGATGATTGAGCCAATTGGAGAGGAACCGAAAGCAGAAGAGTTGGACTTTGATTATGAAGGTGTGGAAACTGATGAAGATATTGAAGCCATCACACATACAGTGCATGCATTGGCTAGCTATGCTAACCCACAAACTATGAAAATCATAGGAACTTTGAAGCATCAGCCTGTCACTATGTTGATTGATACGTGCAGCACTAATAATTTTATGGACAGGAAAGTTACAACCGGAGTAGCTTACCATATTGAAGGCTGTGACAGATTCGAAGTAAAGATTACTTATGGATGGATTTTAACTTGTGATAGCAAAGGCTAGGAGTTTTTTGCAATGATTACTACACTAAAAGATCGACTTGTTGCTTACACTGTCAAAAAGTGGAGACCATACTTACTTGATCAACGGCTTATGATACATTGCAGATAGCCTATGATTGAAGTGCTGAAAGAGAAGCTCCCCAAGATTGATGCTACTCAGCCTTGAGGACAAGGCTGATTTGAAGAGGGAGGAACTGTTAGGACTCTTTTTCTGAGTTTTTGAATAATGTTTATTGAGTCTGTTTAGTCTAGTTGTTTATTGAGTCGGTTTAGTTTAGTTAGAGTCAAGTAGAGGTTTATTTAATATTTATTTATTATTAGAGTTCAAGTCCTAATGGATTCTGGGTGGAACTCTATAAATAGGGATATAATTACTTCTTTTTAGTTATATATGGAAAAAACTATTCTGTCTTTTGACAAACCCCAGGAGGCCGATCCTCTCGAAGTGATCAAGGAGGGCTGATCCCCTCGAAGCGATCAAGGAGGCTGATCCCCTCGAATTGATCATCCCCTTTCTTTTCTTCTTTTTTACGATAAGACTTTAGGGACTTATCATTTGGTATCAGAGCATCCCCATTTCTTCCATTTCTTCTACGATAAGACCTTAGGGTCTTATCATTTGGTATCAGAGTGACGATAAGACTCCCAGGGTCTTATCAGGGTGTAAGAAGGAGTTTGATCTTTGCCTATTAAAGGAAGATCGATAGTGGATGCTAGTGGCCTCGACAAAAGAGGAATCAGTGGAATGGATATAGGTCACGAGAACCAAAACACTATAAAAATATGGTTTGCGTTTCTTTTGTACAACTTACCTTACTGCAAACCTCCTTGCTTGCGTATTGCTTTCAATATGTTTACGAACATGCTTTTAAGTTAAGCATATTTCCGGGATCGATTTTCAACGTATGAAATTTTTTTTTGAAATCGACGTTTTTATCCACTACACTAATTCACCCCTCCTCTTAGTGCCGACTCATTCCTAACAGACCTAATCTACCTTAGCCGAGCCAATTATATAATTTGGAATCACAAGGGCCGATCGACCATACAATGCTTCATAAGGGGCACATTTTGTAGATGAATGATATGTAGTATTATACCACCATTCGGTCCAGGGAAGCCATTTTACCCACTCCTTTGGTCGGTCACTGGCGAAACACCGAAAGTATGTCTCTAAACACTTGTTCACCACCTCTATTTGGGCATCAGTTTGTGGATGATATGCTGTGCTCATCTTGAGTTTGGTGTCCTGTAATTGAAATAACTCGGTCCAAAATTTACTAGTGAAGATCCTGTCATGATTATTTACAATGGATGTTGGCATCCCATGCAGTTTAACAATATTTTTTACGAAAATCTAGGTAATGCTAGCAATAGGGTAGGGATTTTGCATAGCATAAAAATGAGCATATTTTGTAAGTCGATCAACCACTACGAGAATTGTGCTTTTACCTTTGTATGGTGGTGTTAGGACTCTAGCTAGGAGAGTCCTAATTGAGAGGGACATTCATGTAAAACCTACCTAAGCCGACCCCTATTAAAGAGGTGAAGAGGCCGGGTAGGGTTAGGAGGTTGTTTCTTAGAGAAGAATTAGGAGTTGTAAAGGAATATGAGTCTTGAGTAGAAGTCCTATTAGGAGTTGATTAGAAATAGGAGTCTTAAGTAGGAGTTTTATTAGGAGTTAGGGTTTAGAAACCCTATAAATAGCCATGTATTCCTCCTCTTTTGATACGCAATAGATGAATCTTTTCTGCAGCCTTTGAGCAGCAACTTGGAGGGAGGAACCCCTATAGAGTTCCAAGGAGACCGATCCCCTAAAGAGATCAACCTCAAGTTTAGAATCTGCAAGGGTTCTAACACTTGGTATTAGAGCAACGTTCTTGGCATCTCGCTCCCCTTCCATAGCCATCCATCAACCCTCCACAACCACCCAAAGCAATTCCCACAATTGCTTAAGAGATCGTTGCCAAATTCCGTCGTCATCTCCACCACCACGGATCATCCTTTGATCTCCCCGTGAATTGCAACAAGTTCTGGTTTTCTACCTTATTGCTGATGCAATTTAGTTATCCTTATTTGAAAATCCCAAAAAAATTATTCCTATATTGCTGCATAAACTTTTCATCATAAAGTTTTCATCTCTACGACGAAAGATACATTGCAGAATTCCAACCGTATAGCACCGTTTGTTTGATCTTGCTACTGTGTTTTTTTATCCAAATCTTTACAAAATTTTTTTGACATCTTTGACATTTCCTAACAGCAGATTTCCTTTGGTTTTGTCAAAAAAATTCTCAATATAAACTATTGATATTTTACGTCTAATATGCTATACTTGAAAATCTGCACTGTAAAATTTCAGCCGCATAGCACTGTTTGTTTGATCTTGATACTACGTTGTTTCTATCCAAATCTCTACGAAATTTTTATGATAGCTTTGACACTTCCTAACAGTAGAATTCCCTTTTGTTTTATCAAAAAATTCTCTATATAAACCACTGATCTTTTACATCCAATCTGCTATACTTAAAAATCTGTGCTGTAGAAAATTTCAGCCACATATTGTTACCTCAACCCATCTATTCGCAATCTTTTTTGAATGAAATTTTTATACACTTCATAGATCATCTTGGCTTCCATCTATGATTAATTTATTAAAAAATTCATCTCTAAAAATGATTTTATGTTGCTGCAAATTTTTGTCGTAACCCGCTGAAATTTCTCGACGAGAATTCTGCAATCGCAACTTGCACCAATTTCCTTGCTGTTATACTGCCGAAATTTTCTTGATTGAATTAGATAACCTTGCTATCATATAAATTATGATTTTGCTATCAATTTCCTCCTCAATTCTCTCAAGTTTTTGGTGGAAATTACGTCGAGAAACCATTATTTCTTCGACTACAATTCTACTCTTACAAGACAGCACATACTTGCTGCAACTTCCACTTATTTCTATCAAACCTTTACTACCATCTACCACAGATCCAAAACTTTCATCTACAGCCCTAAAACTTCACTAAACCACACCCTCAAACTACACCCAAAATAGCCACAAAACAAGCCTAAACTGTAACCTACATCCACCAATCCACCAACCCTTTCGACCATCACCTCTCTCAACCAATACGTGCCTTTAACCTGACAACAAAAGAGAGATCTTAACATCACAGATTTGGTGGCATATACTATGGCATCTGAGGAGGTAATAAATGCTAAATTCGAAGCCTTCGAGACGCGAATGAAGGATAAGATTCAGACGCTCTTTACCGAACTCAGATTGGGCCGACCACTAAGCTCGAAGAAATCACCTCAAGGAGAGAGCTTTGCCCAATCGCACTAAGCCCGAAGATATGACTTCCAAGAGATGGGAAGCTCTATGACCAACTCCAACTATCCTTGCATGAGAGTGGACTTCCCTAGATGGGAAGAAGGAGACCCAATTGGTTGGATCTCGTGCGCGGAGCGATATTTTCGGTTCCATAAAATCGCCGATGCATCTATGGTGAAAATTGCAGCTATACATCTTGAAGGGGATGCTATACAGTGGTTTGACTAGTTTAAACATACTTATGGAGTCCTTTCATGGTGACAATTCAAAGAAGGACTACTGATTCGCTTCAGACCAACCGATTACGAGAATATTGACGGACAACTAGCAAAGATTCGACAAACCTCTACCATTCAGGAGTACCAAACCAGGTTTGAAAGGTTATCTAATCAAACTCATGATGGGTCTCAAAAAGAGCTATTGAGGACCTTCAATGAGGGCTTAAAGCCGGAGATCCGAGGAGAAGTTAAAGCGCGACAACCGTATACGCTTATGGCAGCCATCTCTTTCGCACGATATCAAGAAGAGCGATTGAATCATGAAGCTTGAGGACTTGAGTTGCTCCTCAACTAGAAATACTGAAGCCCTCAGCCCCCCCTACTGTCGATTGAGTCCCTGCACCAAAGAAGTTGACAAGAGAAGAGCTTCGGGAGCAATCTGCGAAGCGGTTATGTTGGCATTGCGACGAGCTGTGGAGTTACAAGCATTGCTGTAGAAAAGGGAGACTTCTTTTAATTGAACCAGTAGAAGAAGAGGTCATTGAGCATTCAAAAGTGAGCCTTAATCATAACAAAGAAGATGTGGAAGAAGAGCCACAACCGACCGACATTACAATACACACACTAGCTGGCTACTCAAACCCGCAAAAGATGAAAGGGAGACTTCTTATGATTGAACTAATAGAAGAAGAGGTTATTGAATATTTAGAAGAGAACCTTGAACATAAAGAAGATACGAAAGAAGAGCCACAACCGACTGACGTTACAGTACGTGCACTAGCCATCTACTCAAACTCGCAAACGATGAAAGTTGGAGGTCTTCTCAAACAACAACCGATCACTGTTCTCATCGACACGGGCAGTACTACTAACTTCCTAAATAGTAAGCTTACTGTTCAGATAGCATTACCTATCGAGAATCGCTGCAGGTTTGATGTTAAGGTCACCAACGGACGGATTTTGAATTGTGATCGTAGGCGCCCATAGGAGAAACTATTGCTGTAGGACCAAAAGATAATTGCAGATTTCTTCCTTCTCCCTCCTAACAATCATGAGGCCATGCTCAGAATTAAATGGTTGATGACATTAGGTGATATTTCTTAAAATTTTATGAAACTAATTATGAAATTTTACAGTAAGGAGAAACAGGTGACATTGCACGGGAAACGTGGGGGCGACATAACAACGATTTGCACACAACAAATGGAGAAGGTTTTGCATAAAGCATGCAGTGGCTTTTTGGTACAACTTGAGCAGAAAACTAAGGGAGAGCCAACAGAATTTGAAGATCCAAATCTACTTCCTTTGCTTGCTGAATTATTAAATATATTTGATGAACCGCGCAACCTACCTCTTACCCGTCGGCATGATCATTGTATAACGATTCTTCTAGGCAAATCTTCAGTAAATACTCAGCCATATCAGTATCCACATCTCCAGAAGGATGAAATAGAAAGGATTGTAAAAGAGATGCTCGAAACAGGAGTTATTCGGCCAAGTTGCA
Organism: Musa acuminata AAA Group; assembly: GCF_036884655.1. Taxonomy (NCBI): domain Eukaryota; kingdom Viridiplantae; phylum Streptophyta; class Magnoliopsida; order Zingiberales; family Musaceae; genus Musa; species Musa acuminata. The sequence goes on along the minus strand of NC_088335.1, from coordinate 18,992,073 downwards.
ACCTCTACTCTTCACCGGTGTTACTTGTACGCAAGAGGATGGAACAAGGAGAATATGTGTTGACTATCGAGCTCTCAATGGCATAACCATCAAGAATAAATACCTTATTCCAATAGTAGATAAATTGCTAGATGAAAGGGAGCACAAATCTTCACAAAGCTAGACCTTTGATCCGGGTATCATCAAATACGAGCGTGCGAAGAAGACATACCGAAAACCACCTTTTGAACACACAACAACCACTACGAATTTTTGCTTTCTTCAACAGAAGGTGGAATATCTTGGGCATATCATATCAGAGGAAGGTGTGGCAGTGGACCCCTTCAAAATTGGAGCAATGCAAAACTGGCCGACCCCGAGAAATATAAAATTGCTACATGGCTTTCTGGGTTTAACAGGCTACTACCGCAAGTTCATGAAAAACTATGGAAAGATCAATGCACCACTTACTTCCTTATTGGAAAAAGATATCTTCCAATGGTTGGACAGAGCCTCCACTTCCTTCGACAAACTTAAGGCAGCCATGACGACGACGTCGGTGCTAACATTACCAGATTTCAACCGACCCTTCATTATTGAGGCCGACGCATCTGGAGTCGAAATTGGAGCCATTCTCATGCAAGATGGTCGACCACTCGCATACACTACCAAGATATTATCTCCCTCCTATCAAAATAAGTCAATATATGATAAGGAGATGCTCGCCATTGTGCGCGCAACAACGAGGTGGAGACCCTACTTGATTGGTCGACGATTTCAAATTAAAACCGACTATAAAAGCCTCAAGTACTTTTTGGAGCGAAAGATATTATCCCCTGAGCAGCAAAAATGGGTAACAAAACTTCTTGAATTTGATTATGAAATAACTTACAAAAAGGGAAAATAGAATATTCTTGTAGATGCGCTTTCGCAACTACCCAAGCAAGCTGAAGTTTCGGCCGTTTCACTTCCGACCAGCGACTTCCTTGAGGATATTAAGATGGAATGGCAGGAAGATTCAGAGACTAGTAAGATTATAAAAAATTTGGAGGAAGCACCAAGCTTCGTGGCTCATTACAATTGGGACTCAAAAAAATTACACTATAAGGGACGCATTGTGCTTATGATAAATTCTACTTGCATCTTCACGAGTAGATTTTGGACAAAGTTATTCTATATGCAGGGTACTAAATTGAAAAGGAGTTTGGCATATCACCCACAAATCGAGGGCAAGACAGAAGTTGTAAATAGGTGCTTGGAGACAGCCCAAAGCTACCCGCCAAATATGACTATCCAAGGAGAACTCCAGACCCAGCCAAGTACCATTATTGATCGACGGATCGTGACTCGACGACGACGACCCACTACTAAAGTGCTTATACAGTGGGTGAACCTACCAACAGAAGATGCCACTTGGGAGAACTATGACAACTTGAAGATCAAATTCTCAAAATTCATGAATCGTTAGCCTCGAGGACAAGGCTGATTTGAAGAGGGCGGGTCTGTTAGAACTCTAGCTAGGAGAGTCCTAATTGAGAGGGACATTCATGTAAAACCTACCTAAGCTGACCCCTATTAAAGAGGTGAAGAGGCCGGCTAAGGTTAGGAGGTTGTTTCTTAGAGAAGATTAGGAGTTGTAAAGGAATAGGAGTTTTGAGTAAAAGTCCTATTAGGAGTTGGTTAGAAGTAGGAGTCTTAAGTAGGAGTCATATTAGGAGTTAGGGTTTAGAAACCCTATAAATAGCCATGTATTCCTCCTCTTTTGATAAGCAATAGATGAATCTTTTCTACAGCCTTTGAGCAGCAACTTGGAGGGAGGAACCCCTATAGAGTTCCAAGGAGACCGATCCCCTAAAGAGATCAACCCCATATTTAGAATCTGTAAGGGTTCTAACAGGTGGCAGCCCTTCGATGAAGTTCATGGAGATGTCAGTTCACACCGAGTCTGGTATGGGTAGTGGTTGTAGCTTCCCTGGACTTGCCACTATTTCACCCTTATGTTGTTGACATACATCACATTGTGCCACATATTTAGAAATAATTTTTTTCATCCCTCTCCAATAAAAATTTTACTTCACTCTTTTGTAGGTTCTCAGGAATCTAGAATGCCTTGCTAAAGGTGTAGAGTGCATTTCATGCAGGATGATTTTGATACAAGGGGAGTTGGGTATAAACACAATGCCACCTTTGTACCGTAGATCCCTTGAATCCCCAGTGTAGTGGGCTATTGCACTTGGATCTATTAGGATCAAGAGCACTAAGAGGGGGGGGGGGTGTGAATTAGTGCAGCGGAAAACTTTCGATGATTTAAAACGACATTCGTATGATAAAAACGATTTCGGTAAGAAAGCCGATTCAGAGATAACTTTAACTTGTGATTAAGCGAGATGCAGTTAAAGTAAAGATATAAAGGCAGTTTGCAGTTAAGATAGAGAATAGAATGTAATTGCAAACTGAAATACGACGTTCGTACGATAAAAGCGATTTCGGTATGAAAGCCGATTCGGAAGTTGCTTTAACTTAGATTAGGCGAAGTGCAGTTAAAGTAAAGCTATGGAGGCAGTTTACAGTTAAGATAGAGAACAAAAAGTAAATGCAAACCAAAATTTAGAGTGGTTCGGTCAATCTTGACCTACATCCACTTTTGGCTTCCTCCTCCGATGAGGTCACCGACGTCCACTAGAGGCCTTCCTTCAATAGGCGAAGGCCAACCACCCTTTTGTAGTTTCACTCCTTTTGACAGGCTTAGGAGACAACTCTTACAAACTTTTCTCTCCTCTCTTGAAAGATTAAAACTTGGAAGAAAAGAGGGAGGATAACTTCTAGCCTTTACAACACTTTTGAGCTCTAAAAATCACAGAGTAAGATTGGATTTTCGATGCCCTTTCATGCAGGAAAGGGTGGGGTATATATAGGCCCTAAACTGGTTTGAATTTGAAACTCAAAAATGTCTTTTCCTAGATTTCCGAGGTCCTGGCGATACTACCTCCTGATTGGAGCGGTACAATCGCCTAACAGCTCGGAGACTGAGCTGTTAAGACTCTAGCTTGTAGAGTCCTAATTGAGAGGGACATTAATGTAAAATCTACCTAAGTTGACCCCTATTAAAGAGGTGAAGAGGCCAGCTAGGGTTAGGTGGTTGTTTCTTAGAGAAGAATAAGTAGTTGTAAATGAATAGGAGTCTTGAGTAGGAGTCCTATTAGGAGTTGGATTGAAGTAGGAGTTTTGAGTAGGAGGCCTATTAGGAGTTAGGGTTTAGAAGCCCTATAAATAGTCATATATTCCTCCTCTTTTCATAAGTAATAGATAAATCTTTTCTGCAGCCTTTGAGCAGCAACTTGCAGGGAGGAACCCCTATAAAGTTCCAAGGAGGCCGATCCCCTAAAGAGATCAACCCCAAGTTTAGAATCTGCAAGGGTTCTAACACCTGGTATCAGAGCAGCGTTCTTGGTGTCTCGCTGCCCTTCTACAGCCATCTATCAACCCTCTACAACCATCCAAAGTAATTCCCACAATTGCTTAAAAGATCGTCACCGAATTCCGCCATCATCTCCACCACTACGGATCATCCTTTGATCTCCCCGTGAATTGCAACAGGTTCTGGTTTCCTACCTTACTGTTGCTACAATTTAGTTATCTTTATTCGAAAATCCAAAAAAAAAAAAATTGTTCCTATATTGCTGCATAAACTTTTCGTCACAAAGTTTTCATCTCTATGACGAAAGATACATTGCAAAATTCCAGCCACATAGCACCATCTGTTTGATCTTGCTACTGTGATTTTTCTATAAAAATTTCTACGAAATTTTTATGACATCTTTGACACTTCCTAATAGTAGATTTTCCTTTGGTTTCATCAAATAATTCTCAATATAAACTACTGATCTTTTATGTCCAATCTGCTACACTTGAAAATCTATGCTGTAGAAAATTTCAGCCGCATATTGTTGCTTTAACCCATCTATTTGCTAACTTTTTTGAATAAAATTTCTTATACGCTTCATAGATCATCTTGCTTCCATCTAAGATTGATCTATTGAGGAATTCATCTCTAAAAATGATTTTGTGTTGTTGTAAATTTTCATCATAAGCCGTTGAAATTTTTTGACGAGAATTCTGCTATCACAACTTGCACCAATTTCCTTGCTGTTATACTATCAAAATTTTCTTGATTAAATTAGTCATCCTTGCTGTCATATAAACTGTGATTTTGCTATCAATTCCCTTCTCAATTCTCTCAAGTTTTTAGTGGAAATTACATCGAGAAACCGCTGTTTCTTCGACGATAATTCTGCTCTTACAAGACAGCACATACTTGCTGCAACTTTCACTGATTTCTATCAAACCTTTGCTGTCATCTACCACAGATCTAAAACTTTCATCCACAGCTCCAAAAACTCTTCCAAACCACACTCTCAAACTGCACCCAAATTAGCCACAAAACAAGCCTAAACCATAGCCTAAATCCACCAATCCACCAACCCTTTCGACCATCATCTCTCTCAACCAATACATGACTTGAACCCAACAACAAAAGAGAGATCTTAATATCACAGATTTGGCGGCATACTCTATGGCATCTGAGGAGGTAACCAATGCTAAATTTGAAGCCTTCGAGGCGCGAATGGAGGATAAGATTCGGACGCTCTTTACCGAACTCAGATTGGGCCGACCACTAAGCCCGAAGAAATCACATCAAGGAGAGAGCTTTGCCCAATCGCACCAAGCCCGAAGATATGACTTCCAAGAGAGGAGAAGCTCTATGACTGACCCTAACTATCCATGCATAAGAGTGGACTTCCCTAGATGGGAAGAAGGAGACCTGATTGGTTGGATCTCGCACGCGGAGCGATATTTTCGGTACCACAAAACCGCAGATGCATCTATGGTAAAAATTGCAGCTATATATCTTGAAGGGGATGCTATACAGTGGTTTGACTGGTTTGACTGGTTTGACCATACTTATGGAGTCCTTTCATGGTGATAATTCAGAGAAGGACTGCTGATACGCTTCAGACCAACCGATTACGAGAATATTGACGGACAACTTGCAAAGATCCGATAAACCTCCACCATTCAGGAGTACCAAACAAGGTTTGAAAGGTTATTTAATCAAACTCATGATTGGTCTCAAAAATAGCTATTGAGGACCTTCATTAAGGGCTTGAAACCGGAGATCCGAAGAGAAGTTAAAGCGCGACAACCGTACACGCTTATGGCAGCCATCTCTTTCGCACGACACCAAGAGGAGCAATTGAACCACGAAGCTCGGAGGACTAGGGTCACTCCTCAACCAGCAATATTGAAGCCCTCAGCCGCCACTACTATCGACCAAGTCCCTATACCAAAGAGGTTAACAAGAGAAGAGCTTCAGGAGCGATATGCGAAGGGGTTATGTTGGCATTGCGATGAGCCGTGGAGCCGTGAGCATCGCTGTAGTAAAGGGAGACTTCTTATGATTGAACCAATAGAAGAAGAGGTCATTGAAAATCTAGAAGAGAGCCTTGAATGTGAAGAAGAAGATGTAGAAGAAGAGCCACAACCGACCGAAGTTATAGTACATGCACTAGCCGATACTCAAACCCACAAACGATGAAAGTTGGAGGCCTTCTCAAACAACAACCGATCACTGTTCTCATCGACATGGGCAGTACTAATAACTTTCTAAACAGTAAGGTTGCTGTCCAGATGGCCTTACCTATCAAGAATTGCAGCAGGTTTGACGTTAAGGTCGCCAATGAATGGATTTTGAAGTATGATCATAGTGTTAGGACTCTAGCTTGGAGAGTCCTAATTGAGAGGGACATTCATGTAAAACTGTTAGGATTTTAGCTAGGAGAGTCCTAATTGAGAGGGACATTCTGTTAGGACGCTAGCTAGGAGAGTCCTAATTGAGAGGGGCATTCATGTAGGAGGTTTTTTTTAGAGAAGAATTAGGAGTTGTAAGGGAATAGGAGTCTTGAGTAGGAGTCCTATTAGGAGTTGGTTAGAAGTAAGAGTCTTAAGTAGGAGTCCTAGTAGGAGTTAGGGTTTAGAAGCTCTATAAATAGCCATGTATTCCTACTCTTTTCTTAAGCAATAGATTAATCTTTTCTGTAGCCTTTGAGCAGCAACTTGGAGGGAGGAACCCCTATAGAGTTCCAAGGAGGCTGATCCCCTAAAGAGATCAACCCCAAGTTTAGAATCTGCAAGGTTCTACCACCTGGTATCAGAGCAGCATTCTTGGCATCTCGCTGCCCTTCCACTGCCATCCATCAGCCCTCCACAACCGCCCAAAGCAATTCCCACAATTGCTTAAAAGATCGTCGCCGAATTCCGCCATCATCTCCACCACCGCGGATCATCCTTTGATCTCCCCGTGAATTGCAACAGGTTCTGGTTTCCTACCTTACTGCTGCTGCAATTTAGTTATCCTTATTCAAAAATCTAAAAACAAAAATTGTTCCTATATTGCTGCATAAACCTTTCGTCACAAAGTTTTCATCTCTACGACGAAAGATACATTACATAATTCCAGCCGCATAGTACCATCTGTTTGATCTTGCTACTGTGCTTTTTCTATCCAAATTTCTATGAAATTTTTATGACATCTTTGACACTTCCTAACAGCAGATTTCCCTTTGGTTTTTTCAAAAAATTCTCAATATAAACTATTGATCTTTTACGTCTAATCTGCTATACTTGAAAATCTGCATTGTAAAATTTCAGCCGCATAGCACTGTTTGTTTGATCTTGATACTATATTATTTCTATCCAAATCTCTATGAAATTTTTATGACAGCTTTGGCAAGTGGATTTACCTTTGGTTTCATCAAAAAATTCTCAATATAAACCACTGATCTTTTACGTCCAATCTGCTATACCTAAAAATCTGTGCTGTAGAAAATTTCAGCCGCATATTGTTGCCTTAACCCATCTACTTGTAATCTTTTTTGAATGAAATTTCTTATACACTTCATAGATCATCTTGGCTTCCCTCTAAGATTGATCTATTAAGAAATTCATCTCTAAAAACGATTTTATGTTGCTGTAAATTTTCGTCGTAACCTGCTGAAATTTTTCAACGAGAATTCTGCAATCGCAACTAGCACAAATTTCCTTGCTGTTATACTGCCGAAATTTTCTTGATTAAATTATATATCCTTGCTGTCATATAAACTGTGATTTTGCTATCAATTCCCTCCTCAATTCTCTCAAGTTTTTGGTGGAAATTACGTCGAGAAACCGTTGTTTCTTCGACGACAATTCTACTCTTACAAGACAGCACATACTTTCTGGAACTTCCACTTATTTCTATCAAACCTTTGCTACCATCTACCACAGATCCAAAACTTTCATCTACAGCCCTAAAACTCCACCAAACCACACCCTCAAACTGCATCCAAAATAGCCACAAAACAAGCCTAAACCGTAGCCTACATCCACCGATCTACCAACCCTTTCGACCATCACCTCTCTCAACCAATACATGCCTTTAACCCGACAACAAAAGAGAGATCTTAACATCACAGATTTGGCGGCATATACTATGGCATCTGAGGAGGTAATCAATACTAAATTCGAAGCCTTCGAGGCACGAATGGAGGATAAGATTCGGACGCTCTTTACCGAACTCAGATTGGGCCGACCACTAAGCATGAAGAAATCACATCAAGGAGAGAGCTATGCCCAATCGCACCAAACCCAAAGATATGACTTCCAAGAGAGGGGAAGCTCTATGACTGACCCCAACTATCCATGCATGAGAGTGGACTTTCCTAGATGGGAAGAAGGAGACCCGATTGGTTGGATCTCGCGCGCGGAGCGATATTTTCAGTACCACAAAACCGCGGATGCATATATGGTGAAAATTGTAGCTATACATCTTGAAGGGGATGCTATACAGTGGTTTGACTGGTTTGAACATACTTATGGAGTCCTTTCATGGCAACAATTCAAAGAAGGACTGCTGATCCGCTTCAGACCAACCGATTACGAGAATATTGATGGACAACTAGCAAAGATCCGACAAACTTCCACCATTCAGGAGTACCAAACCAGGTTTGAAAGGTTATCTAATCAAACTCATGATTGGTCTCAAAAACAGCTATTGAGGACCTTCATTGAGGGCTTGAAGCCGGAGATCTGAGGAGAAGTTAAAGCGCGACAACCGTATACGCTTATGGCAGCCATCTCTTTCGCATGACATCAAGAGGAGCAATTGAACCATGAAGCTTGGAGGACTAGGGTCACTCCTCAACCAGTAATATTGAAGCCCTCAGCCCCCCCTAATGTCGACCAAGTCCCTATACCAAAGAGGTTAACAAGAGAAGAGTTTCGGGAGCGATATGCAAAGGGGTTATGTTGGCATTGTGATGAGCCGTGGAGCCGTGAGCATCGCTGTAGTAAAGGGAGACTTCTTATGATTGAACCGATAGAAGAAGAGGTCATTGAACATCCAGAAAAGAGCCTTGAACATGAAAAAGAAGATGCAGAAGAAGAGCCACAACCGATCAAAGTTACGGTACATACACTAGCTAGCTACTCAAACCCGCAAACGATGAAAGTTGGAGGCCTTCTCAAACAACAACCGATCACTGTTCTCATCGACACGGGCAGCACTAATAACTTCCTAAATAGTAAGGTTGCTGTCCATATGAACTTACCTATTGAGAATTGCATCAGGTTTGTCGTTAAGGTCGTCGACTGACGGATTTTGAATTGTGATCGTAGGCGCCCGCAGGAGAAACTATTGCTGCAGGACCAAGAGATAATTGTATATTTCTTCCTTCTCCCTCTTGATTATCATGAGGCCATGCTCATAATTAAATGGTTGACGACATTAGGTGATATATCTTGGAATTTTATGCAACTAATTATGAAATTTTACAGTAAAGAGAAACAGGTGATATTGAACGGGAAACGTGAGGGCGACATAACGACGATTTGCACACAACAAATGAAGAAGGTTTTGCATAAACCATGCAGCGACCTTTTAGTACAACTTGAGCAGCAAACTAAGGGAGAGCCAATAGAATTTGAAGATCCAAACCTACTTCCTTTGCTTGCTGAATTTTCAAATATATTTGACGAACCGCACAACCTATCTTTACCAGTCGGCTTGATCATTATATAACGATTCTTTCAGGCAAATCTCCAGCAAATACTTGGCCATATCAGTATCTACATCTCCAGAAGGATAAAATAGAAAGGATTGTAAAAGACATGCTTAAAACAGGAGTTATTCGGCCAAGTTGCAACCTCTACTCTTCACCGGTGCTACTTGTACGCAAGAAGGACGGAACATGGCGAATATGCATTGATTATCGAGCTCTCAATGGCATAACCATCAAGAACAAATACCTTATTCCAATAGCAGATGAATTGCTAGATGAAAGGGAGCACAAATCTTCACAAAGCTGGACCTTAGATCCGGGTATTATCAAATACGAGTGTATGAAAAAGTCATATCGAAAACTGCCTTTCGAACAAACAACGGCCACTACGAATTTTTACTTTCTTCAACAAAAGGTGAAATATCTTGGGCATATTATATCAGAGGATGGTGTGACGGTGGACCCCTTCAAAATTAAAGCAATGCAAAACTGGCCTACCCCGAGGAACATAAAATTGCTACATGGTTTTTTGGGTTTAATAGGCTACTACCGTAAGTTCGTGAAAAACTATGGAAAGATCTGTGCACCACTTACTTCCTTACTGGAAAAAGATGTCTTCCAATGGTCGGACAGAGCCTCCACTACCTTCGACAAACTTAAGGCAGCCATAACGACGACGCCGGCGCTAACACTACCATATTTCAACCAACCCTTCGTTATTGAGGCCGACGCATCTGGAGTCAGAATTGGTGTCATTCTCATGCAAGATGGTCGACCACTCGTATACACTAGCAAGGCATTATCTCCCTCCCATCAAAATAAGTCAACATATGATAAGAAGATGCTCGCCATTGTGCACGCAGCAACGAGGTGGAGACCCTACTTGATTGGTCGACGATTTCAAATTAAAACCGACCATAAAAGCCTCAAGTACTTTTTGGAGCGAAAGATATTATCCCCTGAGCAGCAAAAATGGGTAACAAAACTTCTTGGATTTGATTATGAAATAACTTACAAAATGTGGAAAGAGAATGTTGTTGTAGATGCGCTTTCGCAGCTACCTGAGCAAGCTGAATTTTCGGTCGTTTTACTTCCAACCAACGACTTCCTTATGGATATTAAGATGGAATGGCAGGAAGATTCGGAGACCAGTAAGATTAAAAAAAAAAATTAGAGGAAGCACCAAGCTCCGTGGCTCATTATAATCGGGACTCAAAAGAATTATGCTATAAGGGACACATTGTGCTTGTGACAAATTCTACTTGCATCTTCAAGAGCAGATTTTGGATAAAGTTATTCCATATGCAGGGTACTAAATTGAAAAGGAGTACGACATATCACCCACAAACCAACAGCCAGACGGAAGTTTTAAATAGGTGCTTGGAGACAGCCCAAAGCCACCCAACAAATATGACTACCCAAAGAGAACTCCAGACCCAGCCAAGTGCCATTATTGATCGATAGATCGTGACTCGACGACGACGATCCACTAATGAAGTGCTAATACAGTGGGCGAACCTACCAATAGAAAATGCCACTTGGGAGAACTATGATGACTTGAAGATTAAATTCCCAGAATTCACGAATCATCAGCCTCGAGGACAAGGCTGATTTGAAGAGGGCGGGTCTGTTAGGACTCTATCTTGGAGAGTCCTAATTGAGAGGGACATTCATGTAAAACTATTAGGACTCTAGCTAGGAGAGTCCTAATTAAGAGGGACATTCTGTTAGGACTCTAGCTAGGAGAGTCCTAATTGAGAGGGACATTCATGTAGGAGGTTTTTTCTTAGAGAAGAATTAGGAGTTGTAAGGGAATAGGAGTCTTGAGTAGGAGTCCTATTAGGAGTTGGTTAGAAGTAAGAGTCTTAAGTAGGAGTCCTAGTAGGAGTTAGGGTTTAGAAGCCCTATAAGTAGCCATGTATTCCTTCTCTTTTCTTAAGCAATAGATGAATCTTTTCTGCAGCCTTTGAGCAGCAACTTGGAGGGAGGAACCCCTACAGAGTTCCAAGGAGGCCGATCCCCTAAAGAGATCAACCCCAAGTTTAGAATCTGTAAGGGTTCTAACACGTAGGCACCCATAAGTGAAACTGTTGCTGATCATGAGGCCTTACCAAGAGATAATTACATATTTCTTCCTTCTCCCTCTTGATGATCATGAGGCCATGCTCAGAATTAAATGGTTGACGACATTAGGTGATATTTTTTGGAATTTTATGCAACTAATTATGAAATTTTACAGTAAGGAGAAACAGGTGATACTAAATGGGAAACGTAGGGGCGACGTAACGACGATTTGCACATAACAAATGAAGAAGGTTTTGCATAAAGCATGTAGCGGCTTTTTGGTACAACTTGAGCAGCAAACTAAGGGAGAGCCAATAGAATTTAAAGATCCAAACCTACTTCCTTTGCTTTCTGAATTTTCAGATATATTTGACGAATCACACAACCTATCTCTTACTCGTCGGCATGATCATTATATAATGATTCTTTCAAGCAAACCTCCAGCAAATACTTAGCCATATCAATATCTACATCTCCAGAATGATGAAATAGAAATGATTGTAAAAGAGATGCTGGAAACAGGAGTTATTCGGCCAAGTTGTAACCTTTACTCTTCACCGGTGCTTCTTGTACGCAAGAAGGACGGAACATGACGAATATGCATTGATTATCGAGCTCTTAATGGCATAAACATCAAGGACAAATACCTTATTCTAATAGCAGAAAAATTGCTGGATGAAAGGGAGCACAAATCTTCACATACGTGGACCTTTGATCCGGGTATCATCAAATACGAGTGTGCGAAGAAGACATACCAAAAACCACCTTTTGAAGATACAACAACCACTACGAATTTTTGCTTTCTTCAATAGAAGGTGGAATATCTTGGGCATATCATATCAGAGGAAGGTGTGGTAGTGGACCCCTTCAAAATTGAAGCAATGCAAAACTGGCCGACCCCGAGAAACATAAAATTGCTACATGGCTTTCTAGGTTTAACATGCTACTACCGTAAGTTTGTGAAAAACTATGGAAAGATTAGTGCACCACTTACTTCCTTACTGGAAAAAGATATCTTCCAATGGTTGGACAGAGCCTTCGCTACCTTCGACAAACTTAAGGCAGCCATGACGACGACGCCGGTGCTAACACTACCAGATTTCAACCAACCCTTCATTATTGAGGCCGAGGCATCTAGAGTCGGAATTGGAGCTATTCTCATGCAAGATGGTCGACCACTCGCATATACTAGCAAGGCATTATCTCCCTCCCATCAAAATAAGTCAATATATGATAAGGAGATGCTCACCATTGTGTGCGCAACAACGAGGTGGAGACCCTACTTGATTGGTCAATGATTTCAAATTAAAACCGACCATAAAAGCCTCAAGTACATTTTTAAGCGAAAGATATCATCCCCTGAGCAGCAAAAATGGGTAACAAAACTTCTTAGATTTGATTATGAAATAACTTACAAAAAGTGGAAAGAGAATGTTCTTGTAGATGCGCTTTCGTAGCTACCCGAGCAAGCTGAAGTTTCGGCCATTTCACTTCTGACCAACGACTTCCTTGAGGATATTAAGATAGAATGGTAGGAAGATTCAGAGACTAGTAAGATTATAAAAAAATTGGAGGAAGCACCAAGCTCCATGGCTCATTACAATTGGGACTCAAAAGAATTACACTATAAGGGATACATTATACTTGTGACAAATTCTACTTGCATCTTTACAAGAAGATTTTGGACAAAGTTATTCCATATGCAGGGTATTAAATTAAAAAGGAGTACGGTATATCACCCACAAACTGATGGCCAAACGAAAGTTGTAAATAGGTGCTTGGAGACAACCCAAAGCCACCCACCAAATAAGACTACCCAAGGAGAACTCCAAACCCAGCCAAGTGTCATTATTGATCAACGGATCGTGACTCGACGACGACGACCCACTAATGAAGTGCTAATACAGTGGGCGAACCTACCAATAGAAATGCCACTTGGGAGAACTATGACGACTTGAAGATCAAATTCCAAGAATTCATGAATCATCAGCCTTGAGGACAAGGCTAATTTGAAGAGGGCTGGTCTGTTAGGACTCTAGCTTGGAGAGTCCTAATTGAGAGGGACATTAATGTAAAATCTACCTAAGCCGACCCCTATTAAAGAGGTGAAGAGGCCAGCTAGGGTTAGGAGGTTGTTTCTTAGAGAAGAATAAGGAGTTATAAATGAATAGGAGTCTTGAGTAGGAGTCCTATTAGGAGTTGGATTGAAGTAGGAGTCTTGAGTAGGAGTCCTATTAGGAGTTAGGGTTTAGAAGCCCTATAAATAGTCATATATTCCTCCTCTTTTCATAAGCAATAGATAAATCTTTTCTGCAGCCTTTGAGCAGCAAATTGGAGGTAGGAGCCCCTATAGAGTTCTAAGGAGGCCGATCTCCTAAAGAGATCAACCCCAAGTGTAGAATCTACAAGGGTGGGGTATATATAGGCCCCAAACTGGTTTGAATTTGGAATTCAAAAATGTCTTATCCCAGATTTTCGGGGTCCTGGTGGTACTACCTCTTGATTGGAGCGGTACAACCGCCTGGTAACTCGGAGACTGAGCCTCTAGGCGGTGCCACCGCTTGATAGGGGTGGTTGCACTGCCTAGTCTCACTCGGAGACTAAGCCCAAATGGTGCCACCGCTTGACTAGGGTGGTTGCACCGCCCTGTCTCGCTCGGAGATTGAGCCCAAGTGGTGCCACCGCTTAACTGGGGCGGTTACACCGCCTAGTCTTGCTTGGAGGTTGAGCCCAGGTGGTGCCACTGCCTAACCTGGGCAGTTGCACCGCCTAGCTTTCCTGGGAGACTATCTCCTGGGCAGTGCCACCACCGACCCTGGCGATGCCACCGCCTAGTAGGAATTCTGGTCCGAATGAGTTGATCCATTCGGCCCAATTTGGGTCTATTAAGGGCCCAATTGCCCCCAGATTAAGTTAATGGGATCACCTCCCATTCCTAACTTAATCTACATGCTAACTATGATATTTCTTAAGACATTTACTGCAACTTGCTCCGGTGCGTCAATCGCTTCTTCCGGCGAACTTCCGGCGAACATCCGACGAACCTTCGGCGATGCTCCGGTGGACTTCCGACAAACTCATGGACTTGCAACGATTCACTTGGCGAGTTTCGATGAGCTTTTTTGGCAAGCTCCTGGACTTCTTAGATATGTTCCCGTAGAACCTCCGACGATAGTTCGGACTTCCGTCAAACTCTCGAACCTACAACGTGATCATGGTCTTGACTCCGGCGTAACTTCTACTGCATGTCTTACTTCCATCGTAGTTAATCCCACACACTTATCTCAATATATGGATTAGATAACAAATGACAATTGACTTCATCATCAAAATCCGAGATTCAACAATCTCCCCCTTTTTGTTGATGATAATCAATTGATAACGGAGTTAACCTTAACTCCCCCTATCTATATGCCATACTTGAGATAAGTCATTCTTGAATTCAAGGCCTTTGAATTCAATATACTTATTGATAAGTTAAGAACTCTTAACCTTATCAATTACTCCCATCATGATTCCTATCACGATGTATCTTACTGAAAATGATGTCAAGACTTGACATCCATTCTCAAGTTTTACATTTCAAATATGAATGATGGTAGCAGTTCAACATAAGATATTAACATGTAAATTTACAATTTAAGCTTTTGATATCTAAATGTAAAGCAAACATTTCAAGTGTTTAGCAATCGTAGCATCACATGACAAGATATCAACAAGTAAAGTTGTTATGCAAGTTCTTGATATCTTATCATGATATGACAATGACATAGTGCAAATATGGCAATCATAGCAATTTTATCACCAATTTATCATATATTTCGATGCAAGCTTAACATAATTCAAATTCAAATATGGCACTCATAGCATCAATTCATATATTTCTCATTCAAATATGGCACTCATAGTATCGATTCATATATTTCTCCCCCTTTGTCATAGAAAAAAGGAGAACGATATTAGCAAATTTTAACTAGGTTTATGTCATTTTTCAATAATGAGTGATAGGATACCAATTATACAAACATGTCACGGAAAACATGACATGGAGATAGCTTTCATTACTTTTTCCTTTTTATTTGTTATTATCTTTTTGCATGAAGGAGGAAAGCCATTTGTGAGCTTACTCAAATGAAGTTAAAATTGATAAGATATTAAAGCACGCTTCATTCTTGCAAGGATTAAGATATGTAGGTGAATCAAATCCTTGTATGTAAAACTATTTCTCAAAAGATATAAGAAGGAATCATCAAATCCATTTCTCAAAAAATATTTTTTACATCTATGAGAGATGCATTTGCTAGTTGATTCCATATGTCAAAAATCAATGATGTGAATCCAAAAACTCGATATGACATATATTTATTAAGTCCGAAAAAGAATCATGTATCGAGAAAATCCGATTGTTAGGATCAAGAAGATCCGAAAATGAAATTTAATACTTTCATGCATTCGGACGAGATTTTGCTATAGATTTTCTAATTCAATTATGAAGATAAAACATGCTTATTATCATGAAAATTTTTATATTCAAAATACATAATTTCCAACATGTAATTAAGTCATGTAATTGTGTAAAATCATCATGGCAATTAAGTGATTTAAAAAAAAATTCGAAAAATAATCTTAACAAGTTTATGCATTCAGACATATTAACATTCCTAATTCTATTCTAATGAAATCAAATTGTTCTTCACTTAGAGGTTTTGTAAAAATATCAGCTAGATGATGCTTAGTATCAATGAACTCCATGATTACATTATGATTAGTGACATGATCTCGTATAAAGTGATGTCTAATATCAATATGTTTTGTTCTTGAGTGTTGAATGAGATTCTTTGTTAAACAAATTACACTTGTGTTATCACATTTAATGGAAATGTTTTTAAGATGCACTAGCTGCAATATACTCAGCTTCGGTTGCTGATAGTGCAACCGAGTTTTGTTTCTTAGATGACCAGGAAACAAGAAAATGTTCCAAAAATTGACATGATCCTGATGTGCTTTTTTATCTAATCTACACCCAGCAAAATCTGCATCAGCATACGTAATTAACTCAAAATTCTCCGATTTTGGATACCATAATCCTAGATTTGTGGTACCATTAAGATATCAAAGTATTCTTTTAACTGCTTTAAGATTAGATATCTTAGGGTTCGATTGAAACCTAGCACAAAGTCCTACATTGAACATGATATCTGGTCTAGTTGCAGTGAGGTAAAGTAAACTTCCTATCATACCCCTATAAGTTTTTTGATCGAAGCTTTCTCCACTTTCATCAACTTCTAGCTTAGTGGAGGTGCTCATAGGAGTGTTAATAGCTTTTGAGCTATTCATAGTAAATTTTTTTAGCAGATCTAAGGTATATTTAGTTTGACTAATAAAGATGTCATTGCTTAGTTGCTTAATTTGTAAGCATAAGAAAAAGGTTAATTCTCCCATCAAACTCATTTCAAATTCGAGACTCATGGTTTCAGCAAACGATTTATAAAGAGATTCATTCGTAGAACCAAAGATAATATCATCAACATAAATCTGAACAATGAGAAAATTATTTTCAAAATTTTTGATAAACAATGTAGTATTGACCTTGCCTTTTGTGAAATTATTTTCAATAAGAAAAGTACTAAGTCTATCATACCAAGCCCTTGGGGCTTGTTTTAAACCATAAAGAGCTTTAGTTAATTTAAATACATGATTAAAGTGGCTATCATTTTCAAATCCGGGAGGTTGTTCAACATAAACTTCTTCAAAAATAAAGCCATTAAGAAAAGTGCTTTTAACATCCATTTGAAACAACTTAAAATTATTTTTACTAGCATACGCAAGGAGTATCCTTATGGCTTTTAACCTAGCCATAGGAGCGAAGGTTTCTTTGTAATCGATACCTTCTTCTTGGTTGAAACCTTTGGCCACTAATCTAGCCTTGTTTCTAACTATGATACCAAATTCATCTTGCTTGTTTCTAAAGACCCATTTAGTACCAATAACTAAATGGTCATTTGGCCTAGGAACAAGCTTCCACACCTCATATCTCTCAAATTGATTTAGCTCATCTTGCATTGCGATAATCCATGAATCATCTTTCATGGCATCGTCAATACATTTAGGTTCAATTTGGGAGAGAAAAGCGGCGTTGGCACAAAAATTTTTAAGAGAAGAACGTGTTTGAACCCCCTTAGATGTGTCTCCTAGGATTAGCTCCTTAGGATGAGCATCTACATACTTCCAATCCTAGGGTAAGGGTGTTTTGGAAGTGGATGCATCCAAGTTGCTAGTTAGAGAAGGGGTTTCATTTAAATTCAAAGAATCGAAATTAACATCATCATCAAAATCATTTTTCTTGATTTCGGAAATCTCATTGAAAACAACATGAATGGATTCATCTATAATTAAAGTTCTTTTATGGAAGATACGAAAAGCTTTAGAAGCCGAAGAATAACTAAGAAAAATTCCTTCATCGGATTTAGCATCAAATTTTCCTAAGGCATCTTTTTCATTCAAGATAAAACACTTACACCCAAAATCTTTAAAATATGAAACATTGAGTTTTTTATTATTCCACAACTCATAGGGAGTTTTGGTGAGTAAGGGTCTTACTAGAACTCTATTCAAAATATAGCATGTAGTGTTTATGGCTTCGGCCCAAAAATATTTGGGTAGGCTATGTTCATTCAACATGGTTCTTGCCATTTCTTGTAAATTTCTATTCTTTCTTTCTACTTGTAAATTTCTATTCTTTCTTTCTACTACATTTTGTAGAGATTGGTCCGAACAAGTCCATATGGATCAATTGTAAGGGCCTATAGGTGCTTATTTGATTCTTAGATTTGAAACTACCCTTAATTTGTTTTCCTAATTGACAAGCATCACACACATTATCCTTAATGAACTTGATATGAGGAATTCCTCGTACAAGTTCTTTGGATAATATTTGAGTGATTAGTTTCATGCTAGCATGACCTAATCTCCTATGCCAAAGCCAAGTATCCTCATTCAAAACCGAGAAACACATTTCATTGCAAAGATCATTGATGTCAATGGTGTACACGTTATTTTATTTTAATGTAATCATAGATGTGTTTTTGTGTAGTTTTTCAACGATGCAAGCATTAGATTCGAATTTGATGATATATCCTTTATCACATAATTGACTAATACTCAAGAGGTTATGTTTTAAACCATCAACTAACAAAACATCTTCAATAAAGAAGTTGGATTTGTTACCTATGGTTCCTTTGCCAATGATTTTACCCTTGTTGTTATCTCCGAAGGTGACATAGCCTTCGTCTATGCTAGTGAGCTTAGAGAATTGAGATGAATCTTCGGTCATATGCCTAGAGCATCAACTATCGAAGTACCATCTCTTACTCCTAGCTTGTGATGGTGTATGTCTCTACAAGAAAGGATAATTTTTAGGTACCCATTTACTTTTGGGTGCCTCAAAAACTGATCTACATTGTTTATTATATTGCATAGAGTTTATCATGGTTCCTTTAAGAACCCAAATCAGTTTGTTCGGGCTAATTTTCTTGAATGGACAATGATACATTTTATGTCCATGTTTGCAACAAAAGTTGCATTTACTTTGGTGCCGAACATGTAAGATAGGGCCTTTTATGAGGGTGGTTGGATTTTGGTGAGGACTTCTCACAAATCCGATTCCACTTCTTTTGGGAACATGGCCCTTATTTGTAAGGATCATTTCAAAGACTTGCTACCAACCTCAAACTTCTTCAAGGCATCCTTAAGTAGCAAGTTCCCCTTTTGGAAAGTTTCTAGATCATGACATTTTTCACATTGAGCTAAACTATTATGATATTTAATTTTTAATTTATCAAAATTGCTAACAAGACTATCATGCTTATTTTTCAGTAATTTATATTTTCTACTAATTGTTTTACATTCATCAAATAAGTCATGGAAGGTATTTAATAATTCATCAAATGATAAATCTGCATCAATTAAATTTGTTACCTCCTCTCCGATGGCCATTAAGGTGTAATGTGCAACTTGCTCGGTGTTGGACTCCTCTTCTTCGGACGCGCTCGAGTCATCCCACGTTGCTTTGAGCGCCTTCTTCTTTGATGTTCTCTTCTTGGCTTGGGGACAATCACTTTTGTAGTGTCCCAGCTTTTTGCACTCGTAGCAAATTATTTGGTCCTTTTTGGGTTCAAATTTATTTTTTGTGTCATTTTTAAACTTATTTTTCTTAATGAATTTTTTGAATTTCCTTGTTAGAAGTGCCAAGTCATCGTCACAGTCCTCATCACTTGAGTTTTCTCTCAAATGGTCATCTAAAGTTCTAAGTGTCATATCCTTCCTGTTCTTTGGAAAGATGTCTTCTTGCTCTTTATGAGCCTTGCAAGTCATTTCATAGGTCATTAATAACCCGATTAGTTCTTCAAGAGGGAAGTTGTTTAAATCTTTAGCCTCTTGAATAGCAGTGACTTTAGAGTCCCAACTCTTAGGAAGGGATCTTAGAATCTTATTTACGAGCTCAAAATCTGAAAAACTTTTGTCGAGTCCTTTTAGATCATTGTCGACATCCGTGAAACGGGTGTACATGTCGCCAATAGTCTCACTCGGTTTCATTTGGAAAAGTTCAAAAAAATGTATCAAAAGATTGATTTTTGACTCTTTTACTCTACTTGTGCCTTCGTGAGTCACTTCGAGTGTATGCCAAATATCAAATACGGTTTCACAAACCAAAAAATGATTGAACTCATTTTTATCAAGCGCACAAAATAAGGCATTCATAGCCTTTGCATTAAGAGTTAAAGTCTTCTTCTCCAATTCATTCCAATCGATCGTTGTAAGAGAAGACTTCGAAAATCCATTTTCGACAAGATTCCAAAGCTCAAAATCTATTGAAATAAGGAAGATCCTCATTTGGGTCTTCCAATAGGTGTAGTCTGTCCCATTGAACATGGGTTGGCATGTAATAGGGTGGCCCTCTTAGTTTTTGGCATATGCCATCTCTTTTGGGTTTTAATCCGTTTAAGAGTTAACCCCGCTCTAAGACCAATTGTTAGGATCAAGAGCACTAAGAGGGGAGGGGGGGGGGTGAATTAGTGCAGCGGAAAACTTTCGACGATTTAAAACGACATTCATATGATAAAAATGATTTCGGTAAGAAAGCCGATTCGGAGATCACTTTAACTTGTGATCAAGCGAGATGCAATTAAAGTAAAGATATAGAGGTAGTTTGTTGTTAAGATAGAGAACAGAATGTAATTGCAAACCGAAATACGACGTTTGTACGATAAAAATGATTTCAATATGAAAGCCGATTCGGAAGTTGCTTTAACTTAGATTACGCAAAGTGCAGTTAAAGTAAAGCTATGGAGGCAGTTTGCAGTTAAGATAGAGAACAGAAAGTAAATGCAAACTGAGATTTAGAGTGGTTCGATCAATCTTGACCTACATCCACTTTTGGCTTCCTCCTCTGATGAGGTCACCGACGTCCACTAGAGTCCTTCCTTCAATAAGCGAAGGCCAACCACCCTTTTACAGTTTCACTCATTTTGACGGGCTTAGGAGACAACCCTTACAAACTTTTCTCTCCTTTCTTGAAAGATCAAAACTTGGAAGAAAAGAGGGAGGAGAACTTCTAGCCTTTACAACACTTTTGAGCTCTAAAAATCATAGAGTAAGATTGGATTTTCGGTGCCCTTTCATGTAGAAAAGGGTGGGGTATATATAGGCCCCAAATTGGTTTGAATTTGGAGCTCAAAAATGTCTTTTCTTGGATTTTCGGGGTCCTGGCGGTACTATCTTCTGATTGGGGCGGTACAAATGCCTAGCAGCTCGGAGACTGAGCCTTTGGGCGGTGCCACCGCTTGACAGGGGCGGTTGCAACACCCAGTCTCGCTCGGAGACTGAGCCCAAGTGGTGCCATCGCCTGACTGGGGCAGTTGCACTACCCAGTCTCGCTTGGAGACTGAGCCCAGGCGGTGCCACCGCTTGACTAGGGCGGTTGCACCGCCCAGTCTCGCTCGGAGACTGAGCCTAGGCGGTGCCACTGCCTAACCTGGGCGGTTGCACCACCCAGCTTTCCTGGGAGACTATCTCCTGGGCGGTGCCACCGCCGACCCTAGCGGTGCCACCGCCTAATAGGAATTCTGGTCCGAATGAGTTGATCCATTCGGCCCAATTTGGGTCTATTAAGGGCCCAATTTCCCCCAGATTAAGTTAATGGGATCACCTCCCATTCCTAACTTAATCTACATGCTAACTACGATATTTCTTAAGACATTTACTACTACTTGCTCCGGTGCATCAATCGCTTCTTCCGGCGAGCTTCCAGCGAACTTCTGGTGAACATCCGACGAACCTTCGGCGATGCTTCGGTGGACTTCCTGTTGAATCTCGGATTTTGATGATGAAATCAATTGATGGGTTAATTGATCTAATCCATATTATTGAGTTAAGTGTGCAAGATTAACTACGATAACCAGAAAACACAAAGCAAGAATACCGGAGTCAAGATCGATGGACGTTTAAGAGTCCGAAGAATCGTCGGAGATGCTGCCGGAACCAACCGAGAAGAAATCGGGAACCTATCGGAATTTTCGGAAGTTTGCCGAAGAGATCGTCGGAGGTTCACGGAGATCACCGAGAAGGCTCGGCTACTCGTTAAAGTCATCACAAGATCGGGAGCTTAATGGGAGTTCGTCGGAAGAAGCTCGTCGGAAAGCTCGCCGAAACAAGACTCGACGTTCGCGGTTGAAAGCTTGCTTAGGATGTGTTTTTGTTATGTAGTTCACTTGTAATTAGGATTAGGATTAAGAGATAATCCTATATCCTGGTTAGGGGCCAACTGGGCCCAAAGTCAGATATGGTTTGGGCTTAAATTAAGCCAAACCAGTGAAATCGGAGAGCCAGGCGGTGGCACCGCCCAGCACCCGAGAGCTGGGCGGTGACACCTCCTTGGCTGGGCGGTTGCACCGTCCAGCACCCGAGCGCTGGGCGGTGGCACCGCTTGGCTAGGCGGTGGCACCTCCAGCATCGGAAACCCTAAGAGAATTCAAATTTTGGAGCCCAAATTTGAATCCTCTTGAGGCCTATAAATACCCCTCAAATCTCAGCTGAGATTACAACTTTTGAGAAGCATTTTGATTGAGAGAAAAGTCTTAGAAAGTCTTAGCAAGTCTTGTTTTCAATTTGCTAGAGAGTTCTCCTCCTTCTTTCTTATTGAAAATTTGTAAGAGGTTGAGCTGTTTGTAAAGGTTGTAAGAGGGGTATTGACCCTTCCATTTCAAGAGATTTGCTAGTGGAAGGTGGGAGACTCATCGAAGAGGGGCCTCGCAAGTGGATGTAGGTCATTTGACCGAACCACTCTAAAATCGGCGTAATCTCTGGTTTGCATTTCATTATTGCTGTTTACATTACTGCAAACCTTCTTACATGCTTTAGTTCCTTATTACCTTTGCTGCGCAACTTCAAGAATACGCTTTCAAGTTAAGTCTTTCAAGTTTCATTCTTATCATACGAAAGATTTTTCTAAAACCGAAGTTTTAATCCGCTGCACTAATTCATCCCCCCCCTCTTAGTGCCGCTCCGATCCTAACACTTCCAGCAAACTCCTAGACTTGCGACAATTCACTTGGCGAGTTCCAATGAGCTTCTTTGGCAAGCTCCTGGACTTCTCGGATTTGTTCCTGTAGAACCTCGGACGACCATCTGGACTTCCGTCTAACTCTCGAACCTCCAAAGTGATCATGGTCTTGACTCCGGCACAACTTCTGCTACATGTCTTACTTCCATCGTAGTTAATCCTGCACACTTATCTCAACATATGGATTAGATAACAAATGACAATCGACTTCATCATCAAAATCTGAGATTCAACAGGATCCTCCTTTAATATATTTATAATATTACTGATCTTTGGATCCTTCTTCCATTCTTCCCTAATGTCCTTGAGGAAGCCAGGGGTAGGAAGGGAGATGGCTGAAAATTTAGCTTGCTCAAGTGGCATGAGAGTGCATCTACAACAATGTTTTCTTTCCCCTATTTGTAAATAATTTTATAATCAAATCCGAGAAGTTTGGTTACCCATTTTTGCTGCTCAGGGGAAGATATATGTTACTCCAAAAAGTATTTAAGGCTTCTATGGTCAGTTTTACTTTAAAATTATCGGTCGATCAGGTAGGGTCTCCACCTCGTTACTGCTTGCACAATGACGAGCATCTCCTTATCATATATTAACTTGTTTTGATAGGAGAGAGACAATGCCTTGCTAGTGTATGCGAGTGGTTGACCATCTTACATGAGAACGGCTCCAATTCTGACTCCAGATGCGTCGGCCTCAATGATGAAGGGTCGGCTGAAATCTGGTAGCGCTAGCACCGACGTCGTCGTCATGGCTGCTTTAAGTTTGTTGAAGGCAGCGAAGGCTTTGTTCGACCATTGGAAGGTGTCCTTTTTCAGTAGAGAAGTGAGGGGTGCACTGATCTTCCCATAGTTCTTGACAAATTTTCGATAGTAGCCCGTTAGCCCAAGGAACCCACGTAGTAATTTCACGTTTGTAGGTTTCGGCCAGCCTTGCATTGCTTCAATTTATTTTGGGTCTATCACCATTCCTTCTTTTGATATTATGTGCCCAAGGTACTCTACTTTTTGTTGGAGAAAGCTACACTTTGGCTACTTAACAAAAACAGGATTCTCCTGAAGGATCGTCAAAACAACCCGTAAATGTTAAAAGTGAGTCTCAAGAGAAGGGCTGTAAATGAGAATATCAACGAAAAATACCAGCACAAATTTACAAAGAAAGCTCCAAAAAATATCATTCATGAGACTTTGGAAGGTTGAAGGAGCATTAGTGAGTCCAAAAGGCATTACCAAGAATTTATAATGGCCCTCATGTGTGCAGAAAGCAGTTTTTGGAATATCGTCTTCACATACCTGAATTTGGTGGTAACCGGATCGGAGGTCCAACTTCGTGAAGACTCAAGCTCCTTTTAACTCGTCAAGAAATTTATCCACTACTGGGGTACTTGTCCTTGACAGTTTCATCCTTCTTACGTACAAGTAGCACCGGCGAGGAATACGGGCTGCAACTTGGCTGAATCACCCCTGTTTCAAGCATCTCCTTTACAATCTTTTCAACTTCATCCTTCTGGAGATGAGGATAATGGTACGGCTAAGTGTTCTTTGGTGGCTTGCCCGAAAGGATTGGAATCCGATGGTCATGATGCCGAGTAGGAGGAAGACCGTGCGGCTCAACAAAAATGTTAACAAATTTAGCAAGAGATTGGGTGAGATTTTGATCTTCAATTTCTATTTTCTTCCCATTTGGTTGCTGCTAGAGATGCATAAAAAAACCACCAATTATCTTGTGTAAAACTTTCTTAATTCGTTGGGTCGAAACGGTGGTTACGTTGCTTCCGTGCTTCCCGCGTAGGAAGATCTATTTGCCTTTATAGTATAATTTCATAATTAACTTGGAAAAGTTCCAAGAGACATCACCTAGCATAGTCAGCCATTCTATGCCAAGCATGGCCTCATAGTCATCAATTGGTAGGAGGAAAAAGTCGGTGATAATTTTTTGGTCTTGCAGTAATAGTTTCACTTGCGAGCATCTTTGGTCGCACTTTAGGATTCTGCCGTCAACGACCTTTACATCGAACTTGCTACAACCTTCGATATGGAGCACCATCTGAGCAGCAAACTAACTGTTTAAGAAGTTATTAGTGCTGCCCGTGTCGATGAGAACAGTGATCAGTTGTTGTTTGAGAAGGCCTCCAACTTTCATCATTTGCGGGTTTGAGTAGTCGGCTAGCGTATGTACTATAAAGTCAGTCGAGTGTAGCTCTTCTTCTGTATCTTCTTCTTCATGTTCAAGGCTCTCTTCTGGATGTTCAATGATCACTTCTTCTACTAGTTCAATCACAAGAAGTCTCCCTTTTTTACAGTGATACTCGTGCCTCCATGGCTCGTCGTAATGCCAACATAACCCCTTTGTAGATCACTCCCAAAGCTCTTCTCTTGTCAACCTTTTTGGTGTAGGGGCTTGGTTGATAGTGGGGAGGCTGAGGACTTCTATATTGCTGGTCAGGGAATGACCCTAGTCCTCCAGGCTTCATGGTTCAATCACTCCTCTTGAAGTCATGTGAAAGAGATGGCTGCCATAAGCGTGTACGATTATTGCGCTTTAACTTCTCCCCGAATCTCCAGCTTCAAGCCCTCAATGAAGGTCCCCAATAGTTGTTTTTCAGACCAATCATGAGTTTTATTAGATAACCTTTCAAACCTAGTTTGGCACTCCTGAATGGTAGAGGTTTGTCGGATCTTTGCTAGTTGTCCGTCAATATTCTCATAATCGGTTGGTCCGAAGTGGATCAGTAGTCCTTCTTTGAATTGTCACCATGAGAGGACTCCATGAGTGTGTTCAAACTAGTTAAACCATTGTCTAGCATCCCTTTCAAGATATATAGCTGTAATTTCCACCATCGATGCATCAGCAGTTTTGTGGTACTGAAAATATCGCTCCGCACGTGAAATCCAACCAATCGGGTCTCCTTCTTCCCATCTAGAGAAGTCCACCCTCATGCGTTGATAGTAGAGATTAGTTATAGAGCCTCCCCTCTCTTGGAAGTTATCTCTTTGGGCTTGTATGATTAGTTAGAGCTCTCCCATTGATGTGATTTCTTCGGGCTTGGTGGTTGGCCCAAATTGAGTTCGGTAAAGAGAGTCTAAATCTTATTCTCCATTCGCATCTCGAAAGCTTCGAATTTAGCATTGATTGCCTCCTCAAATATCATAGTATATGCCTCTAAATTTGTAATGTTAAGATCTCTCTTTTGTTGTCGGGTTAAAGGCATGTATCAGTTGACAAGGTTGGTGGATTGGTGGATGTAGGCTGCGGTTTTAGGCTTATTTTTTGACTATTTTAGGTGTAGTTTGAGGGTGTAGTTTGGTGGAGTTTCAGGGATGTGATGGTAGTGGATGAAGATTAGGAAAAAAAATTTAGATCTGTGATAGATGGCAGTAAAGGTTTGATAGAAATTGGTGGAAGTTGCTGCTGATAGGTGTTGTCTTGTATGAGCAGAATTGTCATCAAAGAAACACCGGTTTCTCAACAAAATTTCTAGCAAAAACCAAGATATTTGAGGAGAGAATTTGACAGCAAAATCTAGGTTTAGATAACAGCAATAATGACAAATTTAATCAAGAAAATTTTGGTAGTATAATAGTAAGGAGATTGGTGCAAGTTGCAATAGTAGAATTCTCGTCGAAAAATTCCAACAGTTTGCGATGAAAATTTACAGTAATATAAGAACATTTTTAAAGATGAATTCCTCAATAGATCAATCTTAGATGGAAGCCAAGATGATCTATGAAGCATATAAGAAATTTCATTCAAGAAGGAAAGAAAATAGATCGGTTAAAAGCAACAATATGCGGCTGAAATTTTCTGCTACAATCCTTCATTCGCAAAGATTATAACTTTTACGACGAAAGGAGTTCACAACACGAGATAGATAAAAATACTTCTTCTTGGTATTTTGAATGGAAAATTATAGTAGTAAAAGGTATTGGTGATAGGAGAATACTAGATCTCTGATGCAATTGGAAGTGACGGCAGTAGATTGAGTAGATCTACAACAGAAGATGAAGGTGGAGATGGCGACGTCAAGAGCAATTGTAAGAATTACTTGGCTGGTGGTGGGCAGCAGAGGTGGTAGCAAAAGAAGCAAGATCGCTGCTCTGATACCAAATAATAGAACCCCTGAGGAATTCTATGTAGATTGATCTTTGAGGGAGATCACTCCTTGGAATGCTATAGGGGTTCCACCCACCTAGAAATCGACCAAATGGCTACAATTGTAGATAGATCTTATTCCCAAAGAGATAGAAGCTACATGCTTATATAGGGCTCCAAACCCAAGCCCTAGGGGCTGCTTCTTAAGTGAGTTACCCCTTTTGCCCTTAACCCTGACCAACCAACCCAGTAAAAGGGGGTGGCGGCTAGGAAGCCCAAAGGCCCAAATATAAACCCTAGTGTTAGTACTGTTAGGAGCGGAGCGGCACTAAGGGGGGGGGGGTGAATTAGTGTAGCGGATTAAAACGTTGGTTTCGACAAATCTTTCATACGATAAAAACCGAACTTGAAAAGCTTAACTTGAACGCGTGTTCGTAAAGGTGTGCAGCAAATGTAATGAGGAAATAAAGCACATAAGAAGGTTTGTAGTAATATAAATAGCAATAAGAAAATGCAAACCAGAGATCACGCTAATTTTAAAGTGGTTCGGTCAAATGACCTACATCCACTTGCGAGGCCCTCTTCAATGAGGCTCCCACCTTCCACTAGCAAATCTCTTGAAGGGGAAGGACAAATACCCCTCTTACAACCTTTTACAAGCGGTTCACACTCTTACAAATTTTTAGCAAAAAGGAGGTGAACACTCTAGCAAATTGAAAACAACACTTGCTAAGATTTTTCTAAGACCTTTTTCTAAATCTATTGCTTCTCAAAAAGTTGTAATCTCAGTTGAGAATTGAGGGGTATTTATAGGCCCCAAGAGGATTCAAATTTAGGCTCCAAAATTTGAATTCTCTTTGGTTCCCGATGCTGGCGGTGCCACCGCTTGTCGGTGGCGGTGTCACTGCCTGTTAGTGTTTGACACTAACAGTGTACTGGCAGTGCCACCGCCCAGTCTGGCGGTGCCATCGCCAGACACTTCGGTTCATTGGTTGGGCTTTAAGTCCAGCCCAAACCAAGTCTAATTTTGGGCCCAGTTAGCCCCTAACCAGGATATAGGATTATCTTTTAATCCTAATCCTAATTACATATGAACTACGTAACTAAAAACATCCCAAGCAAGTTTTCAACCACGAACGTCGAGTCTTGTTCCGGCGAGCTTTCCGACGAACTTCCGGCGGACTTCCGATATGCCCTCGGATTTCTTCCGATGGACTCCCAGCAGGCTCTCGATCTTGTGATGACTTCAATGAGTAGCCGAGCCTTCTCGGTGATCTTTGCGAACCTCCGATGATGTCTTCGGCAAACTTCCAAAAATTTTGACAAGTTCCCGATTTCTTCTCGGTTGGTTCCGACAGCATCTCCGACGATTCTTCGGACTCTTAAACGTCCATCGAACTTGACTCCGGTATTCTTGCTTTATGTTTTCTGGTTATCATAGTTAATCCTGCACACTTAACTCAATAATATGGATTAGATCAATTAACCCATCAATTGATTTTATCATCAAAATCCGAGATTCAACAATCTCCCCCTTTTTTATTATGATAATCAATTGATGACGGAGTTAAACATAACTCCCCCTATCTATATGCCATATTATGAGAAGATAAAAACACTTGAATTCCATCCCATTGAATTCAAGCATAAACCGATAAGTTCTAACCGTTGAACTTATCGTTATTCTCAGTAAATACGAAACTTCGATGAAAATCATTTTCAAGTCGAATGATAAGGGATAATTTTTACTACGACAGGAGATAAAGATTTTCAACATGAATTTCATGATATAAATATAAGGCATCATTTCAATATGATCAACCAATCTTGCGATATTCTCAAAGATTTTGCAAGGCATATAAGACATTCGTATCACACAAGCTTTTGCAATTCATATAAGTCATGCTATCAAAATGGTACAAGTCATCACTTTTCTCCCCCTTTGTCATCAACAAAAAGGAGATGAGACTTGAAGCACATAATTTGTGATCATAAAATCATTAGAGAAAGAATTTAGCATTAAGATTAATCATATAAAATTTGATCATTCAAATTTGCTAAAAATATTTATCCAGAATTCATCTAAAAAAAATCAGCATTCATCCAAAAAAAAAATCAGCATTCATTCAGATAAAGAACCAGCATATATCCAGAATTTTAAAAATACATCTAAAAAGAAGGTTCAGTTTTCATTCAAAAGATGACAAACTTTGAACTTAATATTAAGAGTAAACATAACAAAATAAAAAGATACATCGATTAATCCTTAGGAGGTAATCCATAGTGCTGATACATGACATCTATTTTTTGATTCATTTGTCGTAGTTCCTTTAAAATTTTAATTTGCTGGATTTTAATTTGTTCTTGCTGCGATTTGAGTTGGTCTTGTTAGAATTTGATTTGAGACAGTTCTGCCACAATGAGTCCTTCAGAGGATGAAACAGGAGCTGAAGGTGCTACACCAAAGGGACTAGGAGGAGGAGATTCATTTCCCCTAAGAATTGGTGTTTCTGGGTGTTCTATTGGTGGAGGAATAGGATCAATCCTTCTAGGATGTCGTACCCATATACCATTGTTAAATGTGCACCTAAGTCTTTTTAGTAGATTTATATTGATGATGTTATATCTATCACTTTGAATTGTTTCTTCATCGGGTGGGATACAAATGACATGGGCAAGAAGAAATCTAGTGATTAACCTCCCATATGGCAACATAGTATCTTTAGCTATAATATCCTGCATGTGTTGCCGGATTAAGTATCCAAAACAGTTATATTGACTGGTCATAATCCAATACATGGTGCTTCTCTCTATTTGACTCATTTCATCAAGATGAAATTGCTTAGGGAATAGTATTCTTGTTATGATATGATGAAGAATTTTAGAGTTAAAGGGTAGTAAGTGTTCGCAACTCTTGGGTATTATTTCGAGGTTCGAGTTTGCAAAAATAGTTTCGACAGCTTCGGTGTAAGTTGCTCCGATTATATTAACATCCCATTTACCTCTAAAATAGCAGTCCCTATCTTTTTCAGTGATTCCAATTAGTTCACAAATAGTACTATCAAAAATCCTAATTTGTGTTCCTAGAAGGTAAGTACTTAGGCTATCGTCATCTACCCATAAGTTTGCATAAAAGAGCCTAACTAACCTAGGATAAATTGGTTCATCTATTTGTAGGAGAGGTAGGGCCTCTAGATGAGCAAACCACCTAATGGATTCTAAGTTTCCTAGTTCATCGAGATCAACGTGTTTACCCTTATGGATACATCTTGTTTCGAATTTTGGAAACCTAAGAGCCACTTCTTTGGATCTAAAAAGATCGTGGTCATATGAATCTCTTTCAATCCTTTTCCCTTTTGATCTCTTAGGAGCCATTATCTAGACAAGATGATAGATAAAAAAAAATATGAAATTGTAAAGAGTAGGAAAAACAATGAGAAGAGGAAGGAAAGATTTTACCTTATGGAGTGTTTCTTGGAGGATGGAGAGCTTGGATCAATAAGAATCCCTCTCCAAGACTTCTAGAGGTTAGAATGAGAGTTAGAAAGTTTTTGGGAGAGTTTGAGTGAGGCCTTCACGGGTTGGGGGCGGTGTCACCGCCGGCCCTAACCCTTTGGTATTTAAAGGGTCTCTCGGGCGGTGCCACCGCCAAACCGAGCGGTGCCACCGCCTGGCGCCCGAGCGCTCAAGCAGTGCTACCATCGGTTCTGGCGATGCCGCCGCTGGCGTGCCGCGGAAGAAGAAAAAAAAATCCTTTCTTCCCCCTTTTGTTTTTCAGAGGTGTTTGACTCAAGATAGGTTAAGATAATGAGTTGTACTTTAATATGTCATTTTGAATCGAAGGAGAATGATGAAGTCAAATCCATAGAAGAACGGAAAAGGATAAGACATTTTTCAGAAAATACATTCAAACAAGCTTATTTTTAGGGATAATTTAACATGCCTAGTTGCCTTCTAATGAATTCAAATTGGTCTTCATTTAAGGCTTTTGTAAAAATATCTGCCAATTGATGCTTTGTGTCAATAAATTCTAAAACAACATTATTGTTAAGGACATGATCGCGTATGAAATGATGCCTAATATCGATATGCTTAGTTCTAGAGTACTGAATTGGATTTTTGGTAAAACATATGACACTAGTATTATCACATTTTGTGGGAACGTTTTTGAAGTGAATTTCATAGTCTTCTAATGTATTTTTCATCCAAACAACTTGTGCACAGCATGTACTTGCAGTAATGTATTCGGCTTCTACCGTAGATACTGCAATTGAATTTTGTTTCTTAGAAGTCCAAGAAACAAGTGCATGTCCTAAAAATTGGCATGTTCTGGATGTACTTTTTCTATCTATCCTGCATCCGCCAAAATCGGCATCTGCATAAGCTATTAAATCAAAATTTTCAGATTTTGGATACCACAATCCTAAATTTGGAGTTCATTTAAGATACCTAAATATTCTTTTAACACTCTTAAGATGAGATAATTTAGGATTAAATTGAAACATAGCGCAAAGTCCTACACTAAACATAATATCCGGTCTAGTCGCGTTGAGGTAGAGTAGAGTACCTATCATTCCCCTATATATTTTTTGATCAAAATTTTCACTATTTTCATCCATATCTAACTTAGTCGAAGTACTCATAGGAGTGTTTATTGCTTTTGAATTATCCATGTTAAATCATTTTAAAAATTTTAATGTATATTTAGATTGGTTAAGAAATATACCATCACTAAGTTGTTTGATTTGTAATCTTAAAAAGAAAGTTAATTCACCCATTAAACTCATTTCAAATTCAAGACTCATACATTTGGTAAATGATTCACTTAGTGATTCATCCGAAGAGCCAAAAATAATATTGTCAACATAAATTTACACAATAAGAAAATTATTTTCAAAATGTTTGATAAACAATGTAGTATCAACCTTGCCTTTGGTAAAATTATTTAAAATAAGAAAGGAACTAAGCCATTCATACCAAGCTCTAGGAGCTTGTTTCAAGCCATAGAGAGCTTTAGTCAATTTGAATACATGATTAGGAAGAAGAGAACTTTTAAATCCAGGAGGTTGTTCGACATATACTTCTTCGGAAATAAAACCATTCAAGAAGGCACTTTTGATATCCATTTGAAATAATTTAAAATTATTACTACTAGCATAGGCAAGGAGCATCCTAATGGCTTCTAATCTTACCATAGGAGCGAAGGTTTCTTTGTAGTCGATACCTTCTTCTTGGTTGAAACCTTTGACCACTAATCTAGCCTTGTTTGAAACCACGATACCATTTTCGTCTTACTTGTTTCTAAAGACCCATTTAGTACCAATGACTAAATGGTCACTAGGTCTAGGAACAAGCTTTCATACCTTATTCCTCTCAAATTGATTCAATTCCTCTTGCATTGCAATAACCCAAAAATCATCTTTTAAGGCCTCGTCAATGCATTTAGGTTTGATTTGAGAAAGGAAGGCGGTGTTAGCACAAAAATTCTTGAAAGAGGAACGAGTTTGAACCCCTCTTGATGTATCTCCTATAATTAGCTCATTTGGATGAGCATCTATATACTTTCATTCCTTAGGTAAGGAAATTTCGAAAGAAGGTGCATCCAAGTTGCTATTTTGAGGAGGGGGTTCATTTAAATTCAAATTATCAAAACCAAGATCATCATCAACATCATTTTTCTTTAAATCAGAAATTTCATTAAAAACTACATGAATAGACTCTTCTATTACTAAGGTTCTTTTGTTAAAAACCCGAAAAGCCTTAGAAACGAAAGAGTAACCAAGAAAGATGCCTTCATCGGATTTAGCATTAAATTTTCCTAAGGCATCCCTTTCATTCAAAATAAAGCATTTACAACCAAAAACTTTAAAATAGGAAACATTTGGTTTTTTGTTATTCCATAATTCATAGGGAGTTTTTGATAGGGACGGTCTTACTAGAACCCTATTCATGATGTAGCAAGCCATATTCACGGCTTCGGCCCAAAAATACGTGGGTAGACTATGTTTATTTAATATCGTTCTTGCCATTTTCTTGTAGGTTTCTATTTTTTCTTTCAATTACTCAATTTTGTTGAGGATTTCTCGGAGTGGAGAAGTTGTGATTGTATCCATTAACTTCATAAAAATTTTAAAAGTCACGGATTTGAAATTCGCCACCATGATCACTCTGAATTGATGAAATCATGAAGTCTTTTTCGTTTTGAGTGAGTTTACAAAATTTAGAGAAACACTTGAAACAATCACTTTTGTGAGCTAAAAAATAGGTCCAAGTATATCTAGTATAGTCATCCACAATTACAAACGCATATTTGCTTCCTCCTAGACTTGTCGTGTCAATTGGTCCAAATAAGTCCAAATGAATCAATTGTAATGGTCTAGTGGTGCTAATTTGAATTTTTGGTTTGAAACTAGTTTTTATTTGTTTACCTAGTTGACATGCATCGCATACTTTGTCCTTAATAAACTTCATATTTGGAATTCCTCGTACTAATTCTCTAGATGAGATTTTAGATATTAGTTTTATGCTTGCATGGCCTAGTTTCCTATGCCAAAGCCAGGCATCATCATTTAAAGCGGAGAAGCACATTTCATTACTTAGTTCATCAAGGTTGATAGTGTAGACATTATTTTGTTTTAATGCAATCATAATTATGTTATGGTTTGGTTTTTCAATAATACACACATTTGATTCAAATCTAACGATATAACCTTTATCGCATAATTGACTAACACTCAAGAGATTATGTTTCAATCCATCAACTAGTAAGACATCATCGATAGAAAATTTTAATTTGTTACCTATGGTTCCCTTGCCAATGATTTTGCCTTGGTTGTTGTCTCCGAAGGTGACGTACCTTTCTTTTTTGCTAGTGAGCATAGAGAAATGAGATGGATCTCCAGTCATATGTCTTGAGCATCCACTATCGAGATACCATATCTTGCTCTTAGCTTGTGATGATGTATGTTTATACAAGAAGGGATTCTTTTTAGGTACCCATTTTCTTTTGGGTGCCTTAAAAACTGATCTGACTTATTCATCATATTGCATATAATTGATTGTAGTTCCTTTAGGAACCCAAATTAGTTTGTTCGGACTAATTTTCTTGAATAGACATTTATAAGTTTTATGTCCATATTTGCAACAAAAGTTGCAATTGCTTTAGTGCCGAACATGTAAGACAGGGCCTTTAATGAAGGTGGTTGGATTTTGGTGAGGACTTCTCACAATTCCGATTCCACTACTTTTAGGAACGTGACCCTTATTTGTAAGGATCATGTTTAAAGACTTGCTACCAACCTCGAATTTCTTCAAGGTGTCCTTAAGTCGCAAGTTCTCCTTTTGGAGAGTTTCTAGATCATGGCATTTTATACATGGAGCAAAACTATCATGATATTCAGTCTTTAATTTATCGAAATTACAAGTGAGACTATCATGCTCCTTTTTTAGCAATTTATATTTTCTACAAATTGTCTTACATTCATCAAATAACTCATGGAAGGCATTTAATAATTCATGATATGGTAAATCTGCATCAATTAAATCAGTTACCTCTTCTCCGATGGCCATTAGGGCGTAATGAGCAACTTGCTCGGTGTTGGACTCCTCTTCTTCGGACGCACTTGAATCATCCCACGTTGCCTTGAGCACCTTCTTCTTTGATGTTCTCTTTTTGGCTTGGGGATAATCGTTCTTGTAGTGTCCTGGGTTTTTGCACTCATAGCAAATAACTTGGTCCTTCTTGTATTCAATTTTATTTTTTATATTATTTTTTAATTTGTTCTTTCCTAAAAAATTTTAAATTTTTGAGTCAAAAGTGCAATGTCATTGTCACTGTCCTCATCACTTGATGTTCCTTTCAAGTGATCTTCTTGTGATGTGAGTGCCATATCCTTCCTGTTCTTTGGAAGGGGGTTCTTGAGCTCGTCATGAACTTGACATGTCATTTCATAGGTCATTAGAGACCCAATAAGTTCTTCAAGAGGGAATGTTTTAAGGTCTTTGGCCTCTTGAATGGCCGTAACTTTTGAATCCCAACTTTTAGGGAGGAATCTTAAGATTTTAGTTACTAGTTCAAAGTTAGTAAAATCTTTACCAAGAGCTTTGAGTCCATTGATGACATCCGTGAATCGGGTGTACATGTCTCCGATAGACTCACTTGGTTTCATTCGGAAAAGTTCGTAAGAGTGCACAAGGATGTTGATTTTGGACTCTTTCACTCGGCTAGTGCCTTCATGAGTGACCTCAAGAGTTCTCCAAATATCAAAAGCTGAATCACAAATTGAAACACGATTAAATTTATTTTTGTCTAGTGTACAAAACAAGGCATTCATAGCCTTTGCGTTTAAAGCAAAAACCTTCTTCTCCGATTCATTCCATTCGCTCATCGGAAGAGAAGATTTTTGAAATATGTTTTCGACAATAGTCCAAAGCTCGAAATCCATGGAAATGAGGAAGATCCACATACGAGTCTTCCAATAAGTATAATCCGACCCATTAAACATGGGTGGACGTGTGATAGAATGACCCGCATGTATGCCGGAGTAAGTCATCTCTCTTGGGTATCAAACCAAATATAAGAGAGAGCCTTGCTCTGATATCAATTGTTAAGATCGTAGCGGCACTAAGAGGGGGGGGGGGGGGGGTGAATTAGTGCAGCGGATTAAAACATTGGTTTCGACAAATCTTTCATACGATAAAAATCGAACTTGAAAAGCTTAACTTGAACGCGTATTCGTAAAGGTGTGTAGCAAAGGTAATGAGGAAATAAAGCACGTAAGAAGGTTTGCAGTAATGTAAATAGCAATAAAAAAATACAAACTAGAGATCACGACAATTTTAAAGTGGTTCGGTCAAATGACCTACATCCACTTGTGAGGCCCTCTTCGATGAGGCTCCCACCTTCTACTAGCAAATCTCTGGAAGGCGAAGGACAAATACCCCTCTTACAACCTTTTACAAGTGGTTCACACTCTTACAAATTTTTAGCAAGAAAGAAGGAGGTGAACACTCTAGCAAATTGAAAACAAGACTTGCTAAGTATTTTCTAAGACCTTTTTCTCAATCTATTGCTTCTCAAAAAGTTATAATCTCAGTTGAGAATTGAGGGGTATTTATAGGCCTCAAGAGGAGTCAAATTTGGGCTCCAAAATTTGAATTCTCTTTGGTTGCCGATGTTGGCGGTGCCACAGCCTGTCGGTGGTGGTGCCACCGCCTGTCAGTGGTGGTGCCACCGCCTATTGTTACGATCGGAGCGGCACTAAGAGGGGGGGGGGGTGAATTAGTGCAACGGATTAAAACGTCGGTTTTGATAAATTTTTCGTACGATAAAAACTGAACTTGAAAAGCTTAACTTGAACGCGTGTTCGTAAAGGTATGCAGCAAAGGTAATGAGGAAATAAAGCACGTAAGAAGGTTTGCAGTAATGTAAATAGCAATAATGAAATGCAAACCAGAGATCACACCGATTTTAAAGTGGTTTGGTCAAATGACCTACATCCACTTGCGAGGCCCCTCTTCGATAAGGCTCCCACCTTCCACTACCAAATTTCTTGAAGGGGAAGGGTAAATACCCCTCTTACAACTTTTTACAAGTGGTTCACTCTCTTACAGATTTTCAGCAAAAAAGAAGGAGGTGAACACTAGCAAATTGAAAACAAGACTTGCTAGGACTTTTCTAAGACCTTTCTCTCAATCAATTACTTCTCAAAAAGTTGTAATCTCAGCTGAGATTTGAGGGGTATTTATAGGCCTCAAGAGGATTCAAATTTGGGCTCCAAAATTTGAATTCTCTTTGGTTCCCGATGCTGGCGGTGCCACCGCCTGTCAGTTTCTGACACTGATAATGGACTGGCGGTGCCACCACCCAGCCAAGCGGTGCCACCACCCAGCCCATGCGATGCCACCGTCTGACTCTCGGGTGCTAGGCAGTGCCACCACCAAATCTGGCGGTGCCACCGCCTACACTATTTCAGCTCACTAGTTGGGCTCCAAAATTGGCCCAAACTAGTCCGAACTCGGGCCCAATTGGCCCCTACTTGAGTTATAGAATTAACACCTAATTCTAACCCTAATTAACGTGCTAACTACGAATTTAAAGACATTTTCTAAGCTATTACAAGGTCCGCAAATCAAGACTTTTTCCGGCGAGCTTCCGGTGAACTTCCGACGAACTCTCGGAAACCATTCTACGGACTCTCGGCAAGCTCCTAGACTTCACGATTTGATCTTGATGAGTTCCAATGAGCTTCTTCGGCAAGCTCCGATCTTTCTTGGTGAGCTCCGCGAACTTCCAACGAACCTTCCCGCAAGCTTCCAAAAAACCCTTCGGCAAGCTCCCTACTCATTCTCGGCTAGTTCCGACAGCATTCCCGACGAACCTTCGGACTTCCGTCGAACTCTCGAACTCACAACAAATCCTTCGCGCTTGACTCTGATCCTTTGTTTCGCTTTATGTCTTCGTCGTTATCGTAGTTAATCCTGCACACACAAGTCAAAACTCTACTCCGATCTAGACAATTATTACAATGCGAATTGACATTCTGGCACGTCATTGGTTGGCACTTCGTCCGATTCTTCAATGCATCGTCCTCTCTTGCGGCTTGTTGCCCAATCGGTAGTTGACCTTTGCAACCCCGATATCCTTGGTGCAATTTCACTCTTGGCCCGATGCCCGACGTCCAAAGCCTTCTGCCATCCAATATCCTAACATGATCTCCTCCGGCGCAACGTCAATTCCTCCTGCGTTAATTGTCTAATCCTGATCGAGTAGACCTACATCACTCAAAATGCAGTTAAACATCTAAACACAATCAATTAGTTTCATCATCAAAATTCGAGATTCAACAATCTCTCCCTTTTTTTATGATGATAACTAATTGATGATTAACGGAGTTAACCTTAACTCCCCGGAGTTTAACCAAACTCCCCCTATCAATATGCCATTGATAGAACACTTGGATTATCCCAAATCCAAGTAACATTCATTATATGTTATGAAAAACATTTAAACCATCATGCAAATATATATAAAATATTTAATTCAATTCATGAAGTCATCAATATACTTCTCCCCCTATGTCATCAACAAAAAGGAGAAGTAGCTCTAGCTATTTTAAAAAATATTCAAGTTTTTGTAACATGAAGCTAGATTTTCATCACGACATATAAGCACAAAAGCATAGGGGGAGAAGTATCCCCTTTGTTTTTGTCGAAAAGAAGGGAAGAGTACAGGCTAGGGGGAGTCACGACATAGTAAGATTCTTAAGTTCAATCATGGCAATTCAACACTTGCATCTTGTGCAAGATTGCACTTTGCTTTTCTTTGCATGTTCTAACTAGCAAAAGCTTTATCCCCTTTGTTTTTGTGGAAAAGAAGGGAAGAGTACAGGCTAACCAACATTTTCCTTGAGCTAGCAATCTTTCTCCTCCTTTGTCATTGTCGAAAAGAAGGAGAGGAACCAATGATTTAGACTTTTACATAAATTATGAATTTGCATCAATCAATATTTCAATCATCACATGATATATACAAGACAAAAATGCAAAGAAATCATATCATGAAAGGCATCAATTGTTAAACATGATATGATAATAGTCTCAAAAATTTCAATTTGCGATACATGTGATACATTGCGATGCTAAAAAATTTAATGCGATGCTTTTAAGGATATCAACCTATTTTTGATACAAAGAATGGCAAGAGCAATTTTGTTGCAAGTTTTTGAAGTTTTGCACTTCTTGCTTCTTTCAATAGGCAAGATCTTTCTTCTCTTTTTGAGAAGCGCAAGTTTGCAAGTTTTACTTCCTTAGCATGCTAGGAAGTTTACTTTCATTTTCAATGCACAAGCTAGCAAAACCTTCTCCCCCTTTATCAAAGTCAAAAAGAAAGGGAGGACTCGATGGCTAAAAATTTCAACCATTCAACAAGCTAAATATGCAAAGAATTCATCAAAATCTCAACATTACTTTCAAGAGATTCAAAACGATATAAATAGATTTATCATAAAGCAAATTAATTTTC
The DNA here is from genome assembly GCF_036884655.1 of Musa acuminata AAA Group. Taxonomy (NCBI): domain Eukaryota; kingdom Viridiplantae; phylum Streptophyta; class Magnoliopsida; order Zingiberales; family Musaceae; genus Musa; species Musa acuminata. Next base: position 18,953,204 of record NC_088335.1, on the reverse strand, counting down.
AATCGTCACACAAGGCATTTAAAGAATTTTTGAAACATACGAGAATGATTAATTTAAGCATGCAATGTTTCAATCAAATTCAACTCATGAATACTAATACTTTCATATTGTGAGTATCAATTCATGAATACCAAAAGATATTATTCGTGATTCCAATTTTGCAAGATCAAGATTATGATTTAGATAAAACTTATTCAAATCAACTCGTTAACTTGAAATTCATAATCAAGTCATCAAAATCAATTTCGAGATTCATAAAATATCATGAAATCATTAATCTCGATCAGATGGGAAAAGCATTTTTTAAGTGATTCTTTTTCATCTAAGCATGCCTTAGTCATTATATGCCAAATCAAGATAAGCATGAAAGTTCAAGACGTAAAGGCAAAATCTTATAAAACAACTCATCAAGCAAGATTTTAAACATCTATTTTCAAGCTAGAGTAAGTCAAAGATTCAATTATCTCATTTCATGAATTCCAATAGGCATCTCAAATTATCAACATCACATTAAAAAGATATTTCAAAAAGACATATCAATAAGTGATTCATTTGTATCATTTCATTTTCGGAAGATTCTCCTCTTTGGTAAATAAATCTAGGAGAACAAAATGAATTAAGGGAGATATAATATGATTGAAGCATTGAACATGATTCATATTTAAAATGTGTCTCATGTCATAAGTATGAATCAAGCATTTGTGAAATCCGAAATCATCCTCAAAATCACATTCAATAAATTCATACATGACAAGCATAGATTTATTGGAAAGTTGATAAGATAGAGAATCGTATTTCATTTTTATAAATTTCTATTCATGTGATTTGCTTCTTTTAAGCATGCCTTTACCTTTAATAAAACAAGTGTCAACATTTAAGACGGAAAGGTAAATTTCGTAAAACAAATCATCAAGCATGATTCCATGATAACATCCTTTTAATATCTTGATATTCATCATCAAGTATGATTTCAAAAAATATGTTTAAGAGAAATCATTAAGACCAAATACATGATACACTCATTTATTTTCAAAATATTCATCATGTTTATTTTCATGAAATTCACAAGATTGGTAAAATAAATTCAATAATCTCAATAGGATAGAAAATTCATTTCCATTTCATACAATTGATTTCATGTGAGGGTATTCAAGTCTTTTGTGAAAATATGTATCATTTTAAAATCAAAATAAAAGTTTCGTCATGAAGCCGTCAAGACCAAACACATCATAATATCACATCTATCATCAAAAGACTATCAAGAAATTCATACATAGATGTACATGCACTATGTCATCTTAATATATCATGAGAATGTCATCTTAATTTATCATAAAAATGATTAGACCAAAAACATGTTAATCTAAAATGAGAGTTTCAAATCAACATTTACTTCAAAAACTCATGCATGACATAAAATCATCAAGATACACATGCATAGATTAATCCTAAGCATTATCACATATCATATAATTATCATCCCTAATGTTGCATATATCATTCAACATTTCAAAACATAACATGCAAGAAACCTTAGTAATATACTTTTCATGATCAATTTTTTTTTTTTTCAAATATGCTAAAAAGAAAAACATGATATAATTTTTGGAAAATAATTTTTTATTTTCTATTCCTACTATCTAAATTAAGCACTCATGAAAAACTTCAAGTAATTTCAAAATAATTGAAGAGAGTTGAGTTACTTACCTTGTAGTCGAAGCCCATCAAAGCCCAATTCGCCGTTTCGCCTTTGGAAGTTTTTGATTCATCCTTGGTTGCCTTTGGCCTCTTCCTCCGTTCAAGCTCATTGTTTATTTTAGATTTTTGTTTAATAAACTTATTAAGATTTAGTGTTCGAAGTTTAAGTTCATCATTGTCCTCATCACTTGAGTCATCGCTCAAGTGGTATTCTTTTGTCCGGAGTTCCAAATTCTTCGTGTTCTTTGGAAGGTGATTTTGTTCATCATGTTCATCATGTGCATTGTGCACCATTTCATATGTCATCAACGAACCAATTAGTTCTTCAAGTGGAAAAATATTTAAATCTTTTGTTTCTTGTATTGCGGTTATTTTAGGATCCCACCTTTTTGGAAGGGATCTTAAGATCTTGCTTATGAGATCAAAATTCGAAAAAGATTTACCAAGTACTCTTAGATTATTGATGACATCCGTGAAACGGGTGTACATGTCGCCTATAGTCTCGCTTGGTTGCATTTGAAAAAGCTCAAAATCATGCAATAAAATGTTAACTTTCAAGTCTTTAACTCTACTAGTTCCCTCATGCGTGATTTCAAGTGTTCCCCAAATATCAAAAGCCGTTTCGCACGTAGAAATCCGATTGCACTCAATTTTATCCAAAGCACAAAATAGGGCATTCATAGCCTTTGCGTTTAAAGAAAAATACTTCTTCTCCAAATCCGACCATTCGTTCATCGGTTTAGAGGGAAGTTGAAAACCGTTTTCAACGACATTCCATAAATCCAAATTCATAGAAATCAAGAAAACTCTCATTTGAGTTTTCCAATAAATGTAGTCCAATCCGTTAAATAACGGTGGACGAAAAACCGATAAGCCCTCTTGGAATCCATGAAGAACCATTTCTCTCGGGTGTAAATCCGAAATGAGAAATACCGGGCTCTGATACCAATTGTTAGGATCGGAATGGCACTAAGAGGGGGGGGGGGTGAATTAGTGCGTGGATTAAAACATCCGTTTTGACAAATCTTTCGTACGATAAAAACTGAACTTGAAAAGCTTAACTTGAACGCGTGTTCGTAAAGGTATGCAGCAAAGGTAATGAGGAAATAAAGCACGTAAGAAGGTTTACAGTAATGTAAATAGCAATAATAAAATGCAAACCAGAGATCACGCCGATTTTAAAGTGGTTCGGTCAAATGACCTACATCCACTTGCGAGGCCCCTCTTTGATGAGGCTCCCACCTTCCACTAGCAAATCTCTTGAAGGGGAAGGGTAAATACCCCTCTTACAACTTTTTACAAGTGGTTCACTCTCTTATAGATTTTCAGCAAGAAAGGAGGTGAACACTAGCAAATTGAAAACAAGACTTGCTAAGACTTTTCTAAGACCTTTCTCTCAATCAATTGCTTCTCAAAAAGTTGTAATCTCAGCTGCGATTTGAGTGGTATTTATAGGCCTCAAGAGGATTCAAATTTGGGCTCCAAAATTTGAATTCTCTTTGGTTCCCGATGCTGGCGGTGCCACCGCCCAGCTCTCGGGTGCTGGGCGGTGCCACCGCCTGACTCTCGGGTGCTAGGCGGTGCCACCACCAGTCCACTGTCAGTGTCAAAAACTAATAGGCGGTTGGGCTCCAAAATTGGCCCAAACCAGTCCGAACTCGGGCCCAATTGGCTACTACTTGAGTTATAGGATTAACACCTAATCCTAACCATAATTAACGTGCTAACTACGAATTTAAAGATATTTTCTAAGCTATTACAAGGTCCGCAAGTCAAGACTTTTTCCGGTGAGCTTCCGGCGAACTTCCGAGGGTCTTCCGACGAACTCTCGGAAACCATTCTATGGACTCCCGACAAGCTCCTAGACTTCATGATTTGATCTTGACGAGTTCCAACGAGCTTCTTCGGCAAGCTCCGATCTTTCTCGGTGAGCTCCACGAACTTCCAACGAACCTTCCGGCGAGCTTCCAAAAAACCCTTCGACAAGCTCCCTACTTATTCTCGGCTAGTTCCGGCAGCATTCCCGATGAACCTTCGGACTTCCGTCGAACTCTCGAACTCACAACAAATCCTTCGTGCTTGACTCCGATCCTTTGTTTCGCTTTATGTCTTCATCGTTATCGTAGTTAATCCTGCACACACAAGTCAAAACTCTACTCCGATCTAGATAATTATTACAACGCGAATTGACATTCTGGCACGTCATTGGTTGGCGCTTCGTTCGATTCTTCAGCGCATCGTCCTCTCTTGCGGCTTGTTGCCCAATCGGCGGTTGACCTCCGCAACCCCGATATCCTTGGCGCAATTCCGCTCTTGGCCCGATGCCCGATGTCCGAAGCCTTCTGCCATCCAATATCCTAATGTGATATCCTCTAGCGCAACGTCAATTCCTCCTGCGTTAATTGTCTAATCCTGATCGAGTAGACCTATATTACTCAAAATGCAGTTAAACATCTAAACACAATCAATTAGTTTCATCATCAAAATCCGAGATTCAACACCTATCAATGTCTGACACTGATAGTGTACTGGTGGTGCCACCGCCCAGCCAAGCGATGCCATCGCCTGGGTCTCGGGAGTTGGGCGGTGCCACCGCCAGACACATCGATTCACTGGTTGGGCTTTAAGTCCAGCCCAAACCAAGTCTAATTTTGGGCCCAATTGGCCCCTAACTAGGATATAAGATTATCTTTTAATCCTAATCCTAATTACATGTGAACTACATAACTAAAAACATCCCAAGCAAGTTTTCAACCGCGAACGTCGAGTCTTGCTCCGGCGAGCTTTCCGACGGACTTCCGATATGCCCTCTGATTTCTTCCGACAGACTCCCAGCAGGCTCCCGATCTTGTGATGACTTCAACAAGTAGCCGAGCCTTCTCAGTGATCTCCGCAAACCTCCGACGATCTCTTCGGTGAACTTTCAAAAATTCTGACAAGTTCTCGATTTCTTCTCGATTGGTTCCGGCAGCATCTCCGATGATTCTTCAGACTCTTAAACATCCATCAAACTTGACTTTGGTATTCTTGCTTTATATTTTTTGGATATCATAGTTAATCCTGCACACATAACTCAATAATATGGATTAGATCAATTAACCCATCAATTGATTTTATCATCAAAATCCGAGATTCAACAAGGACTCTAGCTAGGAGAGTCCTAATTGAGAGAGACAATCATGTAAAACCTACCTAAGCTGACCCCTATTAAAGAGGTGAAGAGGCCGGCTAGGGTTAGGAGGTTGTTTCTTAGAGAAGAATTAGGAGTTGTAAAGGAATAGGAGTCTTGAATAGAAGTCCTATTAGGAGTTGGTTAGAAGTAGGAGTCTTAAGTGGGAGTCCTATTATGAGTTAGGGTTTAGAAACCATATAAATAGCCATGTATTCCTCCTCTTTTGATAAGCAATAGATGAATCTTTTTTGCAGCCTTTGAGCAGCAACTTGGAGGGAGAAACCCCTATAGAGTTCCAAGGAGGCCGATCCTCTAAAGAGATCAACCCTAAGTTTAGAATCTACAAGGGTTCTAACACCTGGTATCAGAGCAACATTCTTGGCGTCTCACTGCCCTTCCACAGCCATCCATCAACCCTCCACAACCGCTCAAAGCAATTCCCACAATTGCTTAAAAGATCGTCACCAAATTCCACCGTCATCTCCACCACCACGGATCATCCTTTGATCTCCCCGTGAATTGCAACAAGTTCTGGTTTTCTACCTTACTGCTACTGCAATTTAGTTATCCTTATTTAAAAATCTAAAAAAAAAAAATTTCTATATTGCTGCATAAACTTTTCATCATAAAGTTTTCATCTCTACGACAAAAGATACATTGCAGAATTCCAACCGTATAGCACCGTCTATTTAATCTTGCTACCGTGTTTTATCTATCCAAATCTCTACAAAATTTTTATAACATCTTTGACATTTACTAACAGCAGATTTCCTTTGGTTTTGTTAAAAAAATTCTTAATATAAACCATTGATATTTTATGTCTAATCTTCTATACATGAAAATCTACACTGTAAAATTTTAGCCACATAGCACTGTTTGTTTGATCTTGAAACTACATTGTTTCTATCCAAATCTCTACGAAATTTTTATGATAGCTTTGACACTTCCTAACAGTAGATTTTCCTTTGGTTTCATCAAAAAATTCTAAATATAAACTACTGATCTTTTACGTCCAATCTGCTATACTTCAAAATCTGTGCTGCAGAAAATTTCAGCCGCATATTGTTGCCTTAACCCATCTATTTGTAATGTTTTTGAATGAAATTTCTTATACACTTCATAGATCATCTTAGCATTCATCTATGATTGATCTATTAAGGAATTCATCTTTAAAAACGATTTTGTGTTGCTGTAAATTTTCGTCGTAAACCGCTGAAATTTTTCGACGAGAATTCTACAATCGCAAATTGAACCAATTTCCTTTCTGTTATACTACTGAAATTTTATTCAATAAATTAGACATCCTTGCTGTCATATAAATTCTGATTTTGCTATCAATTCCCTCCTCAATTCTCTCAAGTTTTTGGTGGAAATTACGCTAGGAAACCGTTGTTTCTTCGACGACAATTCTACTCTTACAAGACAGCACATACTTGCTGCAACTTCTACTTATTTCTATCAAACCTTTGTTAGGATTGGAGCGGCACTAAGAGGGGGGGGGTGAATTAATGCAGCGGATTAAAACTTCGGTTTTGATAAATCTTTCGTACGATGAAAAGCAATATCAATGGAAACCGATTTTAGAAGCTTGATAACTTAGAAACGTATGGAAGCATAGTAACTAAGTAGAGAAGTTTGCAGTATATAAATGGCAAGAGTGGATGCAAACCAGATAACGCAGCAGTTTTTAAAGTGGTTCGGTCAAAATGACCTACATTCACTTGCGAAGCCTTCTTCGAAGAGGCTTCCAACTTCCACTAGCAAATTTCATGTAGGGGAAGGACTAATACCCCTCTTACAACCTTTACAAGTGGTTCACACTCTTACAATTCTTTTCAACAAGATGGGAGGAGGTGAACACTTAAGCAATATGAAAAACAAGGCTTGCAAAAACTATTCTAAGGCTCTTAACTAAAACTATTGCTTTTCAAAAGGTTGTGATCTCAGCTGAGATTTGAGGGGTATTTATAGGCCTCAAGAGGATTCAAATTTGGGCTCCAAAATTTAAATTCTCTTTGGTTCCCGATGCTGGCGGTGCCACCGCCCAGCCAAGCGGTGCCACCGCCCAGCTCTCGGGTGCTGGGCGGTGCCACCGCTTGGCTCTCGGGTGCTGGGCGGTGCCACCGCCTACACTATTTCAACTCACTGGTTGGGCTCCAAAATTGGCCCCTACTTGGTTTATAGGATTAACACCTAATCCTAACCCTAAGTAACATGCTAACTACGAATTTAAAGACATTTTCTAAGCTATTACAAAGTCTGTAAGTCAAGACTTCTTCTGGCGAGCTTCCGGCGAACTTCCGACGGTTTTCCGATAAACTCTCGGAAACCATTCTGCGGACTCCCGGCAAGCTCCTAGACTTCACGATTTGATCTTGATGAGTTCCAACGAGCTTCTTCGGCAAGCTTCGATCTTTCTCGGCGAGCTTCGCGAATTTCCAACGAACCTTCCGGCGAGCTTCCGAAAAACACTTCGGTAAGCTCCCTACTCATTCTCGGCAAGTTCCAGCAGCATTCCCGACGAACCTTCGGACTTCCGTCGAACTCTCGAACTCACAATGAATCATTCGTGCTTGACTCCGACACTTTGTTTTGCTTTATGTCTTCGTCGTTATCATAGTTAGTCCTGCACACACAAGCTAAAACTCTACTCCGATCTAGACAATTATTACTACGTGAATTGACATTCTGTTGCCCGACACGTCATTGGTTGGCGCTTCATCCGATTCTTCGGTGCATCGTCCTCTCTTGCGGTTTGTTGCCCAATCGGCGGTTGACCTCCGCAACCCCGATATCCTTGGCGCAATTTCGCTCTCCTTGCCCTGATGCCCGACGTCCGAAGCCTTCTGCCGTCCAATATCTTGATGTGATCTCCTCCAGCGCAATGTCAATTCCTCCTGCGTTAATTGTCTAATCCTGATCGAGTAGACCTCCATCACTCAAAATGTAGTTTAAATTATAAACACATATCAAGTGGTTTCATCATCAAAATACGAGATTCAACAATCTACCCCTTTTTGATGATGACAACCACTTGATGATGGAGTTAACCTTAACTCCCGAAGTTTAAACAAACTCCCCCTATCAATATGCCATATTGATAGAACCTTGAATTCAAACTGAATTCAAGTCATTGCAATATTCATCATGAATACTTGCAACACATCATCATGAACATATGCATAAACTTATGCATCACATGTCATGTCATCAACATACTTTTCCCCCTTTGTCATCAACAAAAAGGAGAAGTACCACAATCAAGTGTTTGTTATATGGGTTCAACTCATTGCATGAAAAACATAATATTAAATTTTAGAACTTGCAAGCTAGCAATTTAGAGATGTTCAAGAAAGCAACTCTTGCTTCTTGAAATATGCAAGTTTTATAAGCTAGCAAATTCAAATATATGCAAGTTGGCATATTTGCTTTTCTTGAGATAGGCACGATAGCACATTTTTGCATTTTCTTGATGTTTCAAGCTAGCAATTCTCGGTGATGTTCAAGATAGCAATTTCTTCTCTTTTGAGAAGTGCAATTTTTGCTTTCTTCTTGAATTGTGCAAGCTAGCTATCTCCCCCTTAGTCATTATCAAAAGGAAGGGAAGACCCTTTATGTCAATTTCTAAATCATGACAAAGGTGAGTAATCATTCTTATTTAAAAATTTCATAATTGAGATAAATCTTGAATTCAAATTAAGGCAATATTAATCATGATTCACATCATATGTAATACATCACATAAAAAGCATAAGTATTGCATGCATCATTTTAGCAACAAATTGTAGCATTTCATCACATGACAAGATATCAGCAAGTAAAATTACAATGCAAGTTCTTGATATCTTAATATGATGCAAACATGGCATATGACAATCATAGCATTTCGATTATCAATTTACCATATATTTCGATGCAAGCTTCTTTTAACATAATTCAAATTCAAATATGGCACTGATAGCATTAATTCATATATTTATCATTCAAATATGGCACTCATAGTATCAATTCATATATTTCTCCCCCTTTGTCATTACCGAAAAGAAGGGAGAAATCAATGGCCAAAAGATTTTAATCATTATACAACCCAACTTACAAAATCATGTCATGATATCAAGAAAATTCAAGAAGGACATGATTCATTCAATAAATCCTTTTAATAGAGCAAAAGAATTATACAACCAATATATCAATATCATAGATCAAGTCATGATTCGTGATTCATCATAAAGCAAATTAATTTTCAGTCATCTTATAAGGCTTTTAAAGAATTTTTGAAACATTGGAGAATGATTAATTTAAGCATGCAATATTTCAATCAAATTCAAGTCATGAATACCAATACTTTCATATTGTGAGTATCAATTCATGAATACCAAAACATATTATTTGTGATTCCAATTTTGCAAGATCAAGATTATGATTTAAATAAAACTTATTCAAATCAAATCGGTAACTTGAAACTCATAATCAAGTCATCAAAATCAATTTCGAGATTCATAAAATATCATGAAATAATTAATCTCGATCAGATGGGAAAAGCATTTTTTAAGTGATTCTTTTTCATCTAAGCATGCCTTAGTCTTTATATGCCAAATCAATATAAGCATGAAAGTTCAAGATGTAAAGGCAAAATCTTATAAGACAACTCATTTATAAAATATTCATCATGTTTATTTTCATGAGATTCACAAGATTGGTAAAATAAATTCATTAATCTCAATAGGATAGAAAATTATTTCCATTTCATACAATTGATTTCATGTGAGGGTATTCAAGTCTTTTTGTGAAAACAAGTATCATCATTTAAAATTGAAACATAAGTTTCGTCATGAAGCCGTTAAGACCAAACACATCATGATATCACGTCTATCATCAAAGGACTATCAAGAAATTCATACATAGATGTACATGCACTATGTCATCTTAATATGTCATGAGAATGTCATCTTAATTCATCATAAAAACGATTAGACCAAAAGCATATTAATCTAAAATAAGAGGTTCAAATCAATATTTACTTTAAAAACTCATGCATGACGTATACATATGTATGGATTAATCCTAAGCATTATCACATATCATATTATCATCCCTAATATTGCATCATTCAACATTTCAAAACATAACATGCATGAAACCTTTGCAATATACTTTTCATGATCAAATTTTTTAATTTTTCAAAGATGCTACAAAGAAAAACATGATATGATTTTTGAAAAACAATTTTTTATTTCCTATTCCTACTATCTAAATTAAGCACTCATGAAGGGCTTTAAGTAATTTCAAAATAATTCAAAAGAGTTGAGTTACTCACCTTGTAGTCGAAGCCCGTCAAAGCCCAATTCGCCTTTTCGCCTTTGGAAGTTTTTGATTCATCCTTGGTTGCCTTCCTCTTCTTTGGCCTCTTCCTCCGTTCAAGTTCATTGTTTATTTTAGATTTTCGTTTAATAAACTTATTAAGATTTAGTGTTCGAAGTTCAAGTTCAACATTGTCCTCATCACTTGAGTCATCGCTCAAGTGGTATTCATTTGTCCGGAGTTCCAAATCCTTCCTGTTCTTTGGAAGGTGATTTTGTTCATCATATTCATCATGTGTATTGTGAACCATTTCATTTGTCATCAATGAACCAATTAGTTCTTCAAGTGAAAAAATATTTAAATCTTTTGTTTCTTGTATTGCGGTTATTTTAGGATCCCACCTTTTTGGATGTGATCTTAAGATCTTGCTCACGAGATCAAAATTCGAAAAAGATTTACCAAGAACACTTAGATTATTGACGACATCCGTGAAACGGGTGTACATGTCGCCTATAGTCTCGCTTGGTTGAATTCGAAAAAGCTCAAAATCATGCAATAAAATGTTAACTTTCGAGTCTTTGACTCTACTAGTTCCCTCGTGCGTGATTTCAAGTGTTCGCCAAATATCAAAAGCCGTTTCACACGTTGAAATCCGATTGAACTCAGTTTTGTCCAAAGTGCAAAATAAGGCATTCATAGCCTTTGCGTTTAAAGAAAAATACTTCTTCTCCAAATCCAACCATTCGTTCATCAGTTTAGAGGGAAGTTGAAAACTGTTTTCAACGATATTCCATAAATCCAAATTCTTAGAAATCAAGAAAACTCTCATTCGAGTTTTCCAATAAGTGTAGTCCAATCCGTTAAACAACGGTGGACGAAAAACCGATAAGCCCTATTGAAAGCCATGAAGAGCCATTTCTCTCGGGTGTAAATCCGAAATGAGAAATACCGGGCTCTGTTACCAATTGTTAGGATCATAGCGGCACTAAGAGGGGGGGGTGAATTAATGCAACGGATTAAAACTTCGGCTTTGATAAATCTTTTGTACAATGAAAAGCAATATCAATGGAAACCGATTTTAGAAGCTTGATAACTTAGAAACGTATGGAAGCGTAGTAACTAAGTAGAGAATTTGCAGGATGTAAATGGCAAGAGTAGGATGCAAACCAGATAACTCAGCAGTTTTTAAAGTGGTTTGGTCAAAATGACCTACATCCACTTGCGAAGCCTTCTTCGAAGAGGCTTCCAACTTCCACTAGCAAATTTCTTATAGGGGAAGGACTAATACCCCTCTTACAACCTTTACAAGTGGTTCACACTCTTACAATTCTTTTCAACAAGATTGGAGGTAGTGAACACTTAAGCAATATGAAAAATAAGGCTTGCAAAGACTATTCTAAGGCTCTTAACTCAAACTATTGCTTTTCAAAAAGTTGTGATCTCAGTTGAGATTTGAGGGGCATTTATAGGCCTCAAGAGGATTCAAATTTGGGCTCCAAAATTTGAATTCTCTTTGGTTCCCGATGCTGGCGGTGCCACCGCCCAGCCAATCGGTGTCACCACCCAGCTCTCGGGTGCTGGGCGGTGCCACTGCCTATACTATTTCAGCTCATTGGTTGGGCTCCAAAATTGGCCCAAACCAGTCCGAACTAGAGTCCAATTGGCCCCTACTTGGTTTATAGGATTAACACCTAATCCTAACCCCAAGTAACGTGCTAACTACGAATTTAAAGACATTTTCTAAGCTATTACAAAGTCCGTAAGTCAAGACTTCTTCCGGCGAGCTTCCGGTGAACTTCCGACGATTTTCCGATAAACTCTCGGAAACCATTCTGCGGACTCCCGACAAGCTCCTAAACTTCACGATTTGATCATGACGAGTTCCAACGAGCTTCTTCGGCAAGCTCCGATCTTTCTCGGCGAGCTCCGCGAACTTCCAACGAACTTTCCGACGAGCTTCCGAAAAACCCTTCAGCAAGCTCCCTACTCATTCTCGGCTTGTTCCGGCAGCATTCCCGACGAACCTTCGGACTTCCGTCGAACTCTCGAACTCGCAATGAATCCTTCGTGCTTGACTCCGACACTTTGTTTTGCTTTATATCTTCGTCGTTATCGTAGTTAATCCTGCACACATGAGCTAAAATTCTACTCCGATCTAGACAATTATTACAACGCGAATTGACATTCTGTTGCCCGGCATATCATTAGTTGGCGCTTTGTCCGCTTCTTCGGTGCATCGTCCTCTCTTGCGGCTTGTTGCTCAATCGGCGGTTGACCTCCGCAACCCCGATATCCTTGGCGCAATTTCGCTCTCCTTGGCCCGATGCTCGACGTCCGAAGCCTTCTGCCGTCCAATATATTGATGTGATCTCCTCCGGCGCAACGTCAATTCCTCCTACATTAACTGTCTAATCCTGATTGAGTAGACCTGCATCACTAAAAATGCAGTTTAAATTATAATCACATATCAAGTGGTTTCATCATCAAAATACAAGATTCAACAACCTTTGCTACCATCTACCACAAATCCAAAACTTTCATCCACAGCCCTAAAACTCCACCAAACCATACCCTCAAACGGCACCCAAAACTGCCACAAAACAAGCCTAAACCGCAGCCTACATCTACCAATCCACCAACCCTTTCGACCATCACCTCTCTCAACCTATACACACCTTTAACCCGACAATAAAAGAGAGATCATAACATCACAGATTTGGAGGCATATACTATGGTATCTAGGAGGCAATCAATGCTAAATTCGAAGCCTTTGAGGCACGAATGGAGGATATGACTCGGACAATCTTTACTGAACTCAGATTGGGCCGACCACTAAGCCCGAAGAAATCACATCAAGGAGAGAGCTTTGCCCAACCACACCAAGCCCAAAGATAGGACTTCCAAGAGAGGGGAAGCTCTATGACCAACCCTAACTATCCATGCATGAGAGTGGACTTCCCTAGATGAGAAGAAGGAGACCCGATTGGTTGGATCTCATACGCAGAGCGATATTTTCGGTACCATAAAATCGCGGATGCATCTATGGTGAAAATTACAGCTATACATCTTGAAGGGGATGCTATACAGTGGTTTAACTAATTTGAACATACTTATGGAGTCCTTTCATGGCGACAATTCAAAGAAGGACTGCTGATCCGCTTCAAACCAATCGATTATGAGAATATTGACGGACAACTAGCATAGATCCGACAAACCTCTACCATTCAGGAGTACCAAACCAGGTTTGAAAGTTTATCTAATCGAACTTCTGATTAGTCTCAAAAACAGCTATTGAGGACTATCATTGAGGGCTTGAAGCCAAAGATCCGAGGAGAAGTTAAAGTGTGACAACCATATACGCTTATGGCAACCATCTCTTTCGCACAACATCAAGAGGAGCAATTGAACCATGAAGCTTAGAGGACTAGGGTCGCTCCTCAACTAGTAATATTGAAGCCCTCAGCCCCCCCTACTGTCGACCAAGTCCCTACACCAAAGAGGTTAACAAGAGAAGAGCTTCGGGAGCGATATGCGAAGGGGTTATGTTGGCATTGTGACGAGCCGTGAGCATCGCTGTAGTAAAGGGAGACTTCTTATGATTGAACCAATAGAAGAAGAAGTCATTGAACATCCAAAAGAGAGCCTTGAACATGAAGAAGAAGATGCAGAAAAGAGCCACAACCGACCAAAGTTATGGTACAGACACTAGCCAGCTACTCAAACCTGCAAACGATGAAAGTTGGAGGCCTTCTCAGACAACAACCGATCACTGTTCTCATCAACATGGGCAGTACTAATAACTTTCTAAACAGTAAGGTTACTATCCATATGGCCTTACCTATTGAGAATTGCAACAGGTTTGACGTTAAGGTCGCCGATGGATGGATTTTGAAGTATAATCGTAGGCGCCCGCAAGTGAAACTGTTGCTGATCATGAGGCCTTACCAAGAGATAATTGCATATTTCTTCCTTCTCCCTCTTGATGATCATGAGACCATGCTCATAATTAAATGGTTGATGACTTTAGATGATATTTCTTCGAATTTTATGCAACTAATTATGAAATTTTACAGTAAGGAGAAACAAGTGATACTGAACGGGAAACGTGAGGGCGACGCAACGACGATTTGAACACAACAAATGGAGAAGGTTTTGCATAAAGCATGCAGTAGATTTTTGGTACAACTTGAGCAGCAAACTAAGGGAGAGCCAATAGAATTTGAAGATCCAAACCTACTTCCTTTGCTTGCTGAATTTTCAGATATATTTGACGAACCATACAACCTACCTCTTACCCGTCGGCATGATAATTATATGACGATTCTTTTAGGCAAACCTCTAGCAAATACTTAGCCATATCAATATCTACATCTCCAGAAGGATGAAATAGAAAGGTTTGTAAAAGTGATACTCAAAACAGGAGTTATTCGGCCAAGTTGTAACCTCTATTCTTCACCGGTGCTACTTGTACGCAAGAAGGACGGAACATGGCGAATATGCGTTGGTTACCAAGCACTCAATGGCATAACCATCAAAGACAATTACCTTATTCTAATAGCAGATGAATTGCTAGATGAAAGGGAGCACAAATCTTCACAAAGCTGGACCTTTGATCCAGGTATCATCAAATATGAGCGTGCGAAGAAGACATACCGAAAACCACCTTTTGAACACACAACAACCACTACGAATTTTTGCTTTCTTCAACAGAAGGTGGAATATCTTGGGCATATCATATCAGAGGAAGGTGTGATGGTGGACCCCTTCAAAATTGAAGCAATATAAAACTGGCCTACCCTGAGGAACATAAAATTGCTACATGGCTTTCTGGGTTTAATAGGCTACTATCATTAGTTCATGAAAAACTATGGAAAGATCAATGCACCACTTACTTTTTTACTAGAAAAAGGTGTCTTCCAATGGTTAGACAGAGTCTCCGCTGCCTTCGATAAACTTAAGGCAGCCATGACGATGACGCCGGTGCTAACACTACCAGATTTCGATTGACCCTTCATTATTGAGGCCGACGCATCTAGAGTCGGAATTGGAGCCATTCTCATGCAAGATGGTCGACCACTCGCATACACTAGCAAGACATTATCTCCCTCCCATCAAAATAAGTCAATATATGATAAGGAGATGCTCGCTATTATGAGCGCAGTAACGAGGTGGAGACCCTACTTGATTGGTCGACGATTTCAAATTAAAACCGACCATAAAAGCCTCAAGTACTTTTTAGAACGAAAGATATCATCCCCTAAGCAGCAAAAATGGGTAACAAAACTTCTTGGATTTGATTATGAAATAACTTACAAAAAGGGAAAAAAGAATATTCTTGCAGATGCGCTTTCGCAGTTACCCGAGCAAGCTAAAGTTTCGACCGTTTCACTTCCGACCAGCAACTTCCTTGAGGATATTAAGATGGAATGACAGGAAGATTTAGAGACTAGTAAGATTATAAAAAATTTGGAGGAAGCACCAAGCTCCGTGGCTCATTACAATTGGGACTCAAAAAAATTATACTATTAGGGATGCATTGTGCTTATGATAAATTCTACTTGCATCTTCACGAGTAGATTTTGGACAAAGTTATTCTATATGCAGAGTACTAAATTGAAAAGGAGTATGGCATATCACCCACAAATCGACGGCCAGACAGAAGTTGTAAATAGGTGCTTGGAGACAGCCCAAAACCACCCGCTAAATATGACTATCCAAGGAGAACTCCAGACCCAGCCAAGTACCATTATTGATCGACGAATCATGACTCGACGACAACGACCCACTACTAAAGTGCTAATACAGTGGGTGAACCTACCAACAAAAGATGCCACTTGGGAGAACTATGATGACTTGAAGATCAAATTTTTAAAATTCATGAATCGTCAGCCTCGAGGATAAGGCTGATTTGAAGAGGGCGGGTCTGTTAGGACTCTAGCTATGAGAGTCCTAATTGAAAGGGACATTCATGTAAAACCTACCTAAGCCGACCCCTATTAAAGAGGTGAAGAGGCCGGCTAGGGTTAGGAGGTTGTTTCTATTAGAACCCTTGCAGATTCTAAACTTGGGGTTGATCTCTTTAGGGGATCGGCCTCCTTAGAACTCTACAGGGGTTCCTCCCTCCAAGTTGCTGCTCAAAGGCTGCATAAAAGATTCATCTATTGCTTATCAAAAGAGGAGGAATACATTACTATTTATAGGGTTTCTAAACCCTAACTCCTAATAGGACTCCTACTTCTAACCAACTCCTAATAGGACTTCTACTCAAGACTCCTATTCCTTTACAACTCCTAATTCATCTCTAAGAAACAACCTCCTAACCCTAGCCGACCTCTTCACCTCTTTAATAGGGGTCGGCTTAGGTAGGTTTTACATGAATGTCTCTCTCAATTAGGACTCTCGTAGCTAGAGTCCTAACAGACCCGCCCTCTTCAAATCAGCCTTGTCCTCGAGGCTGACGATTCATGAATTTTGGGAATTTGATCTTCAAGTCATCATAGTTCTCCCAAGTGGCATCTTCTGTTGGTAGGATCACCCACTGTATTAGCACTTTAGTAGTGGGTCGTCATCGTTGAGTCACGATCCGTCGATCAATAAAGGCATTTGGCTAGGTCTGGAGTTCTCTTTGGATAGTCATATTTGGTGGGTGGCTTTGGGCTGTCTCCAAGCACCTATTTATAACTTTTGTTTGGCCGTTGATTTGTGGGTGATATGCCATACTCCTTTTCAATTTAGTACCCTGCATATGGAATAACTTTGTCCAAAATCTGCTCGTGAAGATGCAAGTAGAATTTATCATAAGCACAATGCATCCCTAATAGTATAATTTTTTTGAGTCCCAATTGTAATGAGCCACGAAGCTTGGTGCTTCCTCCAAATTTTTTATAATCTTACTAGTCTCTAAATCTTCTAGCCATTCCATCTTAATATCCTCAAGGAAGATGCTGGTCGGAAGTGAAACGGCCGAAACTTTAGCTTGCTCGGGTAAACTGCGAAAGCGCATCTACAAGAATATTCTTTTTTCCCTTTTTGTAAGTTATTTCATAATCAAATCCAAGAAGTTTTGTTACCCATTTTTGCTGCTTAGGGGATGATATCTTTTGCTCTAAAAAGTACTTGAGGCTTTTATGGTCGGTTTTAATTTGAAATCGTCGACCAATCAAGTAGGGTCTCCACCTCGTTACTGCGCGCACAATAGCGAGCATCTCCTTATCATATATTGACTTATTTTGATGGGAGGGAGATAATGTCTTGCTAGTGTATGCGAGTGGTCAACCATCTTGCATGAGAATAGCTCCAATTCCGACTCCAGATGCGTCGGCCTCAATAATGAAGGGTCGGTTAAAATCTGGTAGTGTTAGCACCAGCGTCGTCGTCATGGCTGCCTTAAGTTTGTCGAAGGTAGTGGAGGCTCTATCTAACCATTGGAAGACATCTTTTTCTAGTAAGAAAGTAAGTGGTGCATTGATCTTCCCATAGTCCTTAACAAATTTTCGGTAGTAGCCCGTTAGTCCAAGGAACCCGCGTAGTAATTTCACGTTTGTAGGTTTCGGCCAGCCTTGCATTGCCTCAATTTTTGTTGGGTCTACCGCCACTCCTTCTTCTGATATTATATGCCCAAGGTACTCTACTTTTTGCTAGAGAAACCTGCACTTTGGTTTCTTAACAAAAAGGGTATTCTCCCGAATGATCGTCAAAACAATCCGTAAATGCCGAATTTGGTGGTAACCAGATCGGAGGTCCAACTTCGTGAAGACTCGAGCTCCTTTCAATTCATCAAGAAGTTCATCCACCACTGGCATTGGGTACTTGTCCTTGATGGTGATGCCATTTAAAGCTCGGTAGTCGATGCACATCCGCTAAGTTCCATCCTTATTGCATACAAGTAGCACCGGTAAGGAATAGGGGCTGCAACTTGGTCGAATCACCCCTGTTTCAAGCATCTCCTTTACGATCTTTTCAATTTCATCTTTCTAGAGGTTAGGATATCGGTACGGTCGAGTGTTCACTGGTGGCTTGCCCGGAAGGATTGGAATTCGATGATCATGTTGCCGAGAAGGAGGAAGACTGCACGGTTCGACAAATATATCGGCAAATTCAGTAAGCAATTGGGCAAGATTTTGATCTTCAATTTCTATTTTCTTCTCTTCTGGTTGTGGCTGGAGATGCATCAAAAAGCCACCATTTACCTTGTGCAAAACTTTCTCCATTCGTTGGGTCGAAACGGTGGTTACATTGCTTCCGCGTTTCCCGCGTAGGATGATCTGTTTGCCCTTACAGTAGAATTTCATAATTAATTTAGAAAAGTTCCAAGAGACATCACCTAGTGTAGTCAACTATTCTATGCCAAGCATAGCCTCATAGTCATCGATTGGTAGGAGGAAGAAATCGATGATAATTTCTTGGTCTTGTAGTAATAGTTTCACCTGCGGGCATCTTTGGTCGCACTTCAGGATTCTGTCGTCGACAACCTTTACATCGAACATGCTGCATGCTAGTCATAGGTGCCCAACAAGCCAATCACGTGAGTGATGGCACGTGTGACTTGATACAGAATCTTTTTGCTTATTATATTTTGGCGTATATCACTTTATAACTATTGCATAAGTGCATATATATATTGTGATGTCCTTGGATTTGTGCAATGGGAATCGGATCGTGATGAGATCACGATAATGAGATCGATTCACCTTTAAACACATATCCTAAATAATCCCGGTCATAGGTTACTCGAGAGGGACATCGTGATAACCAGATAGACTGATGTGCTATATACCCGTCCATATGATGGATGCAGCTGGTCTCATAGCTGCTCGTGTAGGGACACTAGGGATACAGTACAGGTGCTCATTGGAGAATGAGTTCACTGATTGATCCGCTTACGGAATGCTGGATAGTTGATGATGCCTTATTGTCAGACAGCGATTCCGTAGTCCTAGTGGTGTATCTGGTCCTTAGACTTGAGACATCAAGGATGTCCTGTATGAGTGCTCCACTCTTTGATACCAGACTTATAGGTTTGGCTGTCCCCAGATCTAGTACAACTGGTCATTGGGAGTGGTAGTCGACCTTACGAGGGCTATTGAGTGTCAATAGAGGATCATCCACTCTCGGCGTCATGAGAGGAATATCCTATGTGTTCTTGCTCAAACAAATCCCTGGCCAGGGTCATTCGGGTTGAGAGAGAAAGAGTTCTCCGGGAGAATCCGATTAGAGCGAGACTCGAGTAGAAACCGTATGGGTCTGACAGCACCATACTCGATATACGGTCTCTGGGATATTAGATGGTTGAGGGACTATAGGTACATGGTAACTGAGGACAGACAGGTCCAATGGATTGGATTCCCCTGTATCGTTTGGGGACTACGGCGTAGTGGCCTAGTACGTCCGTAGTCGATGAGTCGAGTGAATTATTACAGAGATAATAATTCACTGAGTTAGAAGGAGTTCTGACAGGTATGACTCATGGCCAGCTCGATATTGGGCCTAGAGGGTCACACACATATGGTAGGCATTGCGATGAGTAGAGGTTCGGATATGAGATATCCGACGGAGCCCTTGTCTTATTGGATGCAGATCCAATACCCACTAAGGAAGGATCCATTAGGGTTTGACACGGGATCTCTATAAATAGGAGGGATTCACAGCCTCATAAGCTAGAGTCTTTGCTTGCCTTTCCTATTCTCCTCTCCCTCTCCACCTCAGAGTAGGCCTGGAGTTTTGAGGAGCGTCGTCGCAACCCTGCTGTGTGGATCACCGCTAGAGAGGAGGATGCTTGACCTCCTTCACCCTTTCCTAAGGATCTGCAAGGAAACAGGGATATACGATCTCCCTAGGTAACACAATCTCTATACGCAGTTTTGTGTTTTGCGGATTTTTTGCGCACCAATCTTCGCACGACGACGAACATCTTTTTGGGAATCGGGGATTTTGTTTTTCTTGTTCTTCCACTACGTATATGATGTCGCCCCCAATGATTTCCCAACACTGCAGCCTTCAATATGCAGTGCCATCCGAGCAGCAACCTTACTATTCAGGAAGTTATTAGTGCTGCCCGTGTCGATGAGAACAGTGATCGGCTGTTGTTTGAGAAGGCCTCCAACTTTCATCATTTGCGGGTTTGAGTAGCCGGCTAGTGCGTGCACCGTAATGTCGGTCGGTTGTGGCTCTTCTTCCATATCTTCTTCTTCATGTTCAAGGCTCTTTTCTGGATGTTCAAAAACCTCTTCTTCGATTGGTTCAATCATAAGAAGTCTGCCTTTTTTACGGCGATGCTCGCGGCTCCACGGCTCGTCGCAATGCTAACATAACCCCTTCGCATATCGCTCCTGAAGCTATTCTCTTGTTAACCTCTTTGGTGTAGGGACTCAGTCGACAGTAGAGGGGGCTAAGGACTTCAATATTGCTGGTTGGGGAGCGACCCTAGTCCTCCGAACTTCATGGTTCAATTGCTCCTCTTGATGTCGTGCGAAAGAGATGGCTGCCATAAGCGTATACGGTTGTCATGCTTTAACTTCTCCTCAGATCTCCAGCTTTAAGCCCTCAATGAAGGTCCTCAATAGCTGTTTTTGAGACCAATCATGAGTTTGATTAGATAACCTTTCAAACCTGGTTTGGTACTCCTGAATGTTGGAGGTTTATCGGATCTTTGCTAGTTGTCCGTCAATATTATCGTAATCGGTTGGTCTAAAACGGATCAGCAGTCCTTCTTTGAATTGTCACCATGAAAGGACTCCATAAGTATGTTCAAACTAGTCAAACCACTATATAACATCCCCTTCAAGATGTATAGCTGTAATTTTCACCATAGATGCATCCACGGTTTTATGGTACCGAAAATATCGCTCCGCGCGCGAGATCCAACCAATCGGGTCTCCTTCTTCCCATCTAGGGAAGTCCACTCTCATGCATGGATAGTTGGAGTCGATCATAGAGCTTCCCCTCTTTTGGAAGTCATATCTTCGGGCTTGGTGTGATTGGGCAAAGCTCTCTCCTTGATGTGATTTCTTCGGGCTTAGTGGTCGGCCCAATCTGAGTTCGGTAAAGAGCATCCGAATCTTATTCTCCATTCGCGCCTCAAAGGCTTCGAATTTAGCATTGATTACCTCCTCAGATGCCATAGTATATACCGCCAAATCTATGATGATAAGATCTCTCTTTTGTTGTTAGGTTAAAGGCATGTATTGGTTGAGAGAGGTGATGGTCGAAAGGGTTGGTATATTGGTGGATGTAGGCAATAGTTTAGGCTTGTTTTGTGGCTATTTTGGGTGCAGTTTGAGGGTGTGGTTTTGTGGAGTTTTATGGCTGTAGATGAAAGTTTTGGATCTATGGTAGATGGTAGCAAAGGTTTGATAGAAATAAGTGGAAGTTGCAGCAAGTATGTGCTGTCTTGTAAGAGTAGAATTGTCTTCGAAGAAATAACGATTTCTCGATGTAATTTCCACCAAAAACTTGAGAGAATTGAAGAGGGAATTGATAGCAAAATCACAGTTTATATGACAGCAAGGATATCTAATTTAATCAAGAAAATTTCGGCAGTATAACAGCAAAGAAATTGGTGCAAGTTACGATTGCAGAATTCTCGTCGAGAAATTTTAACGGGTTAGGACAAAAATTTGTAGCAACACAAAATTGTTTTTAGAGATGAATTTCTTAATAGATCAATCTTATATGGAAGCCAAGATGATCTATGAAGTGTATAAAAAATTTCATTCAAAAAAGATTGCAAATAGATGGGTTAAGGCACCAATATATGGCTGAAATTTTCTACAACAAAGATTTTTAAGTATAGCAGATTGGACGTAAAAGATCAATGGTTTATATTAAGAATTTTTTTATGAAACCAAAGGGAATTCCACTGTTAGGAAGTGTCAAAATTATCATAAAAATTTCATAGAGATTTGGATAGAAACAACATAGTAACAAGATCAAACAAGCAGTGCTATGCGGCTGAAATTTTACAGTATAGATTTTCAAGTATAGCAGATTAGACGTAAAATATTAATAGTTTATATTGAGAATTTTTTGACAAAACCAAAGGAAATCTGCTGTTAGAATATGTCAAAGATGTCATAAAAATTTCATAAAGATTTGGATAGAAAAAACATAGTAGCAAGATCAAACAGAAGGTGCTATACGGTTGGAATTCTGCAATGTATCTTTCGTCGTAGAGATGAAAACTTTATGACGAAAAGTTTATGCAGCAATATAGGAATAATTTTTTTGAGATTTTCAAATAAGGATAACTAAATTGCAGCAACAGTAAGGTAGAAAACCAGAATCTGTTGCAATTCACGGGGAGATCAAAGGATGATCCGTGGTGGTGGAGATGACGGCGGAATTTGGCAACGATCTCTTAAGCAATTGTGGAAATTGCTTTGGGTGGTTGTGGATGGTTGATTGATAGCTGTGGAAGGGCAGCGAGACACCAAAAACGCTACTCTGATATCAGGTATTAGAACCTTTATAGATTCTAAACTTGGGGTTGATCTCTTTAGGAGATCGGTCTCCTTGGAACTCTATAGGGGTTCCTCCCTCCATGTTGCTGCTCAAAGGCTACAGAAAAGATTCATCTATTGTTTATCAAAAGAGGAGGAATACATGACTATTTATAGGGTTTCGAAACCCTAACTCCTAATAGGACTCCTACTCAAGACTCCTACTTCTAACCAACTCCTAATAGGACTTCTACTCAAGACTCCTATTCCTTTACAACTCCTAATTCATCTCTAAGAAACAACCTCCTAACCCTAGCCGGCCTCTTCACCTCTTTAATAGGGGTCGGCTTAGGTAGGTTTTACATGAATCTCTCTCTCAATTAGGACTCTCCTAGCTAGAGTCCTAACAGTTTCTTAGAGAAGAATCAGGAGTTGTAAAGGAATAGGAGTCTTGAGTAGAAGTCCTATTAGGAGTTGGTTAGAAGTAGGAGTCTTAAGTAGGAGTCCTATTAGGAGTTAGGGTTTAGAAACCCTATAAATAGCTATATATTCCTCCTCTTTTGATAAGCAATAGATGAATCTTTTCTGCAGTCTTTGAGCAGCAACTTGGAGGGAGGAACCCCTATAGAGTTCCAAGGAGGCCGATCCCTTAAAGAGATCAACCCAAAGTTTAGAATCTGCAAGGGTTCTAACACCTAGTCACTCTTCTTTATAGGATAGAGGTGGCTAGGTGAGGTTTATTACAATCTCATAGGATTTTATTAGCTGCTTTTTGGTTGAGTAGGACCCAACCCTACTAGGGTCTTATCACATTCATCCTCCTATGTTAAATTGGATGGACTACATATATTGAAAAACTCGAATAAGAGTTTTCTTAGTTTCTTTGGATTTAAATTCATAGATTGTTAAAAATGGCTTTAAAAAATCTTCTAAACCAATGAACGAATGGAATGATTTGGATAAGAAGATTTTTTCTTTAAATGCTAGAGCTATGAATGCTCTATTTTGTGCCTTAGACAAAAATAAATTTAATTGTGTTTCTATTTGTGAAACCGCTTTCGATATTTGGCACACTCTTGAAACCACAAAGGAAGGTACTAGTAGAGTAAAAGATTCTAAGATAAATCATTTGATGTGTGATTTTGAATTGTTTCATATAAAACTATATGAAACCATTGGAGACATATACCCCATTTTTACGGATGTTGTCAAAGGTTTAAAAGCACTTGGTAAAAGTTTTTTGAATATTAAATTTGTTAATAAAGTTTTACGATCTTTTTCTAAAAATTAGGATTCAAAAGTAATAGGAATACAAGAATCAAATGACTTGAACCATTTTTCGATTGAAAAACTTATTGGGTCTTTAATAACCTATGAAATGAATCGTATTGAACATGAGAACTACCTTCCAAAGAACATGAAGGATTTGACACTTCGAACAATAAAATACTACTTGAGTGATAACTCAAGTGATGATGATGATGACCTTGAACTCCTCACAATAAAGCTTCAAAATTTCTTAAAACAAGAATCAAAGTACAAAAATGAACCTAAAAAGAAGAAGAAAACACTCAAGGTGGCTTGGGATGAATCAAGTCCATCTGAAGATGAAGAACAAACCTGTTAGGATCGAGTTAGCACTAAGAGTTGGGGGGGGGGGGGGGGGTTGGGGTGAATTAGTGCAGCGGATAAATCATGTCAGTTCGAATATCTCGTTCGATAAAATATGTTTCGACAAAGCCTGTATAGGAAATGCTAAACTTTGAGAGTGTATTCATAAGCATAGTGGAAGTAAAGCAAGTAAGGTAGTTTGCAATGGAGGTAAATAGCAAGAATAGAAATGCAAATCAAATTTTATAGTGGTTCGGTCATCGTGACCTACATCTACTCCCGATTCCTCTTCTATCGAGGCTACCGGAATCCACTAATGATCTTTCTTTAATAGGCAAAGACCAATCACCTTCTCACAACTCTATTCTCATTTTGACAAGCTTAGGAGAGAACCTTTTTACCTCCACTACCTCCTTTCTTAAACTTCACTAACACTTTAGAGTTTGAGAGGAGTTCTCATAAGATTACAATAGTGTTTTCTTCCTTTTTTTCTCTCAATTCTTACGTGTGTTAATCAGGGATGAGAGAGGTATTTATAGGCCTCAAGTGGATTCAAACTTGGGGCCTAAAAGTGTCTCATCCTAGGTTTTCGGGGTACTGGTGGTACCACCGCCTATGTTGGGTGGTACCATTGCCTGCAGCACTGACATTGGGTGGTACTACCGCTTGACATCCTGTCATTGGATAGTATCATGACCTAGTCTAGCGATAACATGCTTGACACAGTCTCGAAGACAGTGCCACCGATTGTTCCATTAGTTTGGGTCACTATTTGGGCCTTTCACTAGGCCCAACATAGCCCAAACTTGGGCCCAATTGGCCCCTAATTGAGTTAGTCCAATTCCAACCCTATTACATATAAAACTGTTAGAACCCTTGCAGATTCTAAACTTCGGGTTGATCTCTTTAGGGGATCGGCCTCCTTGGAACTCTATAAGGGTTCCTCCCTCAAAGTTGCTACTAAAAGGCTGCAGAAAAGATTCATCTATTGCTTATTGAAAGAGGAGGAATACATGGCTATTTATAGGGCTTCTAAACCCTAACTCCTAATATTACTCCTATTCAAGACTCCTACTTATTACCAACTCCTAACAGGACTCCTACTCAAGACTCTTATTCCCTTACAACTCCTAATTCTTCTTTAAGAAATAATCTCCTAACCCTAGCCGACCTCTTCACCTCTTTAATAGGGGTCGGTTTAGGTACGTTTTACATGAATGCCCCTCTAAATTAGGACTCTCCTAGCTAGAGTCCTAATAGACCTACTTTCTTCAAATCAGCCTTGTCCTCGAGGCTGACGATTCATGAATTCTAGGAATTTAATCTTCAAGTCATTATAGTTCTCCCAAGTGGGATCCTCTGTTGGTAGGTTCGCCTACTGTATTAGCATTTCAATAGTGGGTCGTCATCATCGAGTCATGATCTATCGATTAACAATTGTACTTAGCTAGGTCTGCAGTTCTCCTTGGGTAGTCATAATTGGTGGGTGGCTTTGAACTGTCTCCAAGCACCTATTTGCAACTTTCGTCTGGCCACTAGTTTGTGGGTGATATGTCGTACTCCTTTTCAATTTAGTACGCTGTATATGGAATAACTTTGTCCAAAATTTGCTTGTGAAGATACAAGTAGAATTTATCACAAGCACAATGCATCCTTTATAGCGTAATTCTTTTTAGTCCTAATTATAATGAGCAACGGAGCTTGGTGCTTCCTATAATTTTTTTATGATCTTACTGGTCTTTGGATCTTCTTTCCATTCCCTCTTAATATCCTTAAGGAAGTCACTAGTCAAAAGTGAAATGGCCAAAAATTCAACTTGCTTGGGTAATCGTGAAAGCGCATCTGCAACAACATTCTCTTTCCCCTTTTTGTAAGTTATTTCATAATCGTATCCAAGAAGCTTTGTTACCCATTTTTGCTACTCAGGAGAAGATATCTTCTACTCCAAGAAATATTTTAGGCTTTTATGGTTAGTCTTGATTTGAAAGCATCGCCCGATCAAGTACGATCTCCACCTCATTGCTACATGCACAATGGCGAGCATCTCCTTATCATATGTTGACATGTTTTGATGGAAGAGAGACAATGCTTTACTAGCATATGTGAGTGGTCAACCATCTTGCATTAGAACATCTCCAATTCTGACTCTAGATGCATCGGCCTCAATGATGAAACGTCCGCTGAAATCTGGTAGCATTAGCACCTGCATCGTCGTCAGAGCTTCCTTAAGTTTGTCAAAGGCAGTGGAGGCTTTGTCCGACCATTGGAAGGTATCATTTTTTAGTAGAGAAGTGAGTGGTGCACTGATCTTTTCATAGTTTTTCATGAACTTACGGTTGTAGCCTATTAAACCGAGAAAGCCACATAGCAATTTTATGTTCCTCGGGGTTGGCCAATTCTGCATTGCTTCTATTTTGGAGGGGTCCACTATTACACCTTCCTCTGATATGATATGCCTAAGATATTCCATCTTTTGTTGAAGAAAGCAAAAATTCGTAGTGGTCATTGTGTGTTCGAAAGGCGGATTTTAGTATGTATTCTTCGCACACTCGTATTTGATGATACCCGGATCAAAGGTCCAACTTTATGAAGATTTATGCTCCCTTTCATCTAGCAATTCATCTATTACTTGAATAGGGTATTTATCATTGATGGTTATGCTATTGAGAGCTCGGTAAACAACGTATATTCACCATGTTCCGTCCTTCTTGCGTACAAGTAGCACCGGTGAAGAGTAGAGGCTACAACTTGGCCAAATAACTCCTGTTTTAAGCATCTCATTTACAATCATTTCCATTTCATCCTTCTGATCATGTAGATACTGATATGGCCGAGTATTTGCTAGAGGTTTACCTAGAAGAATCATTATATAATGATCATACCGACAGGTAAGAGGTAAGTTGTGCGGTTCGTCAAATATATCTGAAAATTCAGCAAGTGAGAAATTAGGTTTGGATCTTCAAATTCTATTGGCTTTCTCTTAGTTTGCTGCTAAGTTGTACCAAAAGGCTACTACATGCTTTATGCAAAAACTTCTCCATTTATTGCGTGCAAATCGTCGTTACATCGCCCCATGTTTCCCGTGCAATATCACCTGTTGTTAGGACTCTAGCTTGGAGAATCCTAATTGAGAAGGACATTCATGTAAAACCTACCTAAGCCGACCCCTTTTAAATAAATGAAGAGGCCGGCTAGGGTTAGGAGGTTTTTTATTAGAGAAGAATTAGGAGTTGTAAAGGAATAGGAGTCTTGAGTAGGAGTCATATTAGGAGTTGGTTAGAAGTAAGAGTCTTAAGTAGGAGTCATATTAGGAGTTAGGGTTTAAAAGCCCTATAAATAGCCATGTATTCCTTCTCTTTTCTAAAGCAATAGATGAATCTTTTTTGCAGCCTTTGAGCAGCAACTAGGAGGGAGGAACCCCTATAGAGTTCCAAGGAGGCCGATCCCCTAAAGAGATCAACCCCAAGTTTAGAATCTGCAAGGGTTCTAACACCTAGTATCAGAGCAGCGTTCATGGCATCTCGCTGCCCTTCCATAGCCATCCATCAGCCCTCCACAGCCGCCCAAAGCAATTCCCATAATTTCTTAAAAGATCGTCGCCAAATTCTGCCATCATCTCCACCACCGCGGATCATCCTTTTTTTCTCCACATGAATTGCAACAAGTTTTGGTTTCCTACCTTACTGCTGTTGTAATTTAGTTATCCCTGTTAGGATTGGAGCGGCACTAAGAGGGGGGGGGTGAATTAGTGCAGCGGATTAAAACGTTGATTTCGACAAATTTTTCGTACGATAAGAACGGAACTTGAAAAGTTTAACTTGAAAGCGTATTCTTAAAGTTGCGCAGCAAGGGTAATAAGGAACTAAAGCAGTAAGAAGATTTGCAGTAATGTAAATGACAATAATAAAAAGCAAACCAGAGATTACGCCGATTTTTAGAGTGGTTCGGTCAAATGACCTACTCCACTTGCGAGGCCCCTCTTCGATGAGGCTCCCACCTTCCACTAGCAAGTCTCTTGAAATGGAAGGGTAAACACCCCTCTTACAACCTTTTACAAGCAGCTCAACCTCTTACAAATTTTCAATAAGAAAGAAGGAGGAGAACTCTCTAGCAAATTGAAAACAAGATTAGGTAGGACTTTTCTAATGCCTTTCTCTCAAACACTTGCTGCTCAAAAAGTTGTAACCTCAGCTGAGATTTGAGGGGTATTTAGAGGCCTCAAGAGGATTCAAATTTGGGCTCCAAAATTTGAATTCTCTTAGGGTTCCCGGTGCTGGAGGTGCCACCACCCAGCCAGGCGGTGCCACCGCCCAGCACTCGGGTGCTGGACGGTGCAACTACCCAGCCCAGGAGGTGTCACCGCCCAGCTCTCGGGTGCTGGGCGGTGCCACCGCCTAGGCCAAATCAGCTTACTGGTTGAGCTCCAAACTTGGCCCAAACCAGTCTGAACTCGGGCCCAATTAGCCCCTACTTGGGTTATAGGATTAACACCTAATCCTAACTCTAATTAACATGATAACTACGAATTTAAAGACATTTTATAAGCTATTACAAAGTCCGTAAGTCAAGACTTCTTCCGGCGAGCTTTCGGCGAACTTCCGACGGTCTTCCGATAAACTCTCGGAAACCATTCTGCGGACACCCGACAAGCTTCTAGACTTCACGATTTGATCTTGGCGAGTTCCAACGAGCTTCTTCGGAAAGCTCCGATCATTCTCGGTGAGCTCCGCGAACTTCCAACGAACCTTCCGGCGAGCTTCCGAAAAACCCTTCAGCAAGCTCCCTACTCATTCTCGGTTAGTTCTGGCAGCATTCCCGACGAACCTTCGGACTTCCGTCGAACTCTCGAACTCCCAACAAATCCTTCGCGCTTGACTCCGGCACTTTGTTTTGCTTTATGTCTTTGTCGTTATCGTAGTTAATCCTGCACACACAAGCAAACACTCTACTCTGATCTAGACAATTATTATAATGCAAATTGACATTCTGTTGCCCGGCACGTCATTGGTTGGCGCTTCATCCGATTCTTCGGTGCATCGTCCTCTCTTGCGGCTTGTTACCCAATCGGCGGTTGACCTCCGCAACCCCGATATCCTTGGCGCAATTTCGCTCTCCTTTGCCCGATGCCCGACGCCCGAAGCCTTCTGCCATCCAATATCCTGACGTGATCTCCTCTGACGCAACGTCAATTCCTCCTGCGTTAATTGTCTAATCCTGATCGAGTAGACCTGTATCACTCAAAATGTAGTCAAACATTTAAACACAATCAATTAGTTTCATCATCAAAATCCGAGATTCAACAATCTCCCCCTTTTTGATGATGACAACTAATTGATGACTAACGGAGTTAACCTTAACTCCCCGAAGTTTAACTAAACTCCCCCTATCAATATGCCATTGATAGAACACTTGGATTATCCCAAATCCAAGTAACATTCATCACATGTTATGAAAAACATTTAAACTATCATGCAAATATATAAAATATTTAATTCAATGCATGAAGTCATCAATATACTTCTCCCCCTATGTCATCAACAAAAAGGAGAAGTAGCTCTAGCTATTTTAAAAGATATGCAAGTTTTTGCAACATAAAGCTAGATTTTCATCACAACATATAAGCACAAAAGTATAGCAAGATTCTTAAGTTCAATCATGGCAATTCAACACTTGCTTCTTGTGCACGATTGCACTTTGCTTTTCTTTGCAATGTGCATGATAGTATTTCTTTGTAATATTCAAAATAGCAAATTGTACATCATGCTAGCTAGCATATTAAAGATGTTCAAGACAGTAAGTTTTTCTTCTCTTTTGAGAAGTGTTATTTTTGCTTTCTTTACAAAGTGAAAGCTAGCAAAGTATTTGAAAAAGTGAGCAAGTTTTGTAACATACAAGCTAGTAAAAATTTCAAAAGCAAATACAAGATAGCTTTCTTGTTGAAGTGTGTAAGCTATCGATTCTTACTTCCTATTGCAATGTGCAGGTTGCAAGTCTTGCTTCTTGAGATGGGCAAGATAATGATGTTCAAGAAGACAACTTTTGCTTCTTGTAATAAGCAAGTTAGCAATCTTTGCTACTTAAGATAGGCAAGCAAGCAATCAAGTTTTTTACATCTTCTTGACTTGTGCAAGCAAGCTATCTCCCCCTTTGTCATTGTCAAAAAGAAGGGAAGACCCATTACATCAATTATGACAAAGGTAAGTATCAATCTTAATTGTGCATCATCATATTTTCAAATTAGAATATGCACATTTTCAAAAACCTTATATTCATTCATGTATGATATTGAATAAATCGATCAACATTATAAGGATATCACACATGATACTAAAATTTTTAACTATTTGTCAACATTTTGATCATGATACCAAATATTCATCATTTAGAGTATTCATGATACAAAACATTAAATCAATATTTATAATACATCATTTTAGCGACAACTCATAGTATTTTAAATCATGATTTACATCATATGTAATACATCACATCATAATTAGAAAGCACAAGTATTGCATATATCATTACAAATCATAAATGTTTCATATCATGATGGTATCAATTTGTCAAATTATATCCTACCAAAAACTTATCCCCATTTGTATTTCATGCATAATTTCACTTCATCACATTAGGAGTATCAAGAGGAATTAATTGGGTGATGAGATTAATATTTCACGAATACATGGAATTGTATAAAAAGTCATATCATAAGTGTTTCATACATTCATATCATCACATGAAGGAATATAAACAAAAATTAGTGATGAGATCTTACTTCATGAATACAATAAAATTCATATAGCATATCATGGTTTATTAGAATTAGTCTTCCTTTTGGTGAATAGCAAAAAGAGTGGTAGGAGAGCAAGATCTCAATTCATGCATATCAAATATTCAATCATCAAAATCATGAACCATCTAGAAAATTCTCCTCTTTAAATATTCAAAGAGAGAATCATGATG
This sequence comes from Musa acuminata AAA Group, assembly GCF_036884655.1. Lineage (NCBI taxonomy): Eukaryota > Viridiplantae > Streptophyta > Magnoliopsida > Zingiberales > Musaceae > Musa > Musa acuminata. Next base: position 18,922,019 of record NC_088335.1, on the reverse strand, counting down.
AACATTCTTGGTTTACATCAAGTTTCAAAACATAATTGTCAAGATTATGAATACTAAAAGACTAAGAAACATTTCGACAAATCTCCTTTTAAATAGAAAAGAAAATGTTGATTCATAAAGGATTTCATGTTATGAATTTCAAGAGATCAAGATCATGATTTCAATAAAAAATTATTCAAATTTAAATCATCAAAATCATTATCAAAATCCAAGAGATTCACAAAGATGATACAAATGGATTCATCAAAATCAATAAGATTGAGCAAAATAATTTTCAAGAATGTTATCCTCTTTTCAATTATTTCAAAACATATGATTTTGTTTCATTTATACCAAATAAAAACATTTATCATGTTTAAAACCGAAAGAGTAAGATTTATTACAAAAAAAATCAATAAGGTACTTTCATTATGGTAAAAATCAATGATCCATAAATCGTAAAAGATTCATCATCCATAATTTCGAAATTTATTAAGCATGATCATTAAGCATAACACTAAAACATGGTTTCAAAATATTTAATATTTTCATGCATATCAAATATTTTCAAATTCGAACATGCAAAATTTAAAAACTATATCTTCCATTTTTCATACATAACTCAATCATCATTATGAGCATATTGTACATGATATTCAAGTCATAAATTATCAAGATGTCAAGTAGAGTAGGTTAATTTGAATGTATCATTTTTAGTGAATACCAAGAAGAATCACGTCATGAAAGAATTTTGATTCATGGAAAAATTTCATGTATCGAATATCGAGAAATCAAGATGAAAATATATATGTAAAAATATTACAAGTTGTATTCAAGAGAAAAATCATCATTTGTTTTCAACTCATTCAATTTTGTCAAATCAATATCATGATTTTGATATAACTCATTTCTAATTCAAATCATCAAACCAAAATTATTTTCAAGGGATTCATATAAATCAACAAGATAGAGAAAAATAATTTTCAAGAACAATGCTTTTCTCTTTTTAGTTATTTAAATTCATGTCATTTATGCTAGATAAAAATGTGCATCAACATTTAGGATCGAAAAATGAATTTTATCATAAAAACCATCAAGACCAATAAATCATAAAAATCATCATGTATAACTTTACAATCTCATGCATAAAATCATCAAATCATAGCATCAAAACTTTCAATGGTTTCATTACAACATCAAGTAAGGTTTTATTGAACATAATTTTGAATGATTCTTATAGATATTTAAAATTTCTTTAGTTTTACTTTATATGATTGACTTTATATTAGCATGCTTCAAATTTTTGTTCTTATGTCAAAACTATACATCATGTTTGAAAACCAAAGATAAGGTTCATAAAAAATCATCAAGCCTTCCATTCAAAAGTCATGCATCGTCATTGAAAATCAATATGGAAATCGTCAAAATACAAATTCTTGCTTCTCAAGCACATATATAAGATTAATCTTACTAGGTGTATAAGCATTAGATTTATATTTAACAATTTACTGCATTAACATAACACATGCAATTTTCAAGAAAATTAATCCTAAACTAAATTAAAAATAACTCAAGAAAGTATTATGTAATTTCTAAATAAATTAGTGGGATTTTGATTACCTCATTGTTGTAAGAGGGTGAGGCATAGTTTGCCACCTCGCCTTTCTTGATTTTCTCCTCGTCTTCGGAAGAGCTCAATTCATCCCAACTTTTGTTCTTCTTGCGTTCAAAGCAAGTAGTTCCATTCTTTTTGCTTTTTAATTTTTGTTTCATTTGTAGTTTAAGTTCACCATCACTTGAGCTTATGCTCGAGTGGTCTTCATGTGTTCTATGTCCCAAATCCTTCCTATCATTTGGAAGGTTGTTCTCGAGTTTCTTTTTTGTCATATTGTTCATTTCGTAGGTTATTAGAAACCCAATAAGTTCTTCGAGAGGGAATGTTTTAAGGTCCTTGGCCTCTTGAATGGCCGTAACTTTTGGATCCCAACTTTTTGGAAGGGATCTTAAGATTTTAGTGACTAGTTCAAAATTAGAAAAACTTTTACCAAGAGCTTTGAGTCCATTAATGACATCCATGAACTGGGTGTACATGTCTCCGATGGACTCACTTGGTTTTATCCGGAAAAGTTCGTAAGAATGCACAAGAATATTGATTTTGGACTCTTTCACTCGGCTAGTGCATTCATGAGTGACCTCTAGAGTTCTCCAAATATCAAAAGCTGAGTCACACATCGAAATGCGATTAAATTCATTTTTGTCAAGTGCACAATATAAGGCATTCATAGCCTTTGCAATTAGAGAAAACATCTTCTTCTCCAAATCATTCCAATGGTTCATTGGAAGAGAAGAAATTTCAAATCCATTTTCGACTATGTGCCATAAATTCAAATCCAAAGAAAGTAAGAAAACTCTCATTCGAGTTTTCCAATAAGTGTAGTCCGTCCCATTGAAAAAGGGAGGACAAATGAGAGAGTGACCCTCTTGAAAGCTGTAAAGAGCCATTTCTATTTGGGTGTTAAACCAAGGTAGAAAAACGTGGCTCTGATACCAATTGTTAGGATCGGAGCGGCACTAAGAGGGGGGGGTGAATTAGTGCAGCGGATTAAAACGTTGATTTCGACAAATTTTTCGTACGATAAGAACGGAACTTGAAAAGTTTAACTTGAAAGCGTATTCTTAAAGTTGCGCAGCAAGGGTAATAAGGAACTAAAGCAGTAAGAAGATTTGCAGTAATGTAAATGACAATAATAAAAAGCAAACCAGAGATTACGCCGATTTTTAGAGTGGTTCGGTCAAATGACCTACTCCACTTGCGAGGCCCCTCTTCGATGAGGCTCCCACCTTCCACTAGCAAGTCTCTTGAAATGGAAGGGTAAACACCCCTCTTACAACCTTTTACAAGCAGCTCAACCTCTTACAAATTTTCAATAAGAAAGAAGGAGGAGAACTCTCTAGCAAATTGAAAACAAGATTAGCTAGGACTTTTCTAATGCCTTTCTCTCAAACACTTGCTGCTCAAAAAGTTGTAACCTCAGCTGAGATTTGAGGGGTATTTAGAGGCCTCAAGAGGATTCAAATTTGGGCTCCAAAATTTGAATTCTCTTAGGGTTCCCGGTGCTGGAGGTGCCACCGCCCAGCCAAGCGGTGCCACCGCCCAGCACTCGGGTGCTGGACGGTGCAACCGCCCAGCCTAGGAGGTGTCACCGCCCAGCTCTCGGGTGCTGGGCGGTGCCACCGCCAATCTAGGCGGTGCCACCGCCTAGGCCAAATCAGCTCACTGGTTGAGCTCCAAACTTGGCCCAAACCAGTCCGAACTCGGGCCCAATTAGCCCCTACTTGGGTTATAGGATTAACACCTAATCCTAACTCTAATTAACATGATAACTATGAATTTAAAGACATTTTATAAGCTATTACAAAGTCCGTAAGTCAAGACTTCTTCCGGCGAGCTTTCGGCGAATTTCCGACGGTCTTCCGATAAACTCTCGGAAACCATTCTGCGGACTCCCGACAAGCTCCTAGACTTCACGATTTGATCTTGGCGAGTTCCAACGAGCTTCTTTGGAAAGCTCCGATCATTCTCGGTGAGCTCCGCGAACTTCCAACGAACCTTCCAGTGAGCTTCCGAAAAACCCTTCGGCAAGCTCCCTACTCATTCTCGGTTAGTTCTGGCAGCATTCCAGACGAACCTTCGGACTTCCGTCGAACTCTCGAACTCCCAACGAATCCTTCGCGCTTGACTCCGGCACTTTGTTTTGCTTTATGTCTTTGTCGTTATCGTAGTTAATCCTGCACACACAAGCAAACACTCTACTCCGATCTAGACAATTATTATAATGCAAATTGACATTCTGTTGCCCGGCACGTCATTGGTTGGCGCTTCATCCGATTCTTCGGTGCATAGTCCTCTCTTGCGGCTTGTTGCCCAATCGGCGGTTGACCTCCGTAACCCCGATATCCTTGGTGCAATTTCGCTCTCCTTTGCCCGATGCCCGACGCCCGAAGCCTTCTGCCATCCAATATCCTGACGTGATCTCCTCCGACGCAACGTCAATTCCTCCTGCGTTAATTGTCTAATCCTGATCGAGTAGACCTGTATCACTCAAAATGTAGTCAAACATTTAAACACAATCAATTAGTTTCATCATCAAAATCCGAGATTCAACAATCCCTATCCGAAAATCCAAAAAAAAAAAAAATTGTTCCTATATTTCTGCATAAACTTTTTGTCACAAAGTTTTCATCTCTACAACGAAAGATACATTGTAGAATTTCAGCTACATAGCACTGTTTGTTTGATCTTGATACTATATTTTCTTTGTCCAAACCAATCCACCAACCCTTTCAACCATCGCTTCTCTCAACCTATACATGCCTTTAACCCGTCAACAAAAGAGAGAACTTAACATCACAGATTTGGAGTCTTATACTATGCTATCTGAGGAGGCAATCAATGCTAAATTTAAAGCCTTCGAGGCACGAATGGAGGATAAGATTCGGACTCTCCTTACCGAATTCAGTTTGGGCCGACCACCAAGCCTGAAGAAATCACATCAAGGAGAGAGCTCTAACCAATCACATCATGCCCAAAGAGATGACTTCCAAGAGAGGGGAGGCTCTATGACTGACCCCAACTATTCGTGCATGAGAGTGGACTTCCCTAGATGGGAAGAAGGAGACCCAATTGGTTGGATCTCGCGTGCAGAGCGATATTTTCGATACCATCAAACTGCGGATGCATCCATGGTGGAAATTACAGCTATACATCTTGAAGGGGATGCCATACAATGGTTTGACTGGTTTGAACATACTTATGGAGTCCTTTTATGGTGACAATTCAAAGAAGGACTGCTGATCCGCTTCGGACCAACTTATTACGAGAACATTGACGGACAACTAGCAAAGATCCGACAAACCTCCACCATTCAGGAGTACCAAACCAGGTTTGAAAGGTTATCTAATCAAACTCGTGATTGGTCTGAAAAATAGCTATTGGGGACCTTTATTGAGGGCTTAAAGCTGGAGATCCGGGGAGAAGTTATAGCGCGACAATCATACACTCTTATGGCAACCATATCTTTTGCATGACTTCAAGAGGAGCGATTGAACTATGAAGCCCGGAGGACTAGGATCACTCCTTGACCTACAATACTAAAGCCCTCAGCCCCCCCTACTATCAACCGAGTCCTTGCACCGAAAAGGTTAACAAGAGAAGAACTTCGGGAGCAATCTGCGAAGGGGTTATGTTGGCATTGCGACGAGCCATGGAGCCATGAGCATCGCTGTAGAAAAGGAAGACTTCTTATGATTGAACCAGTAGAAGAAGAGGTCATGGAACATCCAAAAGAGAGCCTTAAATATGAAATAGAAGATATGGAAGAAGAGCCACAATCGACCGACATTACGGTACACGCACTAGCCGGCTACTCAAACTCGCAAACGATGAAAGTTGGAGGCCTTCTCAAACAACAGCCAATTACTATTCTCATCGACACGGGCAGCTCAGATGGCATAGCATATTGAAGGTTGCAGCAAGTTCGATGTAAAGGTGGCCGATGGCAGAATCCTAAAGTGCGACCAAAGATGCCCGCGGGTGAAACTATTACTGCAAGACCAAGAAATTATCACCGATTTCTTACTCCTACCACTTGATGACTATGAGGCAGTGCTTAGTATAGAATGGTTGACTATACTAGGTGATGTCTCTTGGAACTTTTCTAAATTAATTATGAAATTCTATTGTAAGGGCAAACAGATCAACCTACGCGGGAAGCGCGGAAGCAACGTTACCACTGTTTCGACCCAACGAATGGAGAAAGTTTTACACAAGGTAAATGGTGGCTTTTTGATGCACCTCCAGCAGCAACCAGAGGGGAAGAAAATAGAAATTGAAGATCAAAATCTTGCCTAATTACTTATTGAATTTGTTGACATTTTTGCTGAACCATGCGGTCTTCCTCCTTCTCGACAACATGACCATCGAATTCCAATCCTTCCGGGCAAGCCACCAACGAACACTTGACCGTACTGATATCCTCACCTCCAAAAAGATAAAATTGAAAAGATCGTAAAGGAGAAGCTTGAAACAGGGGTGATTCGGCCAAGTTGCAGCCCCTATTCCTCACCAGTGCTACTTGTACGTAAGAAGGATGAAACTTGGCGGATGTGCATCGACTACCGAGCTTTAAATGGCATCACCGTCAAGGACAAGTACCCAATAGCAGTGGTGGATGAACTTCTTAATGAATTAAAAGGAGCTCGAGTCTTCACGATGTTTCCAATCCGGTTACCACCAAATTTGGGTATATGAAGATGACATTCCAAAAACTGCATTCCGCACACATGATGGTCATTATGAATTCTTGGTAATGCCTTTTGGACTCACTAATGCTCCTTCAACCTTTCAAAGTCTCATGAACGATATTTTTCGGAGCTTTCTTCGTAAATTTGTGCTAGTATTTTTTGATGACATTCTCATTTACAACCCTTCTCTTGAGACTCACTTTCAGCATTTATGGATTGTTCTGATGATCCTTCGGGAGAATACTCTTTTTGTTAAGCAACCAAAGTGTAGCTTTCTCCAACAAAAAGTAGAGTACCTTGGGCACATAATATCAGAAGAAGGAGTGGCGGTAGACCCAACAAAAATTGAGACAATGCAAGGCTGGCCGAAACCTACAAATGTGAAATTACTACGCGGGTTCCTTGGACTAACAGGCTACTACCGAAAATTTGTTAAGGACTATGGGAAGATCAGTGCACCACTCACTTCTCTACTGAAAAAAGATGCTCTCCAATGGTCGGACAAAGCCTCTGCTGCCTTCGACAAACTTAAGGTAGCCATGACAACGACGCCGGTGCTGGCGCTACCAGATTTCAGCCGACCCTTCATCATTGAGATCGACGCATCTGGAGTCAGAAATGGAGCCGTTCTCATGTAAGATGGTCGACCACTCGTATACACTAGCAAGGCATTATCTCTCTCCCAACAAAACATGTCAGTATATGATAAGGAGATGCTTGCCATTGTACATGCAGTAATGAGGTGGAGACCCTACCTGATTGGCTAGCGATTTCAAATTAAAATCGATCATAGAAGCCTCAAATATTTTTTGGAGCAAAAGATATCATCCCCTGAGCAACAAAAATGGGTAACCAAACTTCTTGGATTTGATTATGAAATTATTTACAAAAAGGGGAAAAAAAACGTTGTTACAGATGCACTCTCACGGCTACCTGAGCAAACTAAGGTTTCAGCCATCTCCCTTCCTACCACTAGTCTTCTCATGGACATTAGGGAAGAATGGAAGAAGGATCTAGAGATCAGCAACATTATAGAAAAATTGGAGGAGGATCCAAGTGCAATAGCCCACTACACTTGGGATTCGAGGGATCTACACTACAAAGGTCGTATTGTGCTTATACCTGACTCCCCTAGTATCACAATCATCCTGCATAAAATGCACTCCATACCTTCAGCAGGGCACTCTGGATTTCTAAGAACCTACAAAAGAGTGAAGCAAATTTTTTATTGGAGAGGGATGAAAAAAATTATTGCTGAATATGTGGCACAATATGATGTATGTCAACAGCACAAGGGTGAAATTGCGGCAAATCCAGGGAAACTACAACCACTACCTATACCGGACTCGGTGTGGACTGACATCTCCATGGACTTCATTGAAGGGCTACCACTTGCCAAAGGTAAAAGCACAATTCTCGTGGTGGTTGATCGACTTACGAAATATGCTCATTTTTGTGCTATGAGAAGTCCCTACACTACTGCTAGTATCGCCCAAGTTTTCATAGAAAATATTGTTAAACTGCACGGGATGCCAAGATCTATTGTAAGTGATCGTGATAGGATCTTCACTAGTAAATTTTGGATCGAGTTATTCCAGTTACAAGGCACCAAACTCAAGATGAGCACAGCGTATCATCCACAAACTGATGACCAAATAGAGGTGGTAAACAGGTGTTTAGAGACATACCTTCGGTGTTTCGCTAGCGACCGACCAAAAGAGTGGGCAAAATGGCTTCCCTGGGCCGAATGGTGGTATAATACTACATATCATTCATCTACAAAATGTGCCCCTTATGAAGCATTGTATGGTCGACCAGCTCTTGTGATTCCAAAGTATGTAATTGGCTCGGCCAAGGTAGATCAGGTTGAACAAGAATTGATTGATAGGAACAAACTCCTACAACTATTAAAAGATAATCTCTCTACAGCTCAAGCCAGAATGAAGCAGCAAGCCAACACACGATGGAGCGAAAGAGAATTTTCAATAGGAGATTGGGTTTATCTTCGCCTACAACTATACAAGCAACTCTCCATCAACACTCGAGCCTCCATGAAGCTATCTCAATGTTTTTTGGGCCCTATTAGATCACAGAGCGTATTAGAGCAGTGGCCTATAGACTTAAATTACCTGAGGATGCCAAAATTCACCTTGTCTTCCACGTGTCATGCCTGAAGCTCAAGTTGGGAGAACACGAGTCACCCCAAATCCAACTGCCCAACACCACCGGGATGTTGTTCTTCAAGCTCAACCACAAGCCATCCTCGATCGCAGGATCGTGATGCGTCACCGACATCCCTCTACTGAAGTACTAGTGCATTGGAATAATTTACCACTTGAAGACGCCACATGGGAACTATATGAGGAGCTGAAGACCCGGTTCCCTGAGTTCATGGAATCTCAGCCTTGAGGACAAGGCTGATTTGAAGAGGGTGGGTCTGTTAGGACTCTAGCAAGGAGAGTCCTAATTGAGAGGGACATTCATGTAAAACTTACCTAAGCCGACCCCTATTAAAGAGATGAAGAGGTCGGCTAGGGTTAAGAGGTTTTTTCTTAGAGAAGAATTAGGAATTGTAAGGGAATAAGAGTCCTGAGTAGGACTCCTATTAGGAGTTGGTTCGAAGTAAGAGTCTTAAGTAAGAGTCCTATTAGGAGTTAGGGTTTAGAAGCCCTATTAATAGCCATGCATTCCTTCTCTTTTCTAAAGCAATAGATGAAACTTTTTTGCAGCCTTTGAGCAGCAACTTGGAGGGAGGAACCCCTATAGAGTTCCAAGGAGGCCGATCCCCTAAAGAGATCAACCCCAAGTTTAGAATCTGCAAGGGTTCTAACAAAGCCTCTTTGCAGCCCATGCTATGTGGATCACTACTAGAGAGGAGGACGCTTGACCTCCTTTATCCTCTCCTATAGAAATGTAAAATTTCAGGAATATATGATCTCCCTAGGTAACACAACTATCTCACACAGGTTTTTCAATTTCGTGAGTTTTTACGTACCAATCTTTATATGACAATGAACATCTTTTGGGGAATTTGAGATTTTTGTTTCATGTTCTTCTATTGCACATGTGATGTCGCCCCTAAATTTCCCCACAGATTGACTCATATGACTTTCCCTCACTATAGGTAAGAATCGATTCCTGATGTAGGTTGAGTTGGTCAAGTCCCTCGAGGCTCACCTATATGGTGATGTGATATCTTGCCTATGACATAGAGAGGTCACTAGTGACTAAAGAACATGGTATGATTGGTTGAGTCTCTCAAGGGCATATCATTGAATCAGACTTATATTGTAACGATGGTATTGACTTAACCGAACATCATAGTTGGTCGAGTCCCTTGAAGCTATGGTGGTTCAGAGGCTGAACAGGATGGGAATTACAAGAAGTTGTGATCAACAAGAGTTGCCTACCTTTTTGTGCTTAGTGTGATTGGTCAAGTCCCTCGAGATTACACTAAGATGCCATGACAGGACCCTAGCAGGATTGGGTCCTACTCAACTAAAAAGCAGCTAATAAAAATCTTGTGATATTATAATAAACCCCACCTAGCTACCTCTATCCTATAAAGAAGAGTGGCTAGGGTTTATATTTGGGCCTTTAGGCTTCCTAGCCACCGCCCTTGTTGAATCTTAGATTTTGATGATGAAATCAATTGATGAGTTTGTGATCTAATCTACATTTTTGAGTGATGTAGGACTAGCTTCGATCAAGGAGAGGCAAATTAATTAATCCAAAAAGAATCATATTAGGCTGGAGTAAACATGTCAAAAGATTGGACGTCAGGTCGGAGGATCGATTGACGTGTCGGTAGAAGACTCGTGTCGTGAATTCAGGCATTGGGCTAAAGGAGCAGACATTGCACCAAGAAGATCAGAGTTATGGAGGTTAACATGCCGATTGGATAAAAGGCTACAAAAGAGGACGATGTGCCGAAGGACCGGACGAGTGCCGAATGAACCAATGACATACCGGACAAAGGATTCATGCTTTGTAATTATATGTCTAAGATTGAAGCAGTTTAGGGGGCTAATTGAGTTAGCTTTTAGTGTAATCATGCTAACTCAATTAGGGGCCAATTGGGCCATAATTAGGACTGATTTGGGCTCATTGGGAGGCCCATTCAATGACCCAAAAGTTGGGTTAGGTAATGGCACCGCTAGAACAGGCAGTGGAACCACCTGAGTTAGAAAACTCAAAAAACCCAGTCTCCGAGGTTGTCAGGCAATGGAACCACCAATCTAGGTAGTGGTACCACCTAGATATAGTCACCCAGGTGGTAATACTGCCAAACTGGGCGGTGGTACCGCCTAGTGTCAGGCTACAAGCGATGGTACCGCCCGTACCCCAAAATCTCAGGGATTTAAATTTTGGGCTCCAAATTTGAATCAATTTAGGGCCTATAAATACCCTACTCTTTTCTGCTTAGAATGGCAAGAATTGGGTAGAAAAGAGGAAAGAATCCTTGATGAAAAAAAGTTAAGAAAGCTTGAAAAGTGTTGAGTATTCCCCTCTGTTAGGATCGGAGCGGCACTAAGAGGGGGGGGGGTGAATTAGTGCAGCGGATTAAAACTTCGATTTTAACAAAATCTTTCGTACGTTAAGAACGAAACTTGAGAAATTTAACTTGAAGGCGTATTCTTAAAGTTGCGCAGCAAGAGTAATAAGGAACTAAAGCAGTAAGAAGATTTGCAGTAATGTAAATGACAATAATAAAAAGCAAACCAGAGATTACACCGATTTTTAGAGTGGTTCGGTCAAATGACCTACTCCACTTGCGAGGCCCCTCTTCGATGAGGCTCCCACCTTCCACTAGCAAGTCTCTTGAAATGGAAGGGTAAACACCCCTCTTACAACCTTTTACAAGCAGCTCAACCTCTTACAAATTTTCAATAAGAAAGAAGGAGGAGAACTCTCTAGCAAATTGAAAACAAGACTTGCTACGACTTTCTAAGACTTTTCTCTCAATCAAAATGCTTCTCAAAAGTTGTAACCTCAGCTGAGATTTGAGGGGTATTTATAGGCCTCAAGAGGATTCAAATTTTGGGCTCCAAAATTTGAATTCTCTTAGGGTTCCCGGTGTTGGAGGTTCCACCGCCCAGCCAAGCGGTACCACCGCCCAGCGCTCGGGTGCTGGACGGTGCAACCGCCCAGCCAAGGAGGTGTCACCGCCCAGCCAGGCGGTGCCACCGCCTGGCTCTCCAATTCATTTGTTTGGCTTAATTTTAGCCCAAACCAAATCTGACTTTGGGCCCAGTTGGCCCCTAACCAGGATATAGGATTATCTCTTAATCCTAATCCTAATTACAGGTGAACTACATAACACAAAAAAAACATCCTAAGCAAGTTTTTTAACCGCGAACGTCGAGTCTTGTTCCGGTGAGCTTTCCGATTAACTTCTTCCGACGAACTCCCTACAATCTCCCAATCTTTGTGATGACTTTAACGAGTAGCCGAGCCTTCTTGGTGATCTCCACGAGCCTCCGACGATTTCTTCGGCGAACTTCCGACACGTTCCCGATTTCTTCTCGGATGGTTCCGGTAGCATCTCCGATGATTCTTCGGTCTCTTAAACGTCCATCGAGCTCGACTCCGGTATCCTTGCTTTATGTTTTCTGGTTATCATAGTTAATCCTGCACACTTAACTCAATAATATGGATTAGATCAATTAACCCACCAATTGATTATATCATCAAAATCCGAGATTCAACAATCTCCCCCTTTTTGATGATGACAATCAATTGATGACGGAGTTAAACATAACTCCCCCTATCTATATGCCATATTATGAGAAGATAAAAAACACTTGAATTCCATCCCATTGGATTCAAGCATAACCCGATAAGTTCTAATCGTAGAACTTTATCGTTATCCTCATTAAACAATAGTAAGTACGAAACTTCGATGAAAATCATAAGTTAAATGATAGGGATGAATTTTGCTACGACAGAAGATAAGGATTTTCAATATAAATTTCATGATATCAATCTTGTGATATTTTCAAGGATTTGCAAGTCATATAAGACATTCATATCACATAGAAGATAAAGATTTTCAATATAAATTTCATGATATCAATCTTGTGATATTTTCAAGGATTTGCAAGTCATATAAGACATTCATATCACACAAGTTTTTGTAATTCATATTAGTCATGCTATCGTTCTGGTGTAAGTCATCACTTCTCCCCCTTTGTCATCAACAAAAAGAGACAAGCCAGCTAATTGATGATCATAGAAAAAGGTTTAGCATTTATCAAGGTTCATCATTCAAATTTGCCAGAAATAGTTTATCCAAAAGACATCATCATCTATGCAGATTAAGACAGTAGTTATCTAAAGGAAAGATCAGTTATCGTTCAATCGATGACAAACTTGAACTTGTTTTTAAAATCAAACAGAACAGAATAAAAAGATACATCAGTTTAATCCTTAGGAGGTAATCCACAGTGCTGATACTTGATATCTATTTTTTCATTCATCTGTCGTAGTGTCTTCAAAATTTCAACTTGTTGATTCTGAATTTGTTCTTGCTGTGATTTGATCTGAGATAGCTCAGTCATAATGATATCTTCAGAGGAGGAAACAGGAGCTGAAGGTGCTGCGCCAAAGGGACTAGGAGGAGGAGATTCATTTCCCATAAGAATTGGAGTTTCGGATTGTTCTATTGGTGGAGGAATTGGATCCGTCCTTCTAGGCTGCCTAACCCATATGCCATTGCTAAAAGTGCACCTAAGTTTTTTCAGCAGGTTTTTATTTATTATGTTATATCGATCATTTTGAATAGATTCTTCATCGGGTGGAATGCAAATGTCATAGGCATGAAGAATTCTAGTGATTAACCTCCCATATGGCAATATAGTATCTTTAGTCATAATATCCTGCATGTGTTGGCGAATCAAGTACCCAAAACAATTATGCTGACCGGTCATAATCCAATACATGGTTCCTATCTCTATTTGACTTATTTCGTCAAGATGAAATTGTTTGGGGAATATGATGCTTGTGATAATGTGATGAAGAATTTTAGAGTTGAAAGGTAGTAAGTGTTCACAGCTCTTGGGTAGGAAGTCAAGGTTTGGATTTGCAAAAATTGTTTTCACGGCTTCGGCATAGGTTGCTCCTATTTTTTTGACGTCCCATTTACCTTTAAAATAGCATCCCCTATCTTTTTCAGTTATGCCAATTAGCTCACAAATGGTGCTGTCAAATATTCTAATGGGTGTTCCTAGAATGTAAGTGCTTAGGCTATCATTGTCTTCATATAGGTTGGCATAGAACAATCTCACTAACCGTGGATAGATTGGTTCATCTATTTGTAGTAGAGGTAGAGCTTCTAGGTGTGCAAACCACCTAATGGGTTCTAAGTCCTCTAGTTCATCCAAATCAACGTATTTTCCCTTATGGACACATCGTGTTTCAAATTTTGGAAAGCTAAGGGCAACCTCTTTTGATCTAAAAAGGTCATGGTTATATGAATCTCCTTCAATCCTTATTCCTTTTGATCTCTTAGGAGCCATTTTCTAGACAACATGATGATGAAATTGTGAAAAATAAGAAAGAGAAAGAGAAAAGAAAAGAGGGATTTCAAGTGTTACCTTGTGGAGATTATGTTGAGAGATGGAAAGCTTGGACCACCAAGAATCCTTCTCCAATGTTTCTAAGAGTTAGAATGAGGGTTAGAGGGAATGGGAGAGGTTTTTTGAGAGATCTTTCTTCGGGTTGGGGGCGGTGTCACCGCCGGCCCTAACCCCTCGGGTTAAAAGGGTTACTCGGTCGGTATCACCGCCAAACTGGTCGGTGTCACCGCTTGGTGCCCGAGCGCCAGTCGGTGCAACCGCCGGATTTGGCGGTGCCACCGCTAGCATCACGCGGAGGAAAGAAAAAAAATTTTCTTCCTTCCTTTTGTTTAGCTTCTTCCCTCAAGATCATAATTTATACTTTAATGGATCATTTTGAATTGAAGAAGAAGGAAGAATTCAAATTCATAAACGACGGGAAAAGAACGAGTCCTTTTTGTGAAGTTCATTTTAGGGACAATTTAGCATGCCTAATTCCATTCGGATGAATTCAAATTGGTCTTCATTCAAAGCTTTTGTAAATATATATGCTAATTGATACTTTGTGTCAATGAATTCTAGAACAATATCATTGTTAAGAACATGATTGCGTATGAAATGATGCCTAACGTCAATGTGCTTAGTTCTAGAGTGCTGAATTGGATTTTTAGTAAGGCATATGGCACTAGTATTATCGCATTTTATGGGAATATTTTCAAGGTGAATTCCATAGTCTTCTAATGTATTTTTCATCCAAATTACTTGTGCACAACATGCACTTGCAGTAATGTATTCGGCTTCCGCCGTAGATAGTGCAACTGAATTTTGTTTCTTGGAAGTCAAAGAAACAAGTGCATGTCCTAAAAATTGGCATGTTCCGGATGTACTTTTTCTATCTATCCTGCATCCGCCAAAATCGGCATCTGCATAAGCTATTAGATCGAATTTTTCAGATTTTGGATACCACAATCCTAAATTTGGAGTTCCTTTAAGATACCTAAATATTCTTTTAACACTCTTAAGATGAGATAATTTAGGATTAGATTGAAACCTAGCGCAAAGTCCTACACTAAACATAGTATCCGGTCTAGTCGCAGTGAGGTAGAGTAGACTACCTATCATTCCCCTATATATTTTTTGATCGAAACTTTCACCATTTTCATCTATATCTAACTTAGTCGCAGTACTCATAGGGGTGTTTATTGCTTTTGAATTATCCATGTTAAATCGTTTTAACAATTCTAATGTATATTTAGATTGGTTAAGAAATATACCATCACTAAGTTGTTTGATTTATAATCCCAAAAAGAAAGTTAATTCACCCATTAAACTCATTTCAAATTCAAGACTCATACATTTGGCAAATGATTCACATAGTGATTCATCCGAAGAGCCAAACACAATATCGTCAACATAAATTTGCACAATAAGAAAATTATTTTCAAAATGTTTAATAAACAATGTAGTATCAACCTTGCCTTTGGTAAAATTATTTAAAATAAGAAAGGAACTAAGCCTTTCATACCAAGCTCTAGGAGCTTGTTTTAAGCCATAGAGAGCTTTAGTCAATTTGAATACATGATTAGGAAGAAGAGAATTTTCAAATCTGGGAGGTTGTTCGACAAATACTTCTTCGGAAATAAAACCATTCAAGAAAGCACTTTTAACATCCATTTGAAATAGTTTAAAATTATTACTACTAGCATAGGCAAGGAGCATCCTTATGGCTTCTAATCGAGCCACGGGAGCGAAGGTTTCTTCATAATCGATACCTTCTTCTTGGTTGAAACCTTTGGCCACTAATCTAGCCTTGTTTCTAACCACGATACCATTTTTGTCTTGCTTGTTTCTAAAGACCCACTTAGTACCTATGACTAAGTGGTCACTTGGTCTAGGAACAAGCTTCCATACCTCATTCCTCTCAAATTGGTTCAATTCTTCTTGCATTGCAATGATCCAAAAATCATCTTTTAAGGCTTCGTCAATGCATTTAGGTTCAATTTGAGAAAGGAAAGCGGCGTTAGCACAGAAATTTTTGAAAGAAGAACGAGTTTGAACCCCTTTTGATGTATCTCCTATAATTTGCTCTTTTGGATGAGCATCTACATACTTCCATTCTTTTGGTAAAGAAATTTCGGAAGAAGATGCATTCAAATGGCTATTTTGAGGAGAGGGTTCATTTAAATTCAAATTATCAAAACCAAGATCATCATCAAAATCATTTTTCTTTAAATCAGAAATTTCATTAAAAACTACATGAATAGACTCTTCAATTACTAAAGTTCTTTTATTAAAAACCCGAAAAGCTTTAGAAACGGAAGAGTAACCAAGAAAGATGCCTTCATCGGATTTAGCATCAAATTTTCCTAAAGCATCCCTTTCATTTAAAATATAGCATTTACAACCAAAAACTTTAAAATAGGAGATGTTTGGTTTTTTGTTATTCCATAATTCATAGGGAGTTTTGGATAAGGATGGTCTTATTAGGACTCTATTCATGATGTAGCAAGCCGTATTTACGGCTTCGGCCCAAAAGTACTTAGGTAAACTATGTTCATTCAACATAGTTCTTGCCATTTCTTGTAGGTTTCTATTTTTCCTTTCAACTACTCCATTTTGTTGAGGATTTCTTGGAGTTGAGAAGTTGTGATTGTACCCATTACTTTCGCAAAAATTTTGAAAGTCACGGTTTCGGAATTCACCACCGTGATCACTCCGAATTGATGAAATCATGAAGCCTTTTTCGTTTTGAGTGAGTTTACAAAATTTAGAGAAACACTTGAAGCAATCACTTTTGTGAGCTAAGAAATAGGTCCAAGTGTATCTAGAGTAGTCATCCACAATCACAAAAGCATATTTGCTTTCACCTAGACTTGTTGTATCAATTGGTCCAAATAAGTCCAAATGGATCAATTGTAATGGTCTAGTAGTGCTAATTTGATTTTTTGGTTTGAAGCTTGTTTTTATTTGTTTGCCTAGTTGACATGCATCGCATACTTTGTCCTTAATAAACTTTATATTTGGAATTCCTCGTACTAATTCTTGAGATGAGATCTTAGATATTGTTTTCATGCTTGCATGGCCTAATCTCCTATGCCAAAGCCAAGCATCATCATTTACGGCGGAGAAGCACATTTCATTACTTAGTTCATCAAGATTGATGGTATAGACATTATTTTGTTTTAAAGCAATCATAGTCATGTTATGATTTGGTTTTTCAATAATGCACATATTTGATTCAAATCTAACGATGTAACCTTTATCGCATAGTTGACTAATACTCAAGAGATTATGTTTCAATCTATCAACTAGTAAGACATCATCAATGGAAAAATTAAATTTGTTACCAATAGTTCCCTTGCCAATGATTTTGCCCTTGTTGTTGTCTCCGAAGGTAACGTACCCTTCTTCTTTGCTAGTGAGCATAGAGAAATGAGATGGATCTCCAGTCATATGTCTTGAGCATCCACTATCGAGATACCATCTCTTGCTCCTAGCTTGTGGGTTTGTCTACAAAAGAGGATGATTTTTAGGTACCCATTTGATTTTGGGTGCCTCAAAAATTGACCCACTAACTTTGTTATTTATGATTGAATTCTTTATAGTTCATTTAGAAACCCATATTAATTTTTGTGAACTAATTTTCCTAAATGGGCATTTGTTGGCAATATGTCCGAATTTGCAACAAAAGTTGCATTTCATATAAGAGGAAACATGTAATGTAGGTCCTTTTATGAAAGTGGTAGGATTTTGATGTAATCCTTTTACAAATCCAATTCCATTTCTATTTGCGATGTGACCCTTGTGTGCAAGGATCATATCTAATCCTTTGCTACCAACCTTAAACTTGTTTAAGGTTTCCTTAAGAAGCAAATTTTCATTTTTTATTGCTTCTAAGTGCTCACACTTAGAGCATGGAGGAGTTTGAAGACTATCAAACTTATCTTGTAGCAAAGCATGCTCTTTCTTTAAGATACTTAATTTCTTGCTAACAGTTCTACATTCATCAAATAATTCATGAAAAGCGATAGATAGTTCTTCAAAAGATAAATCTTCATTAAATAAATCACATACCTCTTCTCCTAACGCCATTAGCGCATAATGAGCAACTTGCTCGGTGTTGGACTCCTCTTCTTCGGATGCGCTTGAATCATCCCATGTTGCCTTGAATGCCTTCTTCTTTGATGTTCTCTTTTTGGCTTGAGGGCAATCGTTCTTATAGTGTCCCGGTTTTTTGCATTCATAACAAATCACTTGGTCCTTCTTTTGTTCAAATTTATTTTTTGTATTATTTTTAAATCTATTATTTCTTAAATATTTTTTAAATTTTTGAGTCAAAAGTGCAATGTCATTGTCACTGTCCTCATCACTTGATGTTCCTTTCAAGTGGTCTTCTTGTGATTTGAGTGCCATATCCTTCCTGTTCTTTGGAAGGGGGTTCTCGAGCTCGTCATGAGCTTGACATGTCATTTCGTAGGTCATTAGAGACCCAATGAGTTCTTCAAGAGGGAATGCTTTAAGGTCTTTGGCCTCTTGAATGGCCGTAACTTTTGGATCCCAACTTTTAGGGAGGGATCTTAAGATTTTAGTTACTAGTTCAAAGTTAGTAAAATCTTTACCAAGAGCTTTGAGTCCATTGATGACATCCGTAAACCGGGTGTACATGTCTCCGATGGACTCACTTGGTTTCATTCGGAAAAGTTTGTAAGAGTGCACAAGGATGTTGATTTTGGACTCTTTCACTCGGCTAGTGCCTTCATGAGTGACCTCAAGAGTTCTCCAAATATCAAAAGCCGAATCACACATTGAAACACGATTAAATTCGTTTTTGTCTAGTGCACAAAACAAGGCATTCATAGCCTTTGCATTTAAAGCAAAAACCTTCTTCTCCGATTCATCCCATTCGCTCATCGGAAGAGAAGATTTTTGAAATCCATTCTCGACAATAGACCAAAGCTCAAAGTCCATAGAAATGAGGAAGATTCTCATGCGAGTCTTCAAATATGTGTAATCCGACCCATTAAACAAAGGTGGTCGTGCAATAGAATGACCCGCTTGCATGTCGGAGTAAGCCATCTCTCTTGGGTATTAAACTAAATATGAGAGATAACCTTGCTCTGATACCACTTGTTAGGATTGGAGCGGCACTAAGAGGGGGGGGGGTGAATTAGTGCAGCGGATTAAAACTTCGATTTTAACAAAATCTTTCGTACGTTAAGAACGAAACTTGAGAAATTTAACTTGAAGGCGTATTCTTAAAGTTGCGCAGCAAGAGTAATAAGGAACTAAAGCAGTAAGAAGATTTACAGTAATGTAAATGACAATAATAAAAAGCAAACCAGAGATTACGCCGATTTTTAGAGTGGTTCGGTCAAATGACCTACTCCACTTGCGAGGCCCCTCTTCGATGAGGCTCCCACCTTCCACTGGCAAGTCTCTTGAAATGGAAGGGTAAACACCCCTCTTACAACCTTTTACAAGCAGCTCAACCTCTTACAAATTTTCAATAAGAAAGAAGGAGGAGAACTCTCTAGCAAATTGAAAACAAGACTTGCTAAGACTTTCTAAGACTTTTCTCTCAATCAAAATGCTTCTCAAAAGTTATAACCTCAGCTGAGATTTGAGGGGTATTTATAGGCCTCAAGAGGATTCAAATTTTGGGCTCCAAAATTTGAATTCTCTTAGGGTTCCCGGTGCTGGAGGTTCCACCGCCCAGCTAGGCGGTGCCACCGCCCAGCGCTCGGGTGCTGGACGGTGCAACCGCCCAGCCAAGGAGGTGTCACCGCCCAGCACTCGGGTGCTAGGCGGTTTCACCGCCCAGCTAGGCGGTGCCACCGCCTAGCTCTCCAATTCATTTGTTTGGCTTAATTTTAGCCCAAACCAAATCTGACTTTAGGCCCAATTGGCCCCTAACCAGGATATAAGATTATCTCTTAATCCTAATCCTAATTACAGGTGAACTACATAACAAAAAAAAAACATCCTAAGCAAGTTTTTTAACCGCGAACATCGAGTCTTGTTCCGGCGAGCTTTCCGACGAACTTCTTCCGACGGACTCCCTGCAAGTTCCCAATCTTTGTGATGACTTTAACGAGTAGCCGAGCCTTCTCCGACACATTCCCGATTTCTTCTCGGATGGTTCCGGCAGCATCTCCGATGATTCATCGGTCTCTTAAACGTCCATCGAGCTCGACTCCGGTATCCTTGCTTTATGTTTTCTGGTTATCGTAGTTAATCCTACACACTTAACTCAATAATATGGATTAGACCAATTAACCCACCAATTGATTATATCATCAAAATCTGAGATTCAACACCCTCCACCTCTTAGAGTTTAGAGTTCATTCTAAGAGAGTTGTGAAACTTGTAAAGGTTCTCTCCTGAGCTTGTCAAAAGGAGAATAGAGTTGTAAGAAGGTGGTTGGTCTTTGCCTATTGAAGGAATACCGATAGTGGATACCGATGGCCTCGACGGAAGAGGAATCGGTGGAGTGGATGTAGGTCATGACGACCGAACCACTATAAAAATCTGGTTTGCATTTCTTTTAAGCAATTTGCTTCAACTACAAATTGCCTTCTTATCTCTTGCTATACTCTTCTGTACGATTTTAATTTAAGCATCTTTATGAAATAGGTTTTATCGTACGAAAGATTTTCAAACCGACGTGATTTTACCGCTTGGCTAGGGTTGGCTAGGGTTGAGGGCTAGTGTTTGGATCCCTATATAAGTTTGTAGCTTTCATCTCTTTGTGAATAAGATCTATCTATAATTGCAGCCATGTGGCTGACTTCTAGGAGGGTGAAACCCCTGTAGCGTTCCAAGGGTTGAAATCTCTCAAATATCAATCTACATAGAATTCCTTTGGGGTTCTAACAACCGATTGGATCCCGATCCCCACTAGAAGCTTGCCAGAGACTTTTGTTTCATATGCTGAGGGTATCACATGACTCGCTAGAAAATTAATGGGAGATGTCAAGATAAAAGTCCATATCTTCATTCTTTACTTTCTACAAAATCTGAATGTTATTTATTTATACTACATCTCCTATTTGTTATAAATATATCAATTTTAAATCTCTTACGTAACATACTTGATGTCAACCATCTCACTTGTCCAAATTATACGAATTAGCTCCGTAAACTGAGAATCGTTCTCACGGCGGAGAAGATTGTGTGCGCCCTTGATATAATAATGCCTACGCCCGAGGAAGGGGCAAGCAAAGATAAGATTGCTCACTATGTGAAGGATTGCTCATTATATGAAGTACATAGATGACTCCACTCTTGCTCAATGTTACATATTGGGCTCCATAACTCCTGAGTCACAAAGATAGCATAAAAAGATGGATGTCAGATCCATTCTCCTACATATCCGTAAATTGTTTGAGGAACAGGAAAGGACTCAGTGATGCGAGATATCCAAGAGTCTCTTTCGCGCTAGGATGACTGAGGAGACACCGATTCATAACTATGTCCTTAAGATGATTGAGTGGATAGAGGAACTCACAGGTCTTGGAATAGTCCTAGAGGATATCCTATGTGTGGATCTCGTGCTTCAATCCCTACTAGATTCCTTTTCTTACCATGATGTAACTCTCCCGGAACTCCTTAATATGTTGAGGGAGGTTAAGAGCACTATAAAAAAAGAGAAGTCAGTTCTCTATACCGGTGAGACCAGAAAGAAAAGGAAGGCAAAAAAGTATCTTAAGAAGGGTAAGGGCAAGGGCACACTGGGTAAAGCAAAGGTTGCTAAGGAGGACTCGGCAAAGGACAAAGGTTAGTACCTTCACTACAATAAAGACGGGTATTGAAAGAGGAATCACAAAGAGTACCTTGAAAAAAGGTGAAATAGAAGCTTAGAGAAGCTTTAGGTTTATTCATGAGAAGTCTTTAGTTTTCGGATTTTTGTGATAGTGCATCTCAATTATTAAGTAAGAGTTGAGAGAGGTGATAGTGCATCTCAATTTTTGTGATAGTGCATCTCAATTTTTTGTGATAGTGCATCTCAATTTTTGTGATAGTGCATCTCAATTACCGATAATGCTTATCACATCTACAATTTGTTATAAACTTTAGCAAACTCTAGAAGATTGGCGAGAGATGAGATGGATCTCAAGATGGGCAATGGAGTAAGAGTTGTTGCTATTGCTATCGGCAAGGTCACTTTACATCTATCAGGTAGAGCTATAATTACATTAGATGCATGTTATTTTGTTCCCTCTATTATCAAAAATATTATTTCCATTTCATGTTTGACATTGAATAGTTATAAAGTAGTTTTTCTTATAACAATAGTTGTTCAATTATTAAGTATGATAAGATCATCACTAGAGGGATATTACATAATGATTTGCTTATGTTAGACACTACTTCATATGTCATGAATGTTGTTAGGATCGGAGCGGCACTAAGAGGGGGGGGTGAATTAGTGCAGCAGATTAAAACTTCGATTTTGATAAATCTTTCGTACGATGAAAAGCAATATCAATGGAAACCAATTTTAGAAGCTTGATAACTTAGAAACGTATGGAAGCGTAGTAACTAAGTACAGAAGTTTGCAGTATGTAAATGGCAAGAGTAGGATGCAAACCAGATAAAGTAGCAGTTTTTAAAGTAGTTCGGTCAAAATGACCTACATCCACTTGCGAAGCCTTCTTCGAAGAGGCTTCCAACTTTCACTAGCAAATTTCTTGTAGGGGAATGACTAATACCCCTCTTATAACTTTTACAAGTGGTTCACACTCTTACAATTCTTTTCAACAAGATGGGAGGAGGTGAACACTTAAGCAATATGAAAAACAAGGCTTGCAAAGACTATTCTAAGGCTCTTAACTCAAACTATTGCTTTTCAAAAGGTTGTAATCTCAGCTGAGATTTGAGGGGTATTTATAGGTCTCAAGAGGATTCAAATTTGGGCTCCAAAATTTGAATTCTCTTTGGTTCCCGATGCTAGCGGTGCCACCGCCCAGCCAAGCGGTGCCACCGCCCAACTCTCGGGTGCTGGGCGGTGCCACTGCACAGCCCAGGCGATGCCACCGCCTGGCTCTCGGGTTCAAGGCGGTGCCACCGCCTACACTATTTCAGCTCACTGGTTGGGCTCCAAAATTGGCCCAAACTAGTCCGAACTAGAGCCCAATTGGCCCCTACTTGGTTTATAGGATTAACACCTAATCCTAACCCTAAGCAATGTGCTAACTACGAATTTAAAGATATTTTCTAAGCTATTACAAAGTCTGTAAGTCAAGACTTCTTCCGGCGAGCTTCCGGCGAACTTCCGACGGTTTTCCGATAAACTCTCGAAAACCATTCTGCGGACTCCCGGCAAGCTCCTAGACTTCACGATTTGATCTTGACGAGTTCCAACGAGCTTCTTCGGCAAGCTCTGATCTTTCTCGGTGAGCTCGGTGAACTTCCAACGAACCTTCCGGCGAGCTTCCGAAAATCCCTTCGGCAAGCTCCCTACTCATTCTCGGCTAGTTCCGGCAGCATTCCCAACGTACCTTCGAACTTCCGTCGAACTCTCGAACTCCCAATGAATCCTTCGTGCTTGACTCCGACACTTTGTTTTGCTTTATTTCTTCATCGTTATCGTAGTTAATCCTACACACACAAGTAAAAACTCTACTCCGATCTAGACAATTATTACAACGCGAATTGACATTCTGTTGCCTGGCACGTCATTGGTTGGCGCTTTGTTCGATTCTTCAGTGTATTGTCCTCTCTTGCGGCTTGTTGCCCAATCGACGGTTGACCTCCGCAACCCCGATATCCTTGGCGTAATTCCGCTCTCCTTGGCTTGATGCCCGACGTCCGAAGCCTTCTACCATCCAATATCCTGACGTGATCTCCTCCGGTGCAACATCAATTCCTCCTGCGTTAACTGTCTAATCCTGATCAAGTAGACCTGCATCACTCAAAATGTAGTTTAAATTATAAACACATATCAAGTGGTTTCATCATCAAAATACGAGATTCAACAATCTCCCCCTTTTTGATGATGACAACCACTTGATGACGGAGTTAACCTTAACTCCCGGAGTTTAAACAAATTCCCCCTATTAATATGCCATATTGATAGAACATTGAATTCAAACAGAATTCAAGTCATTGCAATATTCATTATGAATACTTGCAACACATCATCATGAATATATGCATAAACTTATGCATCACATGTTATGTCATCAACATACTTCTCCCCCTTTGTCATCAACAAAAAGGAGAAGTACCACAATCAAGTGTTTGTTATATGGGTTCAACTCATTGCATTAAAAACATAATATTAAATTTTTATCATCATGCAATCTAGCAGTTTTACAACATTTTAGAACTTGCAAGCTAGCAATTTAGAGATGTTCAAGAAAGCAACTCTTGCTTCTTGAAATATGCAAGTTTTATAAGCTAGCAAATTCAAATATATGCAAGTTGGCATATTTGCTTTTCTTGAGATAGGCACGATAGCATATTTTTGTATTTTCTTGATGTTTCAAGCTAGCAATTCTTAGTGATGTTCAAGATAGTAATTTCTTCTCTTTTGAGAAGTGCAATTTTTGCTTTCTTCTTGAATTGTGTAAGCTAGCTATTTCCCCCTTTGTCATTGTCAAAAAAGAAGGAAAAAAACCCTTTACATCTATTTCTAAATCATGACAAAGGTAAGTAATCTTTCTTATTTGTGCATCATTATAGTTTCAATGCACAAATTCATTAACATTACATTTCATTTTTTTATGCACGATACCGAAAAATCAATCATCATTATGAGCATATCAAACATGATATTCAAGCATTCATGATATATCATTTTGGCAACATGATCATAGCTATTCAAATGATGGTATCTAAATGTCAAAATTCATTACATCCTATCATGCATGATCATTAACTTCTCATTTGTATTTCATGCATTATTTCATTTCATCTCTTAAGGAATATCATGAAGAGTTATTGGGTGATGAGATAAATATTTTATAAATACACAGAATTGTATAAAAATCATATCATAAGTGTTTCATGTATTCATATTATCACATGAAGCATACAACAATGCAAAGAAATCATGTCATGAAGAATATTAATGTGAAAATTCAGCAAAAATCACATGAGGGAAATGAATCAGAAAGTAATAACAAGAGGGTCAAGACATTTGGATTTGAAATGGGAAGTCACCATAAAAGACTCAATCATGTGTGAATTATAAGTTAAATTATGAAACAAATTTGTATTTTCGGGTGATTGGAGTCTATTTTGCTTGTAGAAAGTTGGATCATAAAATAAAAGACTGCCCTTTGAACAAGAAGAAAAGAGTCACTGCCTCATAAATCATCAGCCCATGTCAGAGTGTATGCTATTACTGAATATGGATTCTAAAACTTCTGAATTAGTGATCGAAGGTATTATGCATGTTTATGAAAGAATGCAAATATTTGTTTGACCATGAGTCCCATCTACGATTTGATTCGTAATATTTTGCTTATCACATGGGTATTCAACCTAGACCACTACATTATGTGCTATATGTAAATACGATCATTGGAGATTCTTTGATAACCAACTTGAATATGGTCCTCTTGTCTAATTTTTATTGGAGAACTTGAACTTTTGCCGATTTAGTTCTCCTAGAGATTTGGAGTTATGATATTAAACTTGGTATGGATTGTCTATCTTCCTATCATACCAGTATGGATTGGTATATAACAAATGATCACTTTTTGCATATTTGATCAGCGGATCTTTTATTTTGAGAGTATTGGACATGATTTATTTCCTTGCCTAATGTATCCCAGGATGACTTGCTTAGATTACCTCCAAACGTGAATTTGTTTTTGATTTGGCCCTTGGGATAATCTCAATATCTAAGCCTCTCTAGAGAATGACATCATTTGAGTGAGTGGAATTAGAAAAGCAACTACAAGGACTATTAAATAAGGATTTTATTTGGCTTCATATTTCATCATGGGGTGCTCCGGTGTTAGTTAAAAAGATGGAGGGAATATTGAGACTTTGTATTGATTATGGATAGTTGAATCAAGTGATCATAAGAAACGAGTATTTTCTGAAGTAACGACTTACTTGATTAACTGCAGGGTGCGCAAGTATTTTTAGAAATTGATTGAAGGTCGGGTTACCGTCTATTGAGGATCAAGGAGGAGAATATTTCAGTCATTCTTGGATAATTGTGTCATTATATTGTATTGATGAAATTATTTGAGAGCAGGAGGAGGAAATAAAGATATCATAATCCTCATCTTTTCGTCGATTGGGCTATGATCAATTTAGAGGACTAAATTTTCTTTTAAGGAGGGGAGAGTATAATATCCCTCACTTTTGAAAATTATTAATAAGAAATTATATGTAAATTTGAGGACCTATATGTAAATATAAAAATTTCAAGGACTAAACTGCTAAGTTGCAAAATGAAAAGAAAATAAAGAAAATCAAAAATTTTGGTTTTATCCCACCGCCTCCCACGCACTCTCTGTAAACAGAGAGGAGCGGTGGGGCGTGAGGAGTGAAGAAAAGAAGAAGAAGAGGGAAAAGAAGAGAGGAGGAAGAAGAAGAGAGGAAGACGAGGGAGAAGAGAAGAAGAAGAAGAAGAAGAAGAAGAGGAGGTGGCTGCAGCGAGGGCTGCAGCGAGGAGCTGTGGGGCGTGGAGAGAAGAAGAGAGGAAGAAGAGGGAGAAGAGAAGAAGAAGAAGAAGAAGAAGAAGAAGAAGAGAGGAGGATAGCTGCGGCAAGGCTGCAGCGAGGAGGTGTGTGGCGTTGGGGAGGAAAAGGGAAGAGGAGAAGAAAAGAAGGAGAAGAAAAGAAGGAGAAGAAGAGGGAAAAGAGAGGGAAGAGGGAGAGGAGCGAGAGGTGGCAGCAGCTAGGGCTGCAGCACCTCTGTTTCCTGCAGGTGGAAATAGAGGAGAGGTGTGGGGCATTCGAAGAGGAGAAGAAGAAGAAGAGGAAGAGAAGAGGAAGAGGAAGCAGGAGAAGAGGTTGTGATACCTCTATTTCCTGCAGAGGAAATAGAGGAGAGGGTGTGTGTGACGCCGGGGAGGAGGAGGGAAGAAGAAGAGGAGAAGAAGAAGAGAAGGGAAAGGAGGAGGTGCGACTGCGGCGGTGGGAGCTACAGTTGGAAGAGAAGGAGGGGAAGAGATGGTGAGGAAGAAGAGAAGAAGTAGAAGCAGGTGAAGAGGCGGCACCTCTGTTTCCTGCAGGAGGAAACAGAGGAAAGGAGGTGCTGTTCGTCGGGGAGAAGAAGGGGAGGAAGGAGAAGAAGAGAAGAAGAAGAAAGGAAGGAGAAGGAAGAGGAGAAGGGAAAGAAGTGGCTGCGGCTGCGGCTGTGGCAGCTGCAGTTGTGGCAGGGAAAGAGGAAGAGGAAGGAAGAAAGGAAGGAGAGGAAGAAGAGAAGGGGAAGAAGGGGCTGCGGCTGCGGCTATGGCAGCTGCAGTTCGAAGAGAAGAAGGAGATGAAGATGAGCAGGGGAGGAAGAAGAGGCTTCGGTCATGGCTGAGGCTGCGACTGCAGTAGTGCAGCTGGGAAAGAAGAGAAGGAAAGGAAGAATAAGAGAAAGGAAAAGGGAAGAAGAGAGGAAGAGGAGAAGGGGAGGCAATTGTGGCAGTGGCAGCTGCAGCTGGAAGAGAAGGAGAGGAAATAGAGTAGGGGAGGAAGAAGAGGCAGTGGTTATGGTGGCTACGGCCATGGCTGCGACTGCGACTACGGCAGTTGCAGTTGGGAAAGAAAAGAAAGGTAGTGCGGTGGAAGGGGCTACGATTGTGACAGCGGTAGCGACGGCGGCTGTGGCAGCTACGTTTGAAAAAAAGGAAACGAAGGAATGAGAGTAAGAGAGAGCAGGTGACTATGCCTCTATGTTCTGCATGAGCTTCAGTTGTGGAGGAAAAGTATAAGGATTTGGGCTGACACCTTCTTTGGATCTTCGGATCAAAATATTTAAAAGGCAAGTTCTTGATCGTTTCTCCTGTAATTGTTCTAATCTTTCCTATTGCAAGTATCCTGATCTTTCCTCATTGCAATTTTATCTCTACATTTGCTTTGAATATGAGGAACTTTGAATTGTTCTAGCCTTGCACTTGATATATCTCCTGTTTAGACGTAACGATTCGAATCTGTGCAACTTCCAAGATTCTGACCTTTCTACCTTGTTATGATTATAACTCCATGTATTGACATCTGATTTGGACAAACTTATTTGATCAGAATATAGACTCATAAACCTTTGTTTTGATAGCTTATTTTAAGAATTCGGAGTAAGTTTGTCTACCCAAACTTCTGTTTCAAATGAGCCTACAGATTCTGCAAAACAGGGATCGTAATTTCTGACCTTTTGATACTGAACTGCTTATAAGTCCCTATTGCAAATATTGATTTATTCAAAGCTTATTTCATTGGAAACTAGACTCATAGATCTTTCTTTTGATATATGGATTGAAAGATTTGAAATCCAAACACCTGCCCAGTTATCCATTGAATCTGACATTATGAATTCTGCCAAACAGAGATTTTGTTCTACGACCCTTGTTTACCAAATTATTTGTAACTCTCTCTATTGGACAGTTCAATTCATATGAAGCCTATCTTATCTGAAAGTATAATCCAATGATATATTTCTGAGTAAATTGGAGTACGATTGATAGTTTGAATCATTTGTTTAATGTGCCTCTTGTATTCTACCAAAAATCGAGCTTTGGTCGATTTCTAATATTCTGGGTTCATTCCTTTGGAAATTGATATCCTTTACTTTCTTATTCAATTGAGCTTTATATTACTACTTTGAATTCTTGTATGCTCTTGTCCTTAAAGTTATTTGCATTCTTGAAAACTATTGTGTAACGTTTATGCTATATCGTATTGACTCATTTAGGCACATGTGTATCCCATTGTTCCGCATTTGCTTTCGATATGTGCCTATTCCATTTCCTTTCAAATCCGAATATCATTATGAAAGATTATTGCTTACTTCGTATTGACTCGTAAAGGCACATGTACGTTTTGTTGTTCCGCGTGTGCTTCCGATATGTGCTACTTATTGTTAAAACTGCCCTCTTATACTCTGGTGTTGTGGGATTGTCTGGACCTTTGCCAGAAATGGTAAAGGGTGTTATTCTGGACCTTTGCCAAAAATGGTAAAGGGTGTTATTCTAGACCTTTGCCAGAAATGATAAAGGGTATGTGCTTAGAGCCTGCGATGCTCTGCCGGCCCCCTCTGGCTTCACCTAGACGTGGGTGGATGGAGCTCCAGACGTGGGAGACTTTTGTCAGGTGGTCATTCAGAAATGGATGAATCACATTCTGACTAAGATCCCACTACACCTTCTATATGTTTGATATGATATCCAGAGCTTTGGTTATGTGTTTCGGTACATGCTTTGGATAAGAATGATATGATTGCAACGTTAAAGACGACGTTTGAGCTTCTGTACGGTATTTGTTATTGATATACTCTGAAAAGTTTCATTCACTGTTGATATGCTTCAAAATATTTCATATGCCGTTGATATGCTCCGGAACATTTCATACGCCATTGACAAGCTCCGAAATGTTTCATTTGTTATTGATATGCTCCGGAACATTTCATACGCCATTGACAAGCTCCGAAATGTTTCATTTGTTATTGTTACACTTCGAAATGTTCTATATGTCATTGATATGCTCTGGAACATTTTATACGCTATTGATATGCTCCAGTTACTCTGTGCTCCATTCGCTATGAACTGATATATTCTGAAATGTCCTGTTTGCCATTAATATGCTCCGGATCATCTCGTACGCTATTGATATGCTCCAATTACTCTATGCTCCATTTGTTATGAATCAAATATGTTTTGAATGACATGATACATATGATTTTGTATCTAATGAAATGGTATCCTTGAGAATTCTTGTATTCTGTCTTGCATTATGATACCTTACTTGTTTGAAACCATTCATTTTGTTCTGAATATGCTTTGTCACTTGCTGAGCTGCTTTTAGCTCATTCCGTTGTTATATAAATCTTTCAGGTCAGCTTGTCACCATTTGAGATGTTTGATTTGGGCTGAGGCAGTGGATAGCTATTCAGAATTATGGGCAAGTCTTGTTGGTTGTTATGCTATTGTTGTATAAGCACATTTTGTATGTAATGAAATGTTGTTGATGAATCGAAATGGATATACTGTGTAAAAGTGTTAAAAGATCTCTCTTATTTGGAATTTCGGAATGTTAAGTCTAATTTATGACGATATGAACTTGTGGTGAATAGTTGGAGTTCTGATTGTATAATTTATTTCGCTTGTGGATTTATAAATGTTGTTCATGTTTGTCAAGTTGGCTTAGGTTGCCGTAAATGTGAATTATCGAGTGATGTGATATATGATTATAAACTGCATAGGTTTTATAGATGTGAATTTGATGGAATGTTTTCAGTGTCCTCAAATGTGTGTTTGGATCCTGGATTAGTTGCGATGAAAATTTTAAATATTGTCGATATTTTGAGGGGCGTGATAGCTTTGAGCACCTTCTACTTTGGTTGTCTCCTCTTTGCTTGGGGACATTCACTCTTGAAGTATCCCGGCTTCTTGCATTCATAGCATATCACTTGTTCTTTCTTTAGTTCAAATTTATTTTTAGTATCACTTGAGTTTTCTTTCAAATGGTCTTCTTGTGTTCTCAGTGCTATATCCTTCCTATTTTTTGGAAGGGTATCCTCAAGCTCTTCATGAGCTTTGCATATCATTTTATAGGTCATTAGTGACCCAATTAGTTCTTCAAGAGGAAAATTATTTAAATCTTTAGCCTCTTGAATGGATGTTATTTTAGGATCTCAACCTTTTGGAAAGGATCTTAAAATCTTATTAACCAATTCAAAATCTGAAAAACCTTTACCAAGTCCTTTTAGACCATTGACGACATCCGTAAATCAAGTGTACATGTTTCCAATGGTCTCACTTAGTTTCATTCAAAACAACTCATAAGAATGCACTAAAAGATTAATTTTTTACTCCTTCACTCTACTAGTACCTTCATGAGTCGCTTCGAGTATGTGCCAAATGTCAAAATTCATTTCACAAATTGATACTCGATTAAACTCGTTTTTATCTAATGCACAAAATAGGGCATTCATAGCCTTTGGGTTTAAAATAAAAGTCTTCTTCTCCAACTCATCCCAATCGTTCATTGGAAGAGAAGACTTGATAGGGGCGGTGCCACCACCACATAGGGGCGGTGCCACCACCTAGAATTCCTGGGAGATAGAGTCTCCTAGGCAGTGCCTGTTGAATCTCGTATTTTAATGATGAAACCACTTGATATATGTTTATGATTTAATCTATGTTTTGAGTGATGCAGACTGCTTCGATTAGGATGAGACAATTAAAATAGGAAAAATCATGTTGTGCCGGAGGAACATGTCAGAAGATTGGACGTCGGGCCGGTGGATCGGTCGACGTATCGACAGAAGGCTTCGGGTCGTGGACTCGGGCATCGGGCCAAGAAGAGCAGGTATTGTGCCAAGGATATCGGAGTTGCGGAGTCAACTGGCCGATTGGGCAATAGGCCGCAGGAGAGGACGATGCGCCGAAAAATCGGACGAAGCATCGAGGGACCAATGACATGCCGGGCAACTTGGCTAATTGCTTAGGATTAATTGTCTCGATCGAAGTTTTATTTTACATGTGCAGGATTAACTACGATGAAAGTAAGATATGCAGCAGGAGTTGCGCCGAAGTCAAGACAATGATCATATTGGGAGTTCGAGAGTTCAACGGAAGTTCGGACAATCGTCGAAGGTTCTGCGGGAACAAATCCGAGAAGTCCATGAGCTTGCCAAAGAAGCTTGTTGGAACTCGCCAAGTGGATCATCGCAAGTCCAGGAGTTTTCCGGAAGTCCGTAGGAGCATCACCGAGGGTTCATCGGATGATCGACGGAAGTTCGCTAGAAGCTCGCTGGAAGAAGCGATTGACGCACCGGAGCAAGTTGCCGTAAATGTCTTTGGAAATATCGTAGTTAGCACAATGATTAAGTTGGAAATGGGAGGTGATCCCATTAACTTAATCTTGAGGCAATTGGGCCCTTGAAAAACCCAAATTGGGCCGAATGGATCAACCCATTCGGACCCTGATTTCTGTCAGGCGGTTGAACCGCCCAAGCCAGGAGGTGGCACCGCCTGGGCTAAGTCTCCGAGCGAGACTGGGCGGTGCAACCGCCCCAGCCAGGAGGTGGCACCGCTTGGGCTTAGTCTCCAAGCGAGACTAGGCGGTGCAACCTCCCCTGACAAAGGTGGCACCGCTTGGGCTCGGTCTCCGAGCTCTGGCTTAGCGGTGCAACCGCCTCAGTCAGGAGGTGGCACCGCCTGAGCTCGATCTTCGAGCTCTGGCAGGAGGTGCAACCGCCCCTGACAGGAGGTGGCACTGCCCAGAGGCTCAGTCTTCGAGCTCTGCCAGGCGATGCAACCGCTCCAGTCAGGAGGTGCAACCGCTAGATCCCGGAATTCCGGGAATTGACAGTTTTGAGCTCCAAATTCAAACTGGGTTGGGGCCTATAAATTCCCCACCCATTCAGCACTGAAAGGCAAGATACATACACCGAAATCCTGATCTTGTTCTATGATTTTTAGAGCTCAAAATTGTTGTAAAGGCCAAAAGTTCTTCTCCCTCTTTTCTTCCAAGTTCTGAGCTTTAAAGAGAGGAGAGAAAATTCTGTATGGGTTGTCTCCTAAGCCCGTCAAAAGGAGTGAAAATGTAAAAGGGTGGTTGGCCTTCGCCTATTGATGGAAGGCCTCTAGTTGACGTCGGTGACCTCGTCGGCGGAGGAAGCCAAAAGTGGAGTAGGTCAAGATTGACCGAACCACTCTAAATCTCGGTTTGCATTTACTTTGAGCATATTATCTTTACTGCAAACCTCCTCTAAAGCTTACTGCTTTCTGCACATATACGATCGGGTTTCAAGCTTTGCACTTTCCGTATCGACGTTTAGACGTAAAACAGTTTCATCGTACGATCATCATATTTCTGTTTGCGTTTACATTTTGATTTCTATCATCACTGCAAACTGCCTTTATATCCTTGCTTAAACTGCATCTCGCTTAATCAAGTGATTTACGAATCAGCATTTAGACGTAAAGCAATTTTTTCGTACGAATATCATATTTCAGTTTGCGCCTACTATCTGATTAGAATCATAACTGCAAACTGCATTTATATCTTTGCTGCATCTCGCTTAAACAAAAGTTAAAGTGATTTACGAATCGGCTTTCTTACCAAAATCACTTTTAACGAATGAACGCAGTTTTTATTTTTCGTAGAAGGTTTTCCGCTGCACTAATTCACCCCCCCCCCCCCCCCCCTTATTACTCTTGATCCTAATAATTAGTATCAGAGCCCGGTATTTCTCATTTCAGATTTACACCCGAGAGAAATGACTCTTCATGGCTTTCAAGAGGGCTTTTCGGTTGTTCGTCCACCGTTGTTTAACGGATTAGACTACACTTATTGGAAAACTCGAATGAGAGTTTTCTTGATTTCTATGAATTTGGATTTATGGAATATTGTCGAAAACGGTTTTCAACTTCTATCTAAACCGATGAACAAATGGTCGGATTTGGAGAAGAAGTATTTTTCTTTAAACGCAAAGGCTATGAATGCCTTATTTTGCGCTTTGGACAAAAATGAGTTCAATCGGATTTCTATGTGCGAAACGGCTTTTGACATTTGGCGAGCACATGAAATCACTCACGAGGGAACTAGTAGAGTCAAAGACTCGAAAGTTAACATTTTATTGCATGATTTTGAGCTTTTTCGAATGCAACCAAGCGAGACTATAGGCGACATGTACACCCGTTTCATGGATGTCGTCAATAGTTTAAGAGCTCTTAGAAAATATTTTTCGGATTTTGAACTCGTAAACAAGATTTTGCATTCTCTTTCTAAGTAGTGGGATTCAAAAGTAACTGCAATACAAGAAGCTAAAAACCTAAACAACTTACCACTTGATGAACTAATTGGTTCGTTGATGACATATGAAATGGTGCACAATGCACATGATAAACATGATGAACAAAATCACCTTCCAAAGAACAGGAAGGATTTGGAACTCCGGACAAATGAATACCACTTGAGCGATGACTCAAGTGATGAGAACAATGATGAACTTGAACTTCGAACACTAAATTTTAATAAGTTTATTAAACAAAAATCTAAAATAAATAATAAACTAGAATGAAGGAAGAGGCCAAAGAAGAAGAACACAAAGTGGGATGAATCGAGCTCCTTTGAAGACGAGGAGAAAATCAAGAAAGGCGAGGTGGCAAACTATGCCTTAACCGCTTTCAATGATGAGGTAATCGAAATCCCCCTAATTTATTTTGAAATTACTTGATGCTTTCATGATGTATTTTCTTTTTTAGTTTAGAATTAATGTTTAAAAAAAAAATTATGATCATGCTAGTAATTTCGAAAATGATAATATTGCTTATTTTATGATAAACAAACAAAATAATTTTGATTGAAAATATGAAATCATGGTTAAGAAGTAATAATGTATCATGTTGATGTCCATTGTTATTTCTCGATTTTGAGTATATTAAATCATGTTTAATTTGAAGTTATGATTAATGAGTATATATTTTTGAAATTATGTATGATGATTCTTGATAATTATGGATTATCGATTTTCATGATAATAACAGTGGCTTTAAAAATTGATGCATGTTTTGATTTGACATAAATGAAATAGGCATGGTTATATGAAATAGTGTAAGTGTCATGCTTGACGATTGTATACTCAATGATGCATAATGATGTAATAAAAACACTAAATGTTTGGATACCATGATTTATGATTTTATGCATGAGATTTTAAAGTTATACATGATGATTTTTGTGACTTATTGGTCTTGATGGTTTTATGATGAAATTCATTTTACGATCCTAAACGTTGATGCATGTTTTCATTTGACATAAATGAAAAGGCTGTTGAATCTCGGATTTTGATGATGAAGTCAATTGTCATTTGTTGTCTAATCTATGTGTTGAGATAAGTGTGCAGGATTAACTACGATGAAAGTTAGACAAGCAGCAGGAGTTGCGCCGGAGTCAAGTTCATGATCACGTTGGGAGTTCGAGAGTTCGACGGAAGTTCGGACGGTCGTCGGAGGTTCTGCGAGAACAGATCCGAGAAGTCCAGAAGCTTGCCAAGCGAAGCTCGTCGGAACTCGCCAAGTGGATCGTCGCAAAGTCCAGGAGTTTGCCGGAAGTCCGCAGAAGCATCACCGAGGGTTCATCGGATGATCGACGGAAGTTCGCCGGAAACTCGCCGGAAGAAGCGATTGACGCACCGAAGCAAAGCTGCAGAAATTGTCTTAGATCTAATCGTAGTTAGCACATTGATTAAGTTGGAAAATGGGAGGTGATCCCATTAGCTTAATCTTGGGGCAATTGGGCCCCTGAAAGACTGAAATTGGGCCGAATGGAGCTAACCATTCGGACCCTGATTGCACCAGGAGGTGCAACCGCCTAGGCCAGGAGGTGGCACCGCCTGGGCTAAGCCTCCCAGCGAGACTGGGCGGTGCAACCTCCCCAGCTAGGAGGTGGCACCGCCTGAGCTCAGTCTTCGAGCAAGACTGGGCGGTGCAACCTCCATGATAGAGAGGTGGCACCGCTTGAGCTCAGTCTTCGAGCAAGACTGGGCGGTGCAACCTCCCTGACAGAGAGGTGGCACCGCCTGAGCTCGGTCTTCGAGCTCTGGCAGAGAGGTGCAACCGCCTCAGTCAAGAGGTGGCACCGCCTGGGCTCAGTCTTCGAGCTCTGCCAGGCGGTGCAACCTCTCCAGTCAGGAGGTACAACCGCCTGATCCCGAAATTCCGGGATTTGATCGTTTTGAGCTCCAAATTTGAATTGGGTTGGGGCCTATAAATACCACACCCATTCAGCACTGAAAAGATACAGACCTACACCGAATTCTTGATCTTTTCTGTGATTCTAAGAGCTCAAATTTGTGTAAAGTCCTAAAGTTCTCCTCTTTCTGTTCTTCAAGTCTTGAGTTGTAAAGAGAGGAGAGAAAGGTCCTATAAGGGTTGTCTCCTGAGCCCATCAAAAGGAGTGAATATGTAAAAGGGCAGTTGGCCTTCGCCTATTGAAGGAAGGCCTCTAGTTGACGTCGGTGACCTCGTCGGTGGAGGAAGCCAAAAGTGGAGTAGGTCAAGACTGACCGAACCACTCTAAATCTCTGGTTTGCGTTTATTTTGAGCACTTTATCATTACTGCAAACCTCCTACATAGCTACTGCTCTCTGCGCCTTTACGAACAAGTTTCTAAGTGCTGATCTTTCCGAATCTGCATTCAGACGTAAATCGTATTTTCATACATTACAGTTTACGATTACGTTTTGTAACTGCAAACTGTCTTCTGTGCTTTTACGAATGAGTTTCTTTGAAGTTTACATTTACGTTTTGATTCTATTTATAACTGCAAACTGTCTTCTGCAATTTTACGAATGAGTTTCAAGGTTTAGACGAAAATCTGCATTCAGACGTAAAACTGCATTTAGATGTAAATCGGCTTTCCTCGTATAATCATCAGATTTCAGTTTACGTTTACGTCTTGAACTGCATATTGCCTTCTGCGAGTCTACAAACGAGTTTCAAAGTTCAGACGTAAATCTGCATTTAGACGTAAATCTGCGTTTAGACGTAAATCTGCGTTTAGACGTAAATCTGCGTTTAGACGTAAATCTGCGTTTAGACGTAAATCTGCTTTTTGCAGATTACTTTTTGGGCTTTACAATAGCAGCACACTGTCTTTATACTTCTGCTTAAACTACTTTTGATCTAAACAAGTGATTTACGCAATCTGAGCTTAGACGTAAACTGCGCTTAGATGCAAACTGTGTTTAAACGCAAACTACGTTTAGACGCAAACTGTGTTTAGACGTAAACTGCACTTAATCATAAGTAATCTTAGAATCGGCTTTTGCATCAAAATAGTTTTTATCGAACGAACGCAGCTTTCATTTTTAATTACTGAAAGATTTCTGCTGCACTAATTCACCCCCCCCCTCTTAGTGCTCTCGATCCTAACAATTGGTATCAGAGCCCGGTTAACTCTCACACGGATTAAAATCCAAGAGAGATGGCTTACGCCGGAAACCAAGAGGGCCATTCCATTACACGTCCACCCATGTTTAATGGGACGGACTACACCTATTGGAAGACCCGAATGAGGATCTTCCTTATTTCTATGGACATAGAACTCTGGAATCTTGTTGAGAATGGTTTTTCAAAGTCTTCTCTTCCAATGATCGATTGGAACGATTCGGATAAGAAGGCTTTAGCTCTTAATGCAAAGGCTATGAATGCCTTATTTTGTGCACTTGATAAAAACGAGTTTAACCGTGTTTCAACTTGTGAGACTGCATTTGATATTTGGCACACACTCGAAGTGACCCATGAAGGCTCAAGTAGAGTAAAAGAGTCAAAAATCAATTTGCTATTACATTCTTTCGAACTTTTCCGGATGAAACCGAGTGAAACCATTGGCGACATGTTTACCCGTTTCACGGATGTCCTCAACGGTCTAAAAGGACTCGGAAAGAGCTTTTCGGATTTTGAGCTTGTTAATAAGATACTAAGATCCCTTCCTAAGAGTTGGGATCCTAAAGTCACGGCTATTCAAGAGGCAAAAGATCTGCGAAATTTCCCTCTTAAAGAACTAATCGGGTCATTAATGACCTACGAAATGACTTGCAAAGCTCATGAAGAGCAAGAAGACATCCTTCCAAAGAACAGGAAGGATATGGCACTTAGAACTTTGGAAGATCACTTGAGAGAAAACTCAAGTGATGAGGACTATGATGATGACTTGGCACTTCTAACTAGAAAATTTAAAAAATTCATTAAAAGAAACAAGTTTAAGAATGACACTAAAAATAAACTTGAACCCAAGAAGGATCAAGTTATTTGCTATGAGTGCAAAAAGCCGGGACACTACAAGAGTGATTGTCCCCAAGCCAAAAAGAGAACAACAAAGAAGAAGGCGCTCAAAGCAACATGGGATGATTCGAGCGCATCTGAGGAAGAGGAGTCCAACACCGAGCAAGTTGCTCATTACGCCTTAATGGCCATCGGAGAGGAGGTAACGAATTCATTAAATGATGATTTATCTTTCGATGAATTATTAAATGCTTTCA
This sequence comes from Musa acuminata AAA Group, assembly GCF_036884655.1. Classification (NCBI taxonomy): domain Eukaryota; kingdom Viridiplantae; phylum Streptophyta; class Magnoliopsida; order Zingiberales; family Musaceae; genus Musa; species Musa acuminata. The sequence goes on along the minus strand of NC_088335.1, from coordinate 18,884,022 downwards.
ATGACTTATTTGATGAATGCAAGAGTATTAGTAGAAAATACAAATTGCTGAAAAAGGTGCATGATAGTCTTACTTATGAGTTTGACAAGTAAAAAGTTGAACATCATGATAGTTTAAATTCATGTATCAAATGTCATGATTTAGAAACTTTCCAAAAAGAAAACCTGCTACTCAAGGACACCTTGAAGAAATTCGAGATTGGTAGCAAGTCATTGAACATGATCCTTGCAAACAAGGGTCACATTCCAAAAAGAAGTGGAATTGGATTTGTGAGAAGTCCTCACCTAAATCCAACCACTTTTATAAAAGGCTCCATCTTACATGTTCAACACTAAGCAAAATGCAACTTTTGTTGCAAAATTGGGCACAGGACACATTATTGTCCATTCAAGAAAATTAGTCCAAACAAATTGATTTGGGTTCCTAAAGGAACCATGATAAACTCTATGCAACATGATAAACAATGTAGATCTATCTTTGAGGGACCCAAAAGCAAATGGGTACCTAAAAATTATCCTTTCTTATAGAAACCCACACCATCCCAAGCTAGGAGCAAGAGATGGTACCTTGATAGTGGATGCTCAAGGCATATGACCGGAAATCCATCTCAATTCTCTAAGCTCACTAGCATAGATGAAGGCTATGTTACCTTCGGAGACAACAACAAGGGTAAAATCATTGGCAAAGGAACCATAGGTAACAAATCCAACTTCTTTATTGAAGATGTTTTGTTAGTTGATGGTTTAAAACATAACCTCTTGAGCATTAGTCAATTATGTGATAAAGGATACATTGTCAAATTCGAATCCAATGCTTGTATCATTGAAAAACCCCATAAAAATATGTCTATGATTGCATTAAAACAAAATAACGTATATACTATTGACATCAATGATTTGTGTAATGAAATGTGTTTTTTAGTTTTAAATGAGGATGCTTGGCTATGACATAGAAGATTAGGTCATGCTAGCATGAAACTAATTACTCAAATATCATCTAAAGAACTTGTAAGAGGAATTCCTCATATCAAGTTCATCAAAGATCATGTATGTGATGCTTGCCAATTAGGTAAACAGATTAAGGGTAGTTTCAAGACTAAAAATCAAATAAGCACCTCTAGGCCCTTACAATTGATCCATATGGACTTGTTCGGACCAATCTCTTCATCAAGTCTAGGAGGTAGCAAATATGCCTTTGTCATTGTTGATGACTATAGCAGATATACATGGACCTACTTCTTAAAACAAAAAAATGAATGCTTTAGATATTTTACCAAGTTCTGTAAACTTGTTCAAAATGAGAAGGGTTCTATGATTTCGTCAATAAGAAGCGATCATGGTGGAGAATTTCAAAACCACGATTTCCAAGAATTCTGTGAACTCAATGGATATAACCATAATTTCTCTACTCTAAGAAATCCTCAACAAAATGGGGTAGTAGAAAGAAAAAATCGAAATCTACAAGAAATGGCAAGAACCATGTTGAATGAACACAGCCTACCCAAATACTTTTGGGCCGAAGCCGTAAACACTGCATGCTATATTTTGAATAGAGTACTAGTAAGACCCTTACTCACCAAAACTCCTTATGAGTTATGGAATAACAAAAAACCCAATGTTTCATATTTTACAGTCTTTGGGTGTAAGTGTTTTATCTTAAATGAAAAGGATAACTTAGGAAAATTTGATGCTAAATCCGATGAAGGAATCTTTCTTGGTTATTCTTCGATTTCTAAAGCTTTTCGTATCTTCAATAAAAGAACTTTAATTATTGAAGAATCCATTCATGTTGTTTTTAATGAGATTTCCGAAATTAAGAAAAATGATCTTGATGATGATGTTAATTTTGATTCCTTAAATTTAAATGAAACCCCTTCTCCAACTAGCAACTTGGATGCATCCACTTCCGAAACATCCTTACCCAAGGATTGGAAGTATGTAGATGCTCATCCTAATGAGCTAATATTAGGAGACACATCAAAGGGGGTTCAAACACGATCTTCTTTTAAAAATTTTTGTGCCAACGCCGCCTTTCTCTCCCAAATTGAACCCAAATGTGTTGATGAAGCCATGAAAGATGATTCATGGATTATCGCAATGCAAGATGAATTGAATCAATTTGAGAGAAATGAGGTGTGGACGCTTGTTCCTAGGCCAAATGACCATTTAGTAATTGGTACTAAATGGGTTTTCAGAAACAAGCAAGATGAAAATGGTATCGTGGTTAGAAACAAGGCTAGATTAGTGGCCAAAGTTTTCAACCAAGAAGAAGGTATCGATTACGAAGAAACCTTCGCACCTGTGGCTCGATTGGAAGCCATAAGGATGCTCCTTGCCTACGCTAGTAGTAATAATTTTAAGTTATTTCAAATGGATGTTAAAAGCGCTTTTTTAAATGGCTTTATTTTCGAAGAAGTTTATGTTGAACAACCTCCTGGATTTGAAAATAATAGCCTCCCTAATCATGTGTTTAGATTAACTAAAGCTCTCTATGGTTTAAAACAAGCCCCAAGGGCTTGGTATGAGAGACTTAGTTCTTTTCTTATCAAAAATAACTTTACAAAAGGCAAGGTTGATACTACATTATTTATCAAGAATTTTGAAAACAATTTTCTCATTGTTCAGATTTATGTTGATGATATCATCTTTGGCTCTACAAATGAATTTCTTTGTGAATCTTTTGCTAAAACTATGAGTCTTGAATTCGAAATGAGCTTAATGGGAGAATAAACATTCTTCTTAGGTTTACAAATCAAATAACTAAGCAATGACATCTTTATTAGTCAAACTAAATATGCCATGAATTTATTAAAAAGGTTTAATATGAACAACTCAAAGGCTAGTAACACTCCTATGAGCACCTCCACTAAGTTAGAAATTGATGAAAGTGGAGAAAGCTTTGATCAAAAAACTTATAGGGGGATGATAGGAAGTTTACTTTACCTCACTGCCACCAGACCAGACATCATGTTCAGTGTAGGACTTTGTGCTAGATTTCAATCTAACCCTAAGATATCTCATCTCAAAGTAGTTAAAAGAATACTTAGATATCTTAATGGAACCACAAATCTAGGATTATGGTACCCAAAATCAGAAAATTTTGAGTTAACAGCTTATGCTGATGCGGACTTCGCTGGCTGTAAACTAGATAGAAAAAGCACATCAGGATCATGTCAATTTTTAGGACATGCCCTTGTTTCCTGGTCATCTAAGAAACAAAGCTCGATTGCTCTATCAACAACCGAAGCTGAATATATTGCAGCAAGTGCATGCTGTGCACAAGTTGTATGGATGAAAAACACTTTAGAATATTACAAAGTTAATCTTAAAGATATTCCCATTAAATGTGATAACACGAGTGCAATATGCTTAACTAAGAATCCTATACAACACTCAAGAACAAAACATATTGATATTAGACATCACTTTATACGAGATCATATCACTAATCATGACGTAACCATAGAGTTCATTGATACTAAACATCAACTAGCTGACATTTTTACAAAACCTCTAAGTGAAGAACAATTTGATTTCATTCGAAGAGAATTAGGAATGTTGATGTGTCCGAATAGATAAATTTGTTAAAATTATTTTTCGGACTATATTGAATGATCAAATCACTTGATTGCCATGTTTCTATGATTATATGTGAAAATCTGCAACAAAATCTTGTCCGAATGCATCTTATTTATTCGAATGCTATAAAACAGATTTTCTCGTACACTTCCATGAAAAATAAGTTTCTCAAATAGATTTGATGAAGTGATTCATGTGTATGTATTTCATTCTGCAAAATCTTTACATAGACAATGGATTATAACAAAAAGGGGAAGAAGTATTTAAAGCAATCTGTGTAAAATTCCTCTATAACGTTGCTATTATTATTTTTTCTGGCATCATAATTACTATGCTTTTTGTTGATGACAAAGGGGGAGATATATGAATTGATAAACACTGCCATGATTAGAAATACTATGAGTGATGCTATAAACACTGCTATATGATGCTATAAACACTGTTATGATTATGCCATCCTTGCATCACCAAGAGATATATGAACATGTGTTAAAGTTTGCATTATGCCCTGAGTTGATATCTTATCATGTGAAGAAAATGCAAAACTTGCTAGAATATTTCAAATGTGTGCATCATGTAATAGTGCTTCACAGCTTTATATGATAATGTTCAAAATACATGATGAATAGTTACAATCACAATCATACAAACTTGATGATGTATGTCAAGCCTTGACATCATCTTTGAAGAGATACCTCATGATGAGTATCATGATGGGAGTATTGATAAGTTTAACTGATCTAACTTATCAATACGTCACTTGAATTCTTAGGTCTTGAATTCAAGGTTGACTTATCTCAACTATGGCATATAGACAGGGGGAGTTAAGGATAACTCCATTATCAATTGATTGTCATCATCAAAAAGGGGGAGATTGTTGAATCTCGGATTTTGATGATGAAGTCAATTGTCATTTGTTGTCTAATCTATGTGTTGAGATAAGTGTGCAGGATTAACTACGATGAAAGTTAGACAAGCAGCAGGAGTTGCGCCGGAGTCAAGTTCATGATCACGTTGGGAGTTCGAGAGTTCGACGGAAGTTCGGACGGTCGTCAGAGGTTCTGCGAGAACAGATCCGAGAAGTCCAGAAGCTTGCCAAGCGAAGCTCGTCGGAACTCGCCAAGTGGATCGTCGCAAAGTCTAGGAGTTTGCCGGAAGTCCGCAGAAGCATCACCGAGGGTTCATCGGATAATCGACGGAAGTTCGTCGGAAACTCGCCGGAAGAAGCGATTGATACACCGAAGCAAAGCTGCAGAAATTGTCTTAGATCTAATCGTAGTTAGCACATTGATGAAGTTGGAAAATGGGAGGTGATCCCATTAGCTTAATCTTGGGGCAATTGGGCCCCTGAAAGACTGAAATTGGGCCGAATGGAGCTAACCATTCGGACCCTGATTGCACCAGGAGGTGCAACGGCCTAGGCCAGGAGGTGGCACCGCCTGGGCTAAGCCTCCCAGCAGAACTGGGCGGTGCAACCTCCCCAGCCAGGAGGTGGCACCGCCTGAGCTCAGTCTTCGAGCAAGACTGGGCAGTGCAACCTCCATGACAGAGAGGTGGCACCGCCTGAGCTCAGTCTTCGAGCAAGACTGGGCGGTGCAACCTCCCTGACAGAGAGGTGGCACCGCCTGAGCTCGGTCTTCGAGCTCTGGCAGAGAGGTGCAACCGCCTCAGTCAAGAGGTAGCACCGCCTCAGTCAAGAGGTGGCACCGCCTCAGTCAAGAGGTGGCACCGCCTGGGCTCAGTCTTCGAGCTCTGCCAGGCGGTGCAACCTCTCCAATCAGGTGGTACAACCGCCTGATCTCGGAATTTCGGGATTTGATCGTTTTGAGCTCCAAATTTGAATTGGGTTGGGGCCTATAAATACCCCACCCATTCAGCACTGAAAAGATACAGACCTACACTGAATTCTTGATCTTTTCTGTGATTCTAAGAGCTCAAATTTGTGTAAAGTCCTAAAGTTCTCCTCTTTCTATTCTTCAAGTCTTGAGTTGTAAAGAGAGGAGAGAAAGGTCCTGTAAGGGTTGTCTCCTGAGCCTATCAAAAGGAGTAAATCTGTAAAAGGGCAGTTGGCCTTCGCCTATTAAAGGAAGGCCTCTAGTTGACGTCGGTGACCTCGTCGGTGGAGGAAGCCAAAAGTGGAGTAGGTCAAGACTGAACGGACCACTCTAAATCTATGGTTTGCGTTTATTTTGAGCACTTTATCATTACTACAAACCTCCTACATAGCTACTGCTCTCTGCGCATTTATGAACAAGTTTCTAAGTGCTGATCTTTCCGAATCTGCATTCAGACGTAAATCGTATTTTCATACATTACAGTTTACGATTACGTTCTGTAACTGCAAACTGTCTTCTGCGCTTTTACAAACGAGTTTCGTTGAAGTTTACATTTACGTTTTGATTCTATTTATAACTGCAAATTGTCTTCTGCAATTTTACGAACGAGTTTCAAGGTTTAGACGAAAATCTGCATTCAGACGTAAAATTGCATTTTGTTGAATCTCGGATTTTGATGATATAATCAATTGGTGGGTTAATTGATCTAATCCATATTATTGAGTTAAGTGTGCAGGATTAACTACGATAACCAGAAAAAATAAAGCAAGGATACCGGAGTCGAGCTCGATGGACGTTTAAGAGACCGAAGAATCATCGGAGATGCTGCCGGAACCAACCGAGAAGAAATCGGGAACGTGTCGGAAGTTCGCAGAAGAAATCGTCGGAGGCTCGCGGAGATCACCGAGAAGGCTCGGCTACTCGTTAAAGTCATCACAAAGATTGGGAGCTTGCAGGGAGTCCGTCGGAAGAAGTTCGTCGGAAAGCTCGTCGGAACAAGACTCAACGTTCGCGGTTAAAAAACTTGCTTAGGATGTTTTTTTTTATGTGTTATGTAGTTCACCTATAATTAGGATTAGGATTAAGAGATAATCCTATATCCTGGTTACGGGCCAACTGGGCCCAAAGTCAGATTTGGTTTGGGCTAAAATTAAGCCAAACAAATGAATTGGAGAGCCAGGCGGTGGCACCGCCTGGCTGGGCGGTGACACCTCCTTGGCTGGGCGGTTGCACCGTCCAGCACCCGAGCGCTGGGCGGTGGCACCGCCTGGATGGGCGGTGGAACCTCCAGCACCGGGAACCCTAAGAGAATTCAAATTTTGGAGCCCAAAATTTGAATCCTCTTGAGGCCTATAAATACCCCTCAAATCTCAGCTGAGGTTACAACTTTTGAGAAGCATTTTGATTGAGAGAAAAGTCTTAGAAAGTCTTAGCAAGTCTTGTTTTCAATTTGCTAGAGAGTTCTCCTCCTTCTTTCTTATTGAAAATTTGTAAGAGGTTGAGCTGCTTGTAAAAGGTTGTAAGAGGGGTGTTTACCCTTCCATTTCAAGAGACTTGCCAGTGGAAGGTGGGAGCCTCATCGAAGAGGGGCCTCGCAAGTGGAGTAGGTCATTTGACCGAACCACTCTAAAAATCAGCGTAATCTCTAGTTTGCATTTTATTTTTGTCATTTACATTACTACAAATCTTCTTACTACTTTAGTTCCTTATTATCCTTGCTGCGCAACTTTAAGAATACACTTTCAAGTTAAACTTTTCAAGTTCCGTTCTTATCGTACGAAAGATTTTGTTAAAATCGAAGTTTTAATCCGCTGCACTAATTCACCCCCCCCTCTTAGTGCCGCTCCGATCCTAACAAGTGGTATCAGAGCAAGGTTATCTCTCATATTTGGTTTAATACCCAAGAGAGATGGCTTACTCCGGCATGCAAGAGGGTCATTCTATTGCACGACCACCTTTGTTTAATGGGTCGGATTACACATATTGGAAGACTCGCATGAGAATCTTCATCATTTCTATGGACTTTGAGCTTTGGTCTATTGTCGAGAATGGATTTCAAAAATCTTCTCTTCCGATGAGCGAATGTGATGAATCGGAGAAGAAGGTTTTTGCTTTAAATGCAAAGGCTATGAATGCCTTGTTTTGTGCACTAGACAAAAATGAATTTAATCGTGTTTCAATGTGTGATTCGGCTTTTGATATTTGGAGAACTCTTGAGGTCACTCATGAAGGCACTAGCCGAGTGAAAGAGTCCAAAATCAACATCCTTGTGCACTCTTACGAACTTTTCCGAATGAAACCAAGTGAGTCCATCGGAGACATGTACACCCGGTTTACGGATGTCATCAATGGACTCAAAGCTCTTGGTAAAGATTTTACTAACTTTGAACTAGTAACTAAAATCTTAAGATCCCTCCCTAAAAGTTGGGATCCAAAAGTTACGGCCATTCAAGAGGCCAAAGACCTTAAAGCATTCCCTCTTGAAGAACTCATTGGGTCTCTAATGACCTACGAAATGACATGTCAAGCTCATGACGAGCTCGAGAACCCCCTTCCAAAGAACAGGAAGGATATGGCACTCAAATCACAAGAAGACCACTTGAAAGGAACATCAAGTGATGAGGACAGTGACAATGACATTGCACTTTTGACTCAAAAATTTAAAAAATATTTAAGAAAGAACAGATTTAAAAATAATACAAAAAATAAATTTGAACAAAAGAAGGACCAAGTGATTTGCTATGAATGCAAAAAACCGGGACACTATAAGAACGATTGTCCTCAAGCCAAAAAGAGAACATCAAAGAAGAAGGCATTCAAGGCAACGTGGGATGATTCAAGCGCATCCGAAGAAGAGGAGTCCAACACCGAGCAAGTTGCTCATTACGCGCTAATGGCGTTAGGAGAAGAGGTATGTGATTTATTTAATGAAGACTTATCTTTTGAAGAACTATCTATCGCTTTTCATGAATTATTTGATGAATGTAGAACTGTTAGCAAGAAGTTAAGTATCTTAAAGAAAGAGCATGCTTTGCTACAAGATAAGTTTGATAGTCTTCAAACTCCTCCATGCTCTAAGTGTGAGCACTTAGAAGCAATAAAAAATGAAAATTTGCTTCTTAAGGAAACCTTAAACAAGTTTAAGGTTGGTAGCAAAGGATTAGATATGATCCTTGCACACAAGGGTCACATCGCAAATAGAAATGGAATTGGATTTGTAAAAGGATTACATCAAAATCCTACCACTTTCATAAAAGGACCTACATTACATGTTTCCTCTTATATGAAATGCAACTTTTGTTGCAAATCCGGACATATTGCCTACAAATGCCCATTTAGGAAAATTAGTTCACAAAAATTAATATGGGTTCCTAAAGGAACTATAAAGAATTCAATCATAAATAACAAAGTTAGTGGGTCAATTTTTGAGGCACCCAAAATCAAATGGGTACCTAAAAATCATCCTCTTTTGTAGACAAACCCACAAGCTAGGAGCAAGAGATGGTATCTCGATAGTGGATGCTCAAGACATATGACTGGAGATCCATCTCATTTCTCTATGCTCACTAGCAAAGAAGAAGGGTACGTTACCTTCGGAGACAACAACAAGGGCAAAATCATTGGCAAGGGAACTATTGGTAACAAATTTAATTTTTCCATTGATGATGTCTTACTAGTTGATGGATTGAAACATAATCTCTTGAGTATTAGTCAACTATGCGATAAAGGTTACATCGTTAGATTTGAATCAAATATGTGCATTATTGAAAAACCAAATCATAACATGACTATGAGTGCTTTAAAACAAAATAATGTCTATACCATCAATCTTGATGAACTAAGTAATGAAATGTGTTTCTCCGTCGTAAATGATGATGCTTGGCTTTGGCATAGGAGATTAGGCCATGCAAGCATGAAAACAATATCTAAGATCTCATCTCAAGAATTAGTACGAGGAATTCCAAATATAAAGTTTATTAAGGACAAAGTATGCGATGCATGTCAACTAGGCAAACAAATAAAAACAAGCTTCAAACAAAAAATCAAATTAGCACCACTAGACCATTACAATTGATCCATTTGGACTTATTTGGACCAATTGATACAACAAGTCTAGGTGGAAGCAAATATGCTTTTGTGATTGTGGATGACTACTCTAGATACACTTGGACCTATTTCTTAGCTCACAAAAGTGATTGCTTCAAGTGTTTCTCTAAATTTTGTAAACTCACTCAAAACGAAAAAGGCTTCATGATTTCATCAATTCGGAGTGATCACGGTGGTGAATTTCAAAACCATGACTTTCAAAATTTTTGCGAAGTTAATGGATACAATCACAACTTCTCAACTCCAAGAAATCCTCAACAAAATGGTGTAGCTGAAAGAAAAAATAGAAACCTACAAGAAATGGCATGAACTATGTTAAATGAACATAGTTTACCCAAATATTTTTGAGCCGAAGCCGTAAATACGGCTTGCTACATCATGAATAGGGTTCTAATAAGACCATCTCTATCAAAAACTCCCTATGAATTATGGAATAACAAAAAACCAAATATTTCTTATTTTAAAGTTTTTGGTTGTAAATGCTTTATTTTAAATGAAAAGGATGCCTTAGGTAAATTTGATGCTAAATCCGATGAAGGCATCTTTTTTGGCTACTCTTCCATTTCTAAGGCTTTTCGGATTTTTAATAAAAGAACCTTAGTAATAGAAGAGTCTATTCATGTAGTTTTTAATGAAATTTCTGATTTAAAGAAAAATGATTTTGATGATGATCTTGGTTTTGATAATTTGAATTTAAATGAACCCTCTCCTCAAAATAGCCATTTGAATGCATCTTCTTCCGAAATTTCTTTACCAAAAGAATGGAAGTATGTAGATGCTCATCCAAAAGAGCAAATTATAGGAGATACATCAAAAGGGGTTCAAACTCGTTCTTCTTTCAAAAATTTCTGTGCTAACGCCGCTTTCCTTTCTCAAATTGAACCTAAATGCATTGACGAAGCCTTAAAAGATGATTTTTGGGTCATTGCAATGCAAGAAGAAATGAACCAATTTGAGAGGAATGAGGTATGGAAGCTTGTTCCTAGACCAAGTGACCACTTAGTCATAGGTACTAAGTGGGTCTTTAGAAACAAGCAAGACGAAAATGGTATCGTGGTTAGAAACAAGGCTAGATTAGTGGCCAAAGGTTTCAACCAAGAAGAAGGTATCGATTACGAAGAAACCTTCGCTCCCGTGGCTCGATTAGAAGCCATAAGGATGCTCCTTGCCTATGCTAGTAGTAATAATTTTAAACTATTTCAAATGGATGTTAAAAGTGCTTTCTTGAATGGTTTTATTTCCGAAGAAGTATTTGTCGAACAACCTCCCGAATTTGAAAATTCTCTTCTTCCTAATCATGTATTCAAATTGACTAAAGCTCTCTATGGCTTAAAACAAGCTCCTAGAGCTTGGTATGAAAGGCTTAGTTCCTTTCTTATTTTAAATAATTTTACCAAAGGCAAGGTTGATACTACATTGTTTATTAAACATTTTGAAAATAATTTTCTTATTGTGCAAATTTATGTTGATGATATTATTTTTGGCTCTTCGGATGAATCACTATGTGAATCATTTGCCAAATGTATGAGTCTTGAATTTGAAATGAGTTTAATGGGTGAATTAAGTTTCTTTTTGGGATTACAAATCAAACAACTTAGTGATGGTATATTTCTTAACCAATCTAAATATACATTAGAATTGTTAAAACGATTTAACATGGATAATTCAAAAGCAATAAACACCCCTATGAGTACTGCGACTAAGTTAGATATAGATGAAAATGGTGAAAGTTTCGATCAAAAAATATATAGGGGAATGATAGGTAGTCTACTCTACCTCACCGTGACTAGACCGGATATTATGTTTAGTGTAGGACTTTGCGCTAGGTTTCAATCTAATCCTAAATTATCTCATCTTAAGAGTGTTAAAAGAATATTTATGTATCTTAAAGGAACTCCAAATTTAGGATTGTGGTATCCAAAATCTGAAAAATTCGATCTAATAGCTTATGCAGATGCCGATTTTGGTGGATGCAGGATAGATAGAAAAAGTACATCCGGAACATGTCAATTTTTAGGACATGCACTTGTTTCTTGGACTTCCTAGAAACAAAATTCAGTTGCACTATCTACGGCGGAAGCCGAATACATTGCTGCAAGTGCATGTTGTGCACAAGTAATTTGGATGAAAAATACATTAGAAGACTTTGGAATTCACTTTGAAAATATTCCCATAAAATGCGATAATACTAGTGCCATATGCCTTACTAAAAATCCAATTCAGCACTCTAGAACTAAGCACATCGACGTTAGGCATCATTTCATACGCGATCATATCCTTAACAATGATGTTGTTCTAGAATTCATTGACACAAAGCATCAATTAGCATATATATATACAAAAGCTTTGAATGAAGACCAATTTGAATTCATCCGAAGGGAATTAGGCATGCTAAATTGTCCCTAAAATGAACTTCACAAAAAGGACTCGTTCTTTTCCCTTCGTTTATGAATTTGAATTCTTCCTTCCTCTTCAATTCAAAATGATCCATTAAAGTATAACTTATGATCTTGAGGGAAGAAGCTAAACAAAAGGAAGGAAGAAAAATTTTTTTTCTTTCCTCCGCGTGATGCCAGCGGTGGCACCGCCTGGCGCTCGGGCGCCAGGCGGTGACACCGACCAGTTTGGCGGTGACACCGACCGAGTAACCCTTTTAACCCGAGGGGTTAGGGCCGGCGGTGACACCGCCCCCAACCCGAAGAAAAACCTCTCAAAAACCCTCTCCCATTCCCTCTAACCCTCATTCTAACTCTTAGAAACATTGGAGAAGGATTCTTGGTGGTCCAAGCTTTCCATCTCTCAACATAATCTCCACAAGGTAACACTTGAAATCCCTCTTTTCTTTTCTCTTTCTCTTGCTTATTTTTCACAATTTCATCATCATCTTGTCTAGAAAATGGCTCCTAAGAGATCAAAAGGAATAAGGATTGAAGGAGATTCATATAACCATGACATTTTTAGATCTAAAGAGGTAGCCCTTAGCTTTCCAAAATTTGAAACACGATGTGTCCATAAGGGAAAATTCGTTGATTTGGATGAACTAGAGTACTTAGATCCCATTAGGTGGTTTGCACACCTAGAAGCTCTAACTCTACTACAAATAGAGGAACCAATCTATCCACGGTTAGTGAGATTGTTCTATTCCAACCTATATGAGGACAATGATAGCCTAAGCACTTACATTCTAGGAACACCCATTAGAATATTTGACAGCACCATTTGTGAGCTAATTGGCATAACTGAAAAAGATAGGGGATGCTATTTTAAAGGTAAATGGGACGTCAAAAAAATAGGAGCAACCTATGCCGAAGCCGTGAAAACAATTTTTGCAAATCCAAACCTTGACTTCCTACCCAAGAGCTGTGAACACTTACTACCTTTCAACTCTAAAATTCTTCATCACATTATCACAAGCATCATATTCCCCAAACAATTTCATCTTGACGAAATAAGTCAAATAGAGATAGGAACCATGTATTGGATTATGACCGGTCAGCATAATTGTTTTGGGTACTTAATTCACCAACACATGCAGGATATTATGACTAAAGATACTATATTGCCATATGGGAGGTTAATCACTAGAATTCTTCATGCCTATGACATTTGCATTCCACCCGATGAAGAATCTATTCAAAATGATCGATATAACATAATAAATAAAAACCTGCTGAAAAGACTTAGGTGCACTTTTAGCAATGGCATATGGGTTAGGCAGCCTAGAAGGACGGATCCAATTCCTACACCAATAGAACAACCCGAAACACCAATTCTTATAGGAAATGAATCTCCTCCTCCTAGTCCCTTTGGCGCAGCACCTTCAGCTCCTGTTTCCTCCTCTGAAGATATCATTATGGCGGAGCTATCTCAGATCAAATCACAGCAAGAACAAATTCAGAATCAACAAGTTGAAATTTTGAAGACACTATGACAGATGAATGAAAAAATAGATATCATGTATCAGCACTGTGGATTACCTCCTAAGGATTAAATTGATGTATCTTTTTATTCTGTTCTGTTTGCTTTTAACAACAAGTTCAAGTTTGTCATCGATTGAACGATAACTGATCTTTCCTTTTAGATAACTACTGTCTTAATCTGCATAGATGATGATGTCTTTTGGATAAACTATTTCTGACAAATTTGAATGATGAACTTTGATAAATGCTAAACCTTTTTCTATGATCATCAATTAGCTGGCTTGTCTCTTTTTGTTGATGACAAAGGGGGAGAAGTGATGACTTACACCAGAACGATAGCATGACTAATATGAATTACAAAAACTTGTGTGATATGAATGTCTTATATGACTTGCAAATCCTTGAAAATATCACAAGATTGATATCATGAAATTTATATTGAAAATCTTTATCTTCTGTCGTAGCAAAATTCGTCCCTTATCATTTAACTTATGATTTTCATCGAAGTTTCGTACTTACTATTGTTTAATGAGGATAAAGATAAGTTCTATGATTAGAACTTATCGGGTTATGCTTGAATCCAATGGGATGGAATTCAAGTGTTTTTTATCTTCTCATAATATGACATATAGATAGGGGGAGTTATGTTTAACTCCGTCATCAATTGATTGTCATCATCAAAAAGGGGGAGATTGTTGAATCTCGGATTTTGATGATATAATCAATTGGTGGGTTAATTGATCTAATCCATATTATTGAGTTAAGTGTGCAGGATTAACTACGATAACCAGAAAACATAAAGCAAGGATACCGGAGTCGAGCTCGATGGACGTTTAAGAGACCGAAGAATAATCGGAGATGCTGCCGGAACCAACCGAGAAGAAATCGGGAACGTGTCGGAAGTTCACCAAAGAAATCGTCGGAGGCTCATGGAGATCACCGAGAAGGCTCGGCTACTCGTTAAAGTCATCACAAAGATTGGGAGCTTGCAGGGAGTCCGTCGGAAGAAGTTCGTCGGAAAGCTCGCCGGAACAAGACTCGACGTTCGCGGTTAAAAAACTTGCTTAGGATGTTTTTTTTTGTGTGTTATATAGTTCACCTGTAATTAGGATTAGGATTAAGAGATAATCCTATATCTTGGTTACGGGCCAACTAGGCCCAAAGTCAGATTTGGTTTGGGCTAAAATTAAGCCAAACAAATGAATTGGAGAGCCAAGCGGTGGCACCGCTTGGCTGGGCGGTGACACCTCCTTGGCTGGGCGGTTGCACCGTCCAGCACCCGAGCGCTGGGCGGTGGCACCGCCTGGCTGGGCGGTGGAACCTCCAACACCGGGAACCCTAAGAGAATTCAAATTTTGGAGCCCAAAATTTGAATCCTCTTGAGGCCTATAAATACCCCTCAAATCTCAGCTGAGGTTACAACTTTTGAGAAGCATTTTGATTGAGAGAAAAGTCTTAGAAAGTCTTAGCAAGTCTTGTTTTCAATTTGCTAGAGAGTTCTCCTCCTTCTTTCTTATTGAAAATTTGTTAGAGGTTGAGCTGCTTGTAAAAGGTTGTAAGAGGGGTGTTTACCCTTCCATTTCAAGAGACTTGCTAGTGGAAGGTGGGAGCCTCATCGAAGAGGGGCCTCGCAAGTGGAGTAGGTCATTTGACCGAACCACTCTAAAAATCGGCATAATCTCTGGTTTTCATTTTATTATTGTCATTTACATTACTGCAAATCTTCTTACTGCTTTAGTTTCTTATTACCCTTGCTGCGCAACTTTAAGAATATGCTTTCAAGTTAAACTTTTCAAGTACGAAAGATTTAATCCGCTGCACTTTAAGAATACTGCTTTAGTTCTTATCGTACGAAAGATTTTGTTAAAATCGAAGTTTTAATCCGCTGCACTAATTCACCCCCCCCTCTTAGTGCCGCTCCGATCCTAACACATTTAGACGTAAATCGGCTTTCCTCGTATAATCATCAGATTTCAGTTTACGTTTACGTCTTGAACTACATATTGCCTTCTACGAGTCTACAAACGAGTTTCAAAGTTCAGACGTAAATCTGCGTTTAGACGTAAATCTGCGTTTAGACGTAAATCTGCTTTTTGCAGATTACTTTTTGGGTTATACAATAGCAGCACACTGTCTTTATACTTCTGCTTAAACTGCTTTTGATCTAAACAAGTGATTTACACAATCTGAGCTTAGACGTAAACTGCACTTAGACGCAAACTGTGTTTAAACGCAAACTGCGTTTAGACGCAAACTGTGTTTAGACGTAAACTGCACTTAATCATAAGTAATCTTAGAATCGGCTTTTGCATCAAAATAGTTTTTATCGAACGAACGCAGCTTTCGTTTTTAATCGCTGAAAGATTTCCGCTGCACTAATTCACCCCCCCCCCCCCTCTTAGTGTTCTCGATCCTAACAAAGGCATGCGAACATGAAATCGATCACTTAAGATGAAACACTTAAAAAAGGGGGAAAAATATATTATCAATGAAATCATGAATCTATTTATGTTATAAATTTTGTGAGCCATAAAAATGATTTTGATGATTTAAATTTGAAATGAGTTTTATCAAAATCATGATCATGATTTGTCAAATTGAATGAATTGAAAATGAATGATGATTTTTCTCTTGAATGATTGTGACCTATATTCCTTGTATTCATGATATGATTTTTATGCAATTCTTTGTATTCATGAAAGGTTTATCTCATCACCCAATTATTTTCTTCTTGATATTCCTTATGTGATGATATGAATACATAAAATATTCATTAATTTATTTTGATGTATACAAATGAAAAGTTATTATCATGCATGGTAGGATATAATTTAACAAAATTGATACCATCATGATATGAAACATTTATGATTTGTAATGATGCATGCAATACTTGAGCTTTTTAATTATGATGTAATGTATTGCATATGATGTGAATCATGATCTAAAATGCTATGAGTTGTTGCTAAAATGAAGTATTATAAATGTTGATTTAATGTCATGAATGCTCTAAATGATGAATGTTTGGTATCATGATCAAAATGAAGTGATAAATACTTAAAAAATATTGATTTAATGTTCGGTATCATGACACTTTATTATCATACATAAAAATAGTGATAAATACTTTGAAAATAAATGTTTGTATCATGTTAAATGGTTTGACATATTGTGCATGATAAGCTATAAAGATGATTAAAACAATGATTGAAATAATATGAATGATTATTTGGAATCATATAATAATGAGTTTATATGTTTTAAAAATATATATGATGATAATGATGCATGCAATGATGAAATATTCATGATAAAATAATTGTTTTGACATTCAAAACTTGAATTTTCATCAATACTATTTACCTTTATCATAATCTAGAAATTAACGTAAAGGGTCTTCCCTTCTTTTTGACAATGACAAAGGGGGAGCAAAACATGCTTGAAAGCTAATTTGCTAGCTCATATAATTCAAAAAAAAAGGGAGAAAGAAAATAATTACACTTCTCAAAAGAAAAGGAATTGCTATCTTGAACATCACCAAGAAGTGCTATCTTGCAAATCTCAAGATGCACAAATGCAAACATGCAAAATTTGTAATTTTGCACATCATTAAAATTTATGATGCTTTGGTGATTATGCATGTGTTAGGACTTTAGCTTGGAGAGTCTTAATTGAGAGGGACATTCATATAAAACTGTTAGGACTCTAGCTAGGAGAGTCCTAATTGAGAGGGACATTCATGTAGGAGGTTTTTTCTTTTAGAAGAATTAGGAGTTGTAAGGGAATAGGAGTCTTGAGTAGGAGTCCTATTAGGAGTTGGTTAGAAGTAAGAGTCTTAAGTAGGAGTCCTATTAGGAGTTAGGGTTTAGAAGTCCTATAAATAGCTATGTATTCCATCACTTTTCTTAAGCAATAGATGAATCTTTTCTGCAGCCTTTGAGCAGCAACTTGGAGGGAGGAACCCCTATAGAGTTCCAAGGAGGCCGATCCCCTAAAGAGATCAACCCTAAGTTTAGAATCTGCAAGGGTTCTATCACCTGGTATCAGAGCAACATTCTTGGCATCTCGCTGCCCTTCCACTGCCATCCATCAGCCCTCAACACCACCCAAAGTAATTCCCACAATTGCTTAAAAAATCGTCGTCGAATTCCGCCATCATCTCCACCACCGCGGATCATCCTTTGATCTCCCCGTGAATTGCAACAGGTTCTGGTTTCCTACCTTACTACTGCTGCAATTTAGTTATCCTTATTCGAAAATCCAAAAAAAAGAAAACTATTCCTATATTGCTGCATAAACCTTTCGTCACAAAGTTTTCATCTCTACGACGAAAGATACATTGCAGAATTCCAACCGCATAGTACCATCTGTTTGATCTTGCTACTGTGCTTTTTCTATCCAAATTTCTATGAAATTTTTATGACATCTTTGACACTTCTTGACAGCTGATTTCCCTTTTGGTTTTTCAAAAAATTCTCAATATAAACCATTGATCTTTTACATCTAATCTGCTATACTTGAAAATCTGCACTGTAAAATTTCAGCCGCATAGCACTGTTTGTTTGATCTTGATACTATATTGTTTCTATCCAAATCTCTACGAAATTTTTATGACAGCTTTGACACTTCCTAACAGTAGATTTCCCTTTGGTTACATCAAAAAATTCTCAATATAAACCACTGATCTTTTATGTCCAATCTGCTATACCTAAAAATCTGTGCTGCAGAAAATTTCAGCCGCATATTGTTGCCTTAACCCATCTATTTGTAATCTTTTTTGAATGAAATTTCTTATATACTTCATAGATTATCTTGGCTTCCATCTAAGATTGATCTATTAATAAATTCATCTCTAAAAATGATTTTATGTTTCTGCAAATTTTTGTCTTAACCTGTTGAAATTTTTTGACGAGAATTCTGCAATCGCAACTTGCACCAATTTCCTTGCTGTTATACTGCCAAAATTTTCTTGATTAAATTAGATATCCTTGCTGTCATATAAACTATGATTTTTTAATCAATT
This sequence comes from Musa acuminata AAA Group, assembly GCF_036884655.1. Lineage (NCBI taxonomy): Eukaryota > Viridiplantae > Streptophyta > Magnoliopsida > Zingiberales > Musaceae > Musa > Musa acuminata. Next base: position 18,865,559 of record NC_088335.1, on the reverse strand, counting down.
CCCTCCTTATTTCTCTCAAGTTTTTGGTGGAAATTACGTCGAGAAACCGTTGTTTCTTCGACGACAATTCTACTCTTACAAGACAGCACATACTTGCTGCAACTTCCACTTTTTCTATCAAACCTTTGCTACCATCTACCATAGATCCAAAACTTTCATCTATAGCCCTAAAACTCCACCAAACCACACCCTCAAACTGCACCCAAAATAGCTATAAAACAAGCCTAAACCGTAGCCTACATCCACCGATCTACCAACCCTTTCGACCATCACCTCTCTCAACCAATACATGCCTTTAACCCGACAACAAAAGAGAGATCTTAACATCACAGATTTGGTGGCATATACTATGGCATCTGAGGAGGTAATCAATGCTAAATTCGAAGCCTTCAAGGCGCGAATGGAGGATAAGATTCGGACGCTCTTTACCGTACTCAGATTGGGCCGACCACTAAGCACGAAGAAATCACATCAAGGAGAGAGCTATGCCCAATCGCACCAAACCCAAAGATATAACTTCCAAGAGAGGGGAAGTTCTATGACTGACCCCAACTATCCATGCATGAGAGTGGACTTCCCTAGATGGGAAGAAGGAGACCCGATTGGTTGGATCTCGCGCGCGGAGCGATATTTTTAGTACCACAAAACCGCGGATGCATCTATGGTGAAAATTGCAGCTATACAACTTGAAGGGGATGCTATACAGTGGTTTGACTAGTTTGAACATACTTATGGAGTTCTTTCTTGGCAACAATTCAAAGAAGGACTGCTAATCCGCTTCAGACCAACCGATTACGAGAATATTGACAAACAACTAGCAAAGATCCGACAAACCTCCACCATTCAGGAGTACCAAACTAGGTTTGAAAGGTTATCTAATGAAACTCGTGATTGGTCTCAAAAATAGCTATTGAGGACCTTCATTGAGGGCTTGAAGCTAGAGATCCGAGGAGAAGTTAAAGCGCGACAACCGTATACGCTGATGGCAGCCATCTCTTTCGCACAACATCAAGAGGAGCAATTGAACCATGAAGCTCGGAGGACTAGGGTCGCTCCTCAACCAGTAATATTGAAGCCCTCAGCCCCCCCTACTATCGACCAAGTCCCTACACCAAAGAGGTTAACAAGAGAAGAGCTTCGGGGGCGATATGCGAAGGGGTTATGTTGGCATTGTGACGAGCCGTGGAGCCGTGAGCATCACTGTAGTAAAGGGAGACTTCTTATGATTGAACCAATAGAAGAAGAGGTCATTGAACATCCAGAAGAGAGCCTTGAACATGAAGAAGAAGATGAAGAAGAAAAGCCACAACCGACTGAAGTTACGGTACATGCACTAGCCGACTACTCAAACCCGCAAACGATGAAAGTTGGAGGCCTTCTCAAACAACAACCGATCACTGTTCTCATCGACACGGGCAGTTCTAATAACTTTCTAAATAGTAAGGTTACTATCCAAATGGCCTTACCTATTGAGAATTGCAGCAGGTTTGACGTTAAGGTCGTCGACGGATGGATTTTGAATTGTGATCGTAGGCGCCCGCAGGAGAAACTATTGCTGCAGGACCAAGAGATAATTGCAGAATTCTTCCTTCTCCCTCTTGATGATCATGAGGCCATGCTCATAATTAAATGGTTGACAACATTATGTGATATTTCTTGGAATTTTATGCAACTAATTATGAAATTTTACAATAAGGAGAAACAGGTGATACTGAACGAGAAACGTGAGGGCGACATAACGACGATTTGCACACAACAAATGAAGAAGGTTTTGTATAAAGCATGCAGCGGCCTTTTGGTACAACTTGAGCAGCAAACTAAGGGAGAGCCAATAGAATTTGAAGATCCAAACCTACTTCCTTTGCTTGCTGAATTTTCAGATATATTTGACGAACCGCACAACCTATCTCTTACTAGTCGGCATGATTATTATATAACGATTCTTTCAGGCAAACCTCCAGCAAATACTCAGCCATATTAGTATCTACATCTCCAAAAGGATAAAATAGAAATGATTGTAAAAGAGATGCTCGAAATAGGAGTTATTTGGCCAAGTTGCAACCTCTACTCTTCACCGGTGCTACTTGTACGCAAGAAGGACGGAACATGGCGAATATGCATTGATTATCGAGCTCTCAATGGCATAACCATCAAGAACAAATACCTTATTCCAATAGCAGATGAATTGCTAGATGAAAGGGAACACAAATCTTCGCAAAGCCGAACCTTCGATCCGGGTATTATCAAATACAAGTGTATGAAGAAGTCATATCGAAAACCGCCTTTCGAACACACAACGGTCACTACGAATTTTTACTTTCTTCAACAAAAGGTGAAATATCTTGGGCAAATCATATCAGAGGAAGGTGTGATGGTGGACCCCTTCAAAATTGAAGCAATGCAAAACTAGCCTACCCCGAGGAACATAAAATTGCTACATGGCTTTTTGGGTTTAATAGGCTACTATCGTAAGTTCGTGAAAAACTATGGAAAGATCAGTGCACCACTTACTTCCTTACTGGAAAAAGATGTCTTCCAATGGTCGGACAGAACCTCCACTGCCCTCGACAAACTTAAGGTAGCCATAACGACGACGCCGACGCTAACACTACCAGATTTCAACCAACCCTTCGTTATTGAGGCCGACGCATCTGGAGTCAAAATTGGAGTCATTCTCATGCAAGATGGTCGACCATTCGTATACACTAGCAAGGCATTATCTCCCTCCCATCAAAATAAGTCAACATATGATAAGGAGATGCTCGCCATTGTGCACGCAGCAACGAGGTGGAGACCCTACTTGATTGGTCGACGATTTCAAATTAAAACCGACCATAAAAGCCTCAAGTACTTTTTGGAGTGAAAGATATTATCCCTTGAGCAGCAAAAATGGGTAACAAAACTTCTTGGATTTGATTATGAAATAACTTACAAAAGGTGGAAAGAGAATGTTGTTGCAGATGCGCTTTCGCAGCTACCTGAGCAAGCTGAATTTTCGGTCGTTTTATTTCCAACCAACGACTTCCTTGAGCATATTAAGATGGAATGGCAAGAAGATTCGGAGACCAGTAAGATAAAAAAAAAAATTAGAGGAAGCACCAAGCTCCGTGGCTCATTACAATCGGGACTCAAAAGAATTATTCTATAAAGGACGCATTGTGCTTGTGACAAATTCTACTTGCATCTTCAAGAGCAGATTTTGGACAAAGTTATTCCATATGCAGGGTACTAAATTGAAAAGGAGTACAACATATCACCCACAAATCAACAGCCAGACGGAAGTTTTAAATAGGTGCTTGGAGACAGCCCAAAGCCACCCACCAAATATGACTACCCAAAGAGAACTCCAGACCCAGCCATGTGCCATTATTGATCGACGGATCGTGACTCGACGACGACGACCCACTAATGAAGTGCTAATATAGTGGGCGAACCTACCAATAGAAGATGCCACTTGGGAGAACTATGACGACTTGAAGATCAAATTCCCAGAATTCACGAATCATCAGCCTCGAGGACAAGGCTGATTTGAAGAGGGCGGGTCTGTTAGGACTCTAGCTTGGAGAGTCCTAATTGAGAGGGACATTCATATAAAACTGTTAGGACTCTAGCTAGGAGAGTCCTAATTGAGAGGGACATTCTGTTAGGACTCTAGCTAGGAGAGTCCTAATTGAGAGGGACATTCATGTAGGAGATTTTTTCTTTTAGAAGAATTAGGAGTTGTAAGGGAATAGGAGTCTTGAGTAGGAGTCCTATTAGGAGTTGGTTAGAAGTAAGAGTCTTAAGTAGGAGTCCTATTAGGAGTTAGGGTTTAGAAGCCCTATAAATAGCTAAGTATTCCATCACTTTTCTTAAGCAATAGATGAATCTTTTCTGCAGTCTTTGAGCAGCAACTTGGAGGGAGGAACCCCTATAGAGTTCCAAGGAGGCCGATCCCCTAAAGAGATCAACCCCAAGTTTAAAATATGCAAGGGTTCTATCAGCATGTTCTAAAATGTTATAAGATTCACTAGCTTGCATGATGTAGAACTTGCTATATTGAACATCACCAAGGAATGATATCTTGCAGAAGCAAAAAGTTAACTTGCACATCTAGCAAAACTTATATTTCAAGAAGAAAGAGTTGCTTTCTTGAACATCTCAAAATTACTAGCTTGCGTGTCTTAAAATTGTAAACTTGCCATCGTACTACCATGATGATGAGCATGCCTTATCTTTATGATTGTATTTGAAAAACTATGGCAAAAATACGTCCGAATGATTGAACGTGTTAAAATTATTTTTTGAACTTTCTTGATTGAATGATCAAATCACTTGATTGTCATAATGATTTTACACAATTACATGTTGGAAATTATGTGCTTGAATACAAAACTTCCATGATAACAAGCATGCTTTACCTTCATGATTGCAATTGAATATCTATAGCAAAACCTTGTCCGAATGCAAGAAAGAGTCAAATTTCATTTTCGGATTCTCTTGATCCTAACAATGAAGTTTAGTTCATATTTTCTTGATACATTACTCTCTTCCGAACTTAACAAGCATATGTTATATCAAGTTTAGTGCATATCATTGATTTTTGACATATGTAATCAACTAGCAAATACATCTCTCATACACATCATGCGAACAAATTTTTTTTGAGAAATGGATTTGATGAATATGGATGAAAATGTTTTTACTTGCAAGGATTTGTTTCACATACATATCTTGATCCTTGTAAAAATGAAGCATGATTTAATCTCTCATCGATTTTAACTTCACTCGAAGTAAACTCACAAATAGCATGTATCACAAATAGTCTTCCTCCTTCATGCAAAAAGATAATAACAGATAAAAAAAGGAAGAAGTTTTCAAAGCTATCTCCATGTCATGTTTTCCTTGAGATGTTTGTATAATTGATATCCTATCACTCACTATTGGAAAATGACATGAACCTAGTTATGACATGAATAATTACAAGCACTTATGCTTAAAATTTGCTTATATCGTTCTCCTTTTTGTTGATGACAAAGGGGAAGAAATATATGAATTGATGCTATGAACACTGATGCTATGATTATGCCATGCTTGCATCATCAATAGATATATGAATTGATATGATTGCCATATTTGCAATGCTTGCATCATCAAGAGATATATGAATTGATGCTATGATTGCCAAATTTGCATTATGCCATGTTTGCATCATGCGTTAAGATATCAAGAACTTGTATCGTAATTTTACGCGTTGATATCTTACCATGTGATGAAATGTTTGTTAGGATCAAGAGCACTAAGAGGGGGGGGTGAATTAGTGCAGCAAAAAACCTTCTACGAAAAATAAATCTGCGTTCATTCGTTAAAAGTGATTTTGGTAAGAAAGCCGATTCGTAAATCACTTTAACTTTTGTTTAAGCGAGATGCAGTAGAGATATAAATGCAGTTTGTAGTTATGATTCTAATCAGATAGTAGGCGCAAACTGAAGTATGATATTCATACGAAAAAACTGCTTTATGTCTAAATGCTGATTCGTAAATCACTTGATTAAGCGAGATGCAGTTTAAGCAAGGATATAAAGGCAGTTTGTAGTTGTGATAGAAATCAAAACGTAAACGCAAATAGAAATATAATGATCGTACGATGAAATGGTTTTACGTCTAAACGCCGATTCGGAAAGTGCAAAGCTTGAAACCCGATCGTATATGTGCAGAAAGCAGTAAGCTTTAGAGGAGGTTTGCAGTAAAGATAATATGCTCAAAGTAAATGCAAACCGAGATTTAGAGTGGTTCGGTCAATCTTGACCTACTCCACTTTTGGCTTCATCTACCGACGAGGTCACCGACGTCAACTAGAGGCCTTCCTTCAATAGGCGAAGGCCAACCACCCTTTTACAGTTTCACTCCTTTTGACGGGCTTAGGAGACAACCCTTACAGAATTTTCTCTCCTCTCTTTAAAGCTCAGAACTTGGAAGAAAAGAGGGAGAAGAACTTTTGGCCTTTACAACAATTTTGAACTTTAAAAATCACAGAACAAGATCAGGATTTCGGTGTATATTGAGTGCCCTTTCAGTGCTGAATGGGTGGGGTATTTATAGGCCCCAACCCAGTTTGAATTTGGAGCTCAAAACTATCAATTCCCAGAATTCTGAGATCTGGCGGTTGCACCTCCTGACTGGAGCGGTTACACCGCTTGGTAGAGCTCGAAGACTGAGCCTTTGGGCGGTGCCACCTCCTATCAAGGGCGGTTGCACCTCCTACCAGAGCTCGAAGACCGAGCTCAAGCGGTGCCACCTCCGGACTGAGGCGGTTGCACCGCTCAGCCAAAGCTCGGAGACGGAGCCTAGGCGGTGCCACCTCTGTCAGGGGACATTGCACCGCCCAGTCTCGCTCGGAGACTGAGCCCAGGCGGTGCCACCTCCTGGCTGGGGCGGTTGCACCGCCCAGTCTCGCTCGGAGACTTAGCCCAGGCGGTGCCACCACCTGGCTTGGGCGGTTCAAACGCTTGGCAGAAATCAAGGTCCGAATAGGTTGATCCATTCGGCCCAATTTGGGTTTTTCAGGGGCCTAATTGCCCCAAGATTAAGTTAATGGGATCACCTCCCATTTCCAACTTAATCATTGTGCTAACTACGATTTTTCCTAAGATATTTACTACAACTTGCTTTGGTGCGTCAATCGCTTCTTCCGGCGAGCTTCCGGCGAACTTCCGTCGATCATCCGATGAACCCTCAGTGATTCTCCTACGGACTTCTAGAAAACTCCTGGACTTGCGACGATCCACTTGGCGAGTTCCGACGAGCTTCTTTGGTAAGCTCATGGACTT